>NC_090922.1:382334103-382659387 GCF_040938575.1 Ambystoma mexicanum
GGGGAGATGACCTTACATCCCCCACCCTTTGCTCCCAAGCATTGAGCCCCTTGGAGAAGGTGCTCAATGTCCTGCATTTTTTGGCCACTGGGACATTTCAGCGGACTACTGCCATAGTGGGGGGGTCCCACAGGCCATGCAGTCATGCTGCCTACACCAGGTACTGGCAATCATGACAGCGCGCCCCTCAGTCCACAGGCACATATACATACCCAGAACACCCGCAGAAAGGCAGGCCGTTGTCCTGGATTTTTTCAGGGTGGCACACTTCCCCAAAGTGCTCGGTGCTATAGATTGCACCCATGTGGCCCTACGTCCACCTAGGGCCACTGAGAACATCTACCGAAACCGCAAGCACTGGCATTGCATCAATGTACAGGTGGTATGCGATGCAAAGGGAATCATCACCTCTGTCTATGCAAACTACCCTGGCTCCACCCATGACAGTTTCATATACAGAATGTCTGCCCTGAGCCCGGCCCTGGAAGCTGGGCAGCATGGCGACACCTGGCTCCTAGGTGAGTACAAATGCCCTTGCACATGCATGCATGTCACACACACACACACAAATACACAAACCCCAATAATCACGACCATTTACATCTCCCCAGGGGACAGTGCCTACCCTTTGAGCAACCACATGATGACGCCAATCCGGAACCCCACCAAACCACCCCAGGTAAGATACAACGCCGCCCATATTGCAACCAGGGCCATAGTGGAGCGCACATTCGGAGTGCTCAAGTCACGTTTCCGCTCCCTTGACCACTCTGGCGGGCAGCTACTCTATGCACCCCCAGTAGTGGCAGGATCATTGTGGCAGCATGTGTCCTGCACAATGTTGCAACACGGCAAGGCGTACCGGTGGACATGGTGGTGCCCCCACATCCCCAACCAAAGGCACAGGCGCTGCCCATGGGAGGGGACAGGGCACGTGGCGAGGAAGCCCGGACCCAGCTTATGGCCACATTTTTCACCTAAACTCCCACCCCTGCGGAGTGCACACAGGCCTGGCACATACCAGGTGACAATCGATGATGACAAAGAGACAGTCAACTGTCACAACCCTACCACCCTGAGATAGTTGCCATGGAAGTGCCACATTGTCTGCATCCCTAGCTACTTAAACACAAGCTATCCTGTGTGACCAAAAGGCACACATATGACAGGGAGGGGGGAACAAGGGAAGACAGACAACGATACTACTAGGCCAGGTGCCATATAGATTGTGCAAGTGCAGGGGTAGGGGGAAGGGAAAAGTGCACGGGGAAGGGGAGGGGGTGAGTGCAATAAAGGGTAAGTAGACTAAAAAACAAATAAATATCCCAGCTGGTGGCAACTGGAAAGGTAAGTGCAGACAAGTGCTGGGAAGGGGGGGCTGTAGGGATAGAGAGACAGTCCCGCAGTGCAGGGGTTGCCAGGGAGGCAGTGCAAGTGGAGAGTGGCTGGGCCAGGGACCGAGGTCGGTGAGAGTGGCCCAGTTGCAGATCCAGTGCAGTTCCAGTGAAGAATTTTGCAAGGGAGAGGCAGAGAGAAAGCAGAAGCAAAGAGGAAGGTCTTGAGGTGCTTCCGGAACCGGAGATGGTTCTCCTCTAGTTCCAGTGAGGCAGGAAGGTTTTTCCAGAGGGAGGCCCCTGCCGCGAGAGAGATCTACCCCCAGCTAGTTGCTTTGAGAAGCGGATGACCCTGACATGCAAGGTGTGAATCACACACACCTGCAAAACAGGCCATGGCCATCACTGTTATGTCACTCAAACCCTCCCAAACCACAACATGACATGGCAAGCAATACCCATACACCAACACAGTACCAATAAGGTACACATTGCCATGTCAAAAATGTACAGTGGCATCAGACAATGATGCCTGACATGGAATCAGATGAAATGACTGACCAACAACCTCCCACCCAAAATAAGTCATTTCCAAATGCATTACAAAAGTTGTAGACGTAACATAACAATGAATGCCTGTCTACATGCACATTGTGCATTACAAAATCAACACTGCAGCTTCTGTGTGCTGTGTCCAACTCCTGCAACACACTGCTCAGCGCACAGCACAGTGAACAGCCATTGTGTGTGATGCACACCCTGAGCATCACATCAAAGCGACACACCACATCAAAAAGCACATTAGGCATGTGCAGGATCCATAATTGGTCACAGAGCATGTGCTGCAGTGACACAGTGGGCACCAGAAGGAAACAGAGTGTACACGTGGATATGCAAGGGTGGTTGTACATGTAGTGCATCATAGTGCAAGTGTGTGGGTCAGTAAGGACATGCACTCAACATATGCATGTGCAATCAAGTGACCATCAGTGTCCTCTACACATCACATGTGAACATTCACCATGTGTACACCCCAGCATATCAAACCAAAACTATCCCCTCACACCTGAAAGGTAAACACAACACATGAACAGGCATTGATCAGCAGAACACAACATGTACATAGGATACCACCATTACAATGTCAGGGTTCCCATCACACTGCAGGGAAAAGCAACTATCAACAACAACCCCCCCTCCCTCACAAATGACCATGACCCATTGAACAACTGCACCTGGGTCATGGAGCCTTCAACCCTCAATTTCACTTGGCCACAGGATCACCCTTCCCCTTCGTCACCATCTCCCACCTTGTGTGTAAATAGGTGCCTGCACCCTCAGAGTCCACCCTCATTTGCAAAATCACAAAATCCAAGCAGGAAAAACGAACCAGAACACCCTCCAGTAGATGACTTGATGTAGCAGTACCCACAAAGGCCAAGTACTACCACAATGATGTAACAACCAAGGTAGCACAGTAAAACAATGTCACAACAGGATGTGAACCATGTGTGGTACATAACATAGAATGATGGACCATGAACAGATGTGTACTGTCACAGGTCCCATGTACAGGCGTGGGAGTGTCACGAAACAACCACCCCCACTGTGTCCCGGGTGCCTGCAAGGTCAAACTCACACAGGCCTCTGAGACCCTGGTGGGGAAGGAGGGTCAGGGACATGCAGCCAGGACAGGTGTTGGCACACTGGATAACTGGAATGAGTGGCAGGAGAGGGGAGGATGAATGACACATGAAAGTAGGGAATGCACGAAAATGTACTACCTGCATGAACACATACACAATCCGAACAAACTTGGACATCATTTTCATGGCCTTCTGTAGTCTAGGCTTAGGAGTGGAACGAACCAACCACCGCCTCTAGGGTTTTGGCACCTGCAAGTTTGGGGCTTACACAGGCATCCGCAACCCCAGGGTGGAAAGAGGGTTAGGGCACATTTCTTGGATAGGTACGGGAAGCAGTAACACCGGGTAGAGGGTACAGGGTTTCAAATTGGATAGGACTCCGGGTGATTAGGGGAAAACAAACATACCAAATTCAATTACTCATTCATCCATGCATTAGTGCACCCCCCAGCAAGCCTATGCAGAGCAGTTTGAAAGAAAAACAACAAGACACTTGGCTCTGGTTTTGAGTGCTGGCCTCCTGCCTGCACACTCTCAGGTCCAGTTACAGGAGCACTGCAATGCTGCAAAGAGAGCCACAGTTAATAATCTGTATGTGCCCATGTGTCTCAGAAGGCTACATGGTTGATACAAGTGCCTCAATGGACCCTGGTGTACCGGAGGGTATGTGCCACTGCCCCTGCAGGTGTCCCAGACAATCTTACAATCAACAGCCATCAGTCCACCAACACATCTGAGCTGCATTGTGTGCTTCAACACCAATATTCGTCCAAGCTCACCCTCAGTGCTGTGACTAAGCCTGCATGTGCAACTCACCTGGTGCAAGCTTTGCTGTGTTGTGGCCCCCCTGTGCTGCTCACCTTGCCTGGAGTTCCTTGGAACACGTCAGCAGTTCTAGGATGTAGGTCTGCAATCCCTGTGCCTCTGTGCACACATGTGCATGTGGGCACCAACAAACGTATACAGAATTCAGACGTCCAATGGGCCATGTCTGCTAGCAAAGGTTCCCTGCAGAAAGGGCATGAAACACATGATTAATGCTTTAAAGTCATCTGTGTGTGTCTCTTCAGGCATCTCATTACTGGACCATGTTAGAGACTTGCATCAGAAATCACACCATCAGTCCGTCTTTCACATCCAAAGTGTGGAACACACTATCTACGGCATGAATTGCAACAAGCACGTGTACAGTAAAGATAAGAAACATACTACACAATGCATAGCAATGAATGTACACATTAATCATGAAACACCCCACCTAGCAAAAGCTGAACAGTGGACAATAACACTGCAATCATCCCCACAAGGGGTGTCAACACAAGTCACACAGTACCAGACATGCCACAGATATGACAGTCCAAAGCCCTTGTGTAATAGGTTGTCACACCAAACCATCCTTGCGAGCCCATGAATAAGGGAGGCAGGAGTGGCATATGTGAGTCAAGGACCCCAAGCAGCAAACACATACACAAGACAATCCTGAAGGGCCCAGCTGGAACAGACAGTGCATGCCTTCAAAAGCCACAAAGCACCGCACCGTCACATGAAAGCACAATAGACAAGCAATTTTAAACTATATTAACTAATTACACTAACTATGAAAAACCTACATTACCTAATTAAACTAACTATCAAACAGAAACGTAACTAACTAAACTAAAAGAATAATCAAAAATGGCCACATACGACCCGGGGGGGAGGGGAGGCACCCAGGAGGGGGGAGGTACAGCGTGCTGCTCAACACCCACATGCGATGATGCTGAGCCAAATAAAAAACCTCCATGGGCTCAACGCCTGCACAGCCCGACCTATGTGGGAGATAGATGGTCATCCGAGTCTGGCTCATCCTGGAAAGGAGGACGTGGCACAGTAGCCTGGCCATGCCTAGCAGCAGCTTGCCCCTCGTCGGCAGCAAGTCTGCCGGACGGGTGAGCCTGGTTCTGTGTGGTGATGTGACGTAGGTCTGCATGCAGAACCTCACGTGATACACGTGCTTCCTCTTGCAAGGTAGCACGTGTAACACGGAATTCCTCCTGCAAGGCCTGGCTGGACAACCGCTGCACCTCCCGGCAAGCCTGTAGCCCAGCCGAGATGGTACGCTCAAGCTGTGCAAACCTCTCCTCTGCCCGCTGCCTCTGGGACATCATAAGGACACCCAGAGTGGATTTGAGGGAAGCATACTCCTCCCTCAGGGCATCCATGTGCACCTCTGCGTGAGCAGCAATTGCTTGACGCAGAGACAACATTTCAGCCTGGCGTGCCCTGTCTGAGGCCGCCATGCCCAGCCTGAGCGAGTGGGCCGTGGACCGTGTCACCTGCTGCTGGAGAAGCACCTGCCTAGTAGGGGGGAGCACAGATCGGGCCACACGCTCCATGCTCTCAGCGATGTTCTCCATTGCTGCCCCCTGCCGTTCTGAATTGGCTGTCATGTCTTGCTCCCACTCAGTATTCTGCAGTTGTGCGCGGCGACCGCGTTGCCGGGCTTGACCCCTGCGGGACCCAGGGTGTTGCTTCTGTGATCAGACCTGTTGAAAGGTGGCAGTTTCCATGGAAGTGGGTCTATGCAGTGCAGAAAATATGTATGCCACTACCTACATGTACAAGGACTCCATGGTGTGTGCCAGGAAATGTGAAGGCAGTGCAAGGTCAAATTCAGGCATCACGTGCATTTGTGCATTCAATGTGTACCATATCTAGAAGCCAAGCACCACTCCACCCCAGTACAAAAGCAGGGGTGCCTACCATGGTATCAAAAGGCTGACCATACACCTGTGTATTGACAGGCAGTGTTGACTGGCATCAACAGCTTAATGTGATTCAAGTGACAACACTGCAAATGATGATGGGACAGTAAGCAGGACACATGATGAAAACTCTGGAGGCCGCCCACGTGTGAAGAAGACACAACAACAGTTGGACAGAGTCATTGGCCATTGAACAGGCTGAGGCCTGTGAGCCACACAGATTGTCAGACCCTAAACATGTGTGCAACGCAGTACTGAGCCACAGTTGACATGGGAAGGCTGATGACATGCCATGCAATGTATGTCACCCAGGAGCTGTATTACAGTGATCATCCAGTCAAGGACACATAGGGGCATGCGTGCAATGCACATGGAGAAAGAATGGGCACTGATGTCCCTGCGGGACATCTGACCTATGCACAGTACAAGTGAGATACCCTGCATCAAGTACTAAGGCTGTACCACACGGCATATGTCTGGCAGATTGTACGTTGGAAGTTAGCATCTACACAGGACGCATGAACAGGAAAGTTCACATTGGCAAGATTGAAGCAGACCAGTGCAAAGGTGGAACTGGGGTGCAGAGTGGCGGAGGAGGGGCAAGGGAGCATGCCCACATGGAGTCCCCGCATGCAGGCAGAGGAGACATGCACGTCAGTCATGCAATGACATTGTGCCTGGGCTGAGAGGAAGGTCACCCCACCCCACATGCAGAAGGGCCAGTGAGCTGGAACATGGACCGGAGGGGCATACTTGTAACCAGCATGTCAGTAGGGTGCAATAGTGGTGATGCAGACAGTCCCCGTCTGCTCCACATGTCCACCATCCAGCAGAGCAGACATGCATCACGGAAGCATTGCATTACTTACACATCAGAACCAGGTACACGTCACATGTAGTGGCAATCATGCACAACACATCCAACAAGTGAAACACACACGTCCTCAACAAAAACGCATCAACACTCACTGGACTGGGCATCAAAGTCCAGCGTCTCTCCCACTCCTTCGACCAATTCCGGTGGTATGAACTCTGCAACGAGTGCCTCATGCGGAGTGAGCTCTTCCTCCTCTGGTGCAGGCCCACCGCCAGTCACCAGAGTCAAGTTGTAATTAGAGGCACGCTTAGCCTTAGTGCTGCTTTTGATGTCATTCCAACGCTTTTTGCACTCTTGCGCCGTGTGCACCTCATGGCCGAATGAACTGACATGTTCCGCAACATGCTTCCAGTGGGTGTCACGTTGGGCAGCCGCAGTCTGACTATTGGCACCCACTAGCATGTCACGGCTGTTTGCCCCGCACGTAGCCCACAAGGAAGTCCAGTTCCTGCTTGCAGAAAGGCTTCTTCCTCGACGTGCAGGAGGTCGTGGCTGTGTGTGGGGTCCCAGCCTGTGCTGCAGGTGCAACCTTCCTCCTCTTGGACTGTGGCGCAGACCCTGGCTGGCTAATGCCGCCCTGACCAGTATGGCCAGTGGGTTCGGTGGATTGAGCCAAGGGAGTGGCAGGTGGAGGGACGACCAAAGGCCTGACTTGTGTCAGTGGCATCTGGGTGCTCTCTAATGGACCCTGCGCAGCAACATCAGCTGTGGCAGGGTCATTGACCGCAACGTTCCTGGTTGGCAGACTCACAACCGGGGTGTTGTTGGGTGCATCTGCCCCTGCACTTGCCAACACCCGGCTGATGACATAACTGCCCCAGGGACACGTGTGTTGGTCTGAGCAGCCCGGCCTGCCCCTATGGTTTCCCTCCTGGCCTGTTGGAAATCTACCAAGGGCTCCTCAAGTGCCAACGCAGCCTGCGCTGGCAGACCCTGAGCCTGGGTGGTGGTGGCCACTGCTGCACCTGCAGCTACCACTACCCTTGGGCCCGTGGCAGTCGATGGAAGCTGCATCCCCCGGAACATTGTGCTCAGGTGGCGCACCCCTGCCTCTTCCCCCTCTGTGGCCGCCCTCGACACCCTGGAGTCCCCCTAATCCCTGGTCACCACAGCCACGTCCCCGACCACGCCCGCCATGAGGAGTATGCCCCGCTGAGGGGCCCCTCACCTTTGGTGTCCTCCCAACCATGGCACAGATGTAGTAGTGCCGTCACAGATGAAGTAGTGCCAATGGGAGGTGTACACCACAATTGACCTGGGCAATTGGGGTGAAGGGGGTGGGAAGCAAGATGTTAACAGCCCCCCTGCACCTGCAAGGCTGTATGTAACCCCGTTGATGTAGTGACGGGTCACGCAACGCTCAGGCACCCCAAAACTGCAGTAAAACCGTGCACGCAACCCTGTAGCCTACGTGCATGGATTCAACCTCCCGCAGTACGCAGTGGCACCCAGTAACACGAATAACGCGTACGCGTGGCACACGCAGGCTACTATGACATCGAAAATGGGTGCGATACACAGGGGCACCCGCAGTGGGAAAAATAGCGTGTGCGACTCACCGTCTGACTAGCGCGATGCAGAAAAACACGCGTAGCCAATACCCCCGCCAAAAGAAGAGATACGTCCTTGATAGCTGTGAAGTTGTGATGGCGCGCGAAACAACAAGAAGCAGCAACACACGTCGGTCTCCACGAAAGGCACGTACAGCGAACTGCTGGCCCCGCTCACCTTTAACCCGTGCTGAGGGAAACGCCCGCGCGCGTCACGTCACTTACGAGCATGGGCCCTTTCCTCGGATTACACGCGGACGTGCAGTTTTTCACGCGCGCTGAAACGCCCATGCACGCCTGCACGCATCACGTCACAGAGGCGCTTGTGCTTGAAGGGCCTTCTGTCCAATGAAATTGCGTATGCGTGCAGACGCGCTTACGCGCTAAGGGCCTTTCCTCAAATTACACGCTGACGTGCAGAATTTTCACGTGCCAAATCACTCCGTATCAAGCTGGCCACGCGTAAGCACACAGAAGACCATGCTCCTGCCCAGAAGGCCAAATTACTGCCCCCCAGAGCCCCGAGCACGCTCCCACCTGCCATCTGCTGCTGCCTGACTGCCTGCTGCCCATGTGCCCTGCCATTTGCTGACTGCACATCAGCCAGGGGTGCTGTTGCTGTGCCCACCCCTGCTGGAACCGAAGACTCCCGAGTGGGATTCCATCGCTCCATAGCCCAACCCCAGGACCCAGTTGCCCACCCACTCCTGCCTCTGGGGTTGTCATGTCGGGCACGGCAATATCTGGCATCACTGACAACCCCCGGCCAGAGAGGCAGAGGGGCACCAGCTTCACTGCCACCAAAGTTGGTGTCCTGGTGGAGCAAGTCCTGGGGCAGTATGATGCCCTCTTCAGAAGTTCCTGCGCCGACAAGGAAGGACGGACTGCGATCTGGACGGACATCGTGACTGCCATCAACGCGGAGGGGGTGGCAGTCCGCGACTTCCAACATGTCAAGAAGCGCTGGGAGGACTTCAGGTCCAGGACACTCAACAAGGCCCAGCGCCTCTTGAAGGCAGCGGATGCTAAGGGGTGCCGGGGCCACTTGTCGGAAGATCAGATGAGGGTCCTGGAACGCATATCCCCAGTGCTCCACGTCCAGGTCCTTGAGAGGCAGACCCGTCTGGAGTCGAGCGGTAAGTGGACATGCATCATGATTGTAAGCTGTGCGTGTGGTGATGTGCCAGTAGTGTGCAGGTTGCACATCTGTTTGTATGGGGCTGAGTATGGGTGGGGGTGTACAGGGCCGTGAGGCTAACACATGCGAGCGCTGTCATGTGTGAGACATGGATGGTGCTTGTGTGTGTAGGCTTGCATGCCAAAGGCAGTTGTGTGGGCACACATGTTTGGATGAATGTGTATGTAAGTAGGCATGTTCGTGATGTCACACATGTATGTTGTTTTCAGCTGCATGTATCAGCATTGTGTACATGTGCATGTGTGTGTATTTGACAAGGGTGCAACAGTGATGCAACATGGATGCATATGACAGCAGGATGTGGAAGCCTGATTGGCAGATGTGACATGGATGCCCATCTGAACACTGCGACAGTTGGCAGAGGTGTACACATGCATGCAAGTGTGGTGGTGTGCCTGCATGTGTAGTGCACTCCCTGTGTTGCATGTGATGTCTGGCTCACCTTTGCCTGCTCATGCTATTGTATGTGTGTGGATGGTGCTGGCAGTTGCGATGTGGCTGTGGTATGGCTCATGTGTGGAAGTTGAAATGACATGTGTGTTGGGGATTGTGATGGCATGTCTGAGGTTTGCCAATGCCACTCATGTACAACTGTCCTGTGTGTACGTGTCCATTGTACAGTGCCCTGATGCCTGTGTTTTATTTCTCCCTGTCTGCACCGTCAACTGATGAAGAGGGCGGAGAAGGTGCTGTGGAGCACAGCGGCGGGGATCGCACCACCAGCCAGAGACGCAAGGCCTGGCTCCCCTCCCAGGTTGTGATCTCGTCGGGGAGTGAGGAGTCTGGTGCCGTGTCCCAGGCCGCAGCTGCCGAGGGGAGGTCCAAGAGGCGGAGGTTGGAGTTGGACTCCTCGGCAGCAGAAGGGGCAGCTGGGACCCCACAGGGCCCAACGGGGGAAGATGGCACGGAGTCATCCAGGTTGGTGGGGGGTTTGGTGGAGGAGGAGGCCGTGCAAGCACCAGAGACGGGGTCTGGAGGTGGGGATCCCACTGGTGCTAGTGGTGCAGTGCAGGACCAGGGACAAGAGGCAGCAGAGGCCGCCGCGGAGGTGCCTGTGTACAATCCTCTCCCTGATTCTGTCACTGCATCATCTTGCACCAGCAGGGATGCCTACATCCAGACCCGTTTTCAGGCAGGGGATGAGCTCACGACAACTGGCCTTCCTCTGCCTGCGGACGTGGCTATCCGGGTCCGGCTTGAACCTGTCCTGACTGGTGTGGCGTTGCATCAACGGGCCATGCGAGGTGACCTGCAGTCTTTTCATGAGGAGACTGCATGTCATCTCGAATGGCACGTTGACCGCGTCGGCCTACTGGGACAGGTCACCCAGGCCGGATTCCTCCGTTTGATGGGGCTTGCTAGGACCCCCTCCTCAACTGAACCCCCTATGCTCCAGTCGTCCTCCGTGCCATCTTCCCCCCCATTAGTCACCTGGGTGCCCTGTGGAGCTGCTTCTGACTGTGCGGCCAGGTTGGTGGAGGAGGCATCCCTGCCACAGTCGGGAGTCGGACATCCAGCAGGGGTGACCACATCAATGACTGCACCCCAGCCAGCGGAGGATGTGCAGGCAGCAGGAGGCAGTGCAAGGGCAGAGGCACAGCAGCAGCAGCAACGTGGTGGGAGCCATGATGGCTCGGGGCCTTCGACATCGGAGGGGCAGGCATCGGCCGGAGGGCAGGAGGACCCAGGACGGGAAGTGTCTTCCGTGTGGCAGCGGTTGAGCCACGCCATAGATGGGGAGTGGCAGCGGGCGGAAGAGGCACTGCTCACGATGGTCAGGGTGGAGAACTCCATGCGGAGGGCCCTGAGACGGGCCGAGTGCCTCGAAACAATCCGCAGTGGGTTGGAGGTGGACACGTGGACGGCCCTGCGGACCCTCAGGGCCATGGAGGAGGACCGCCTCCAGGACATTGAGCAGGAGTTTGATGATGCCCTGGCCCGGAACATCCAAAAGTGAGCCGTCAGACTAGCCCGCTGCCCTTGTAAATAGTTCTGTAGTTAGTGTTAGGTTTCCTTTGGTTTTGCATTTTTTTTGGACCTTTTGGACAATGGGCCACATTTTTGTATATAGTTTTTTTTTTATTAGGTAGTGTTATTAGATAGGTTCCATTTCTTCTATTGGGATCATGGACCCTGGATTGTTTATCTGTATATAGTTGACTGTTGGATTTTCATTTTTTTTTATGATTTACCCATGGAGCAATGGTTTTCGATTTAAATTTTCCATTGGAGGACTGTGACTTTGGACACCTTTCCGTTGGATTATGATTTGTGGTTTTGCATTATTTCACGGACATGCTGGTTTTTATTTTTTTTAATTCCCATTTTTGTTTGTTTCTTTTTGATTCAATTTATGTTGCTTTAAATACATATTTTTTGTTCAAACTTCAATGTGTAGTATCATCTCATTGGTTTCATGCATATCATGATATGGGTTTTGAGATTCACTGACACCCATTGGGTGTATGTGAGGGACATGTGTTCATTTCCAAACTTGCAATTGGGGTTCTATCATGTTATTGCCATTTCTAAGTGGGTGGATGCAATACTCGGGTGGGGGTTTGGCATTTGGAGGCTGACCATAAGGGCCAGGGATCTAGATTGTGATGACATGTTGGCTGGGGGACATGTGTGGGGGCCTGGTGGAGGGTGCCCCACAGTGCTGGGATTGCAGGGGGACATGAGTGGGGGCTTGGTGGAGGGTGCCCCTGGATGCTGGGGGGTGGGGGCGCAGGGGGACATGAGTGGGGGCTTGGTGGAGGGTGCCCCTGGATGCTGGGGGGTGGGCGTGCAGGGGGACATGAGTGGGGGCCTGGTGGAGGGTGCCCCACAGTGCTGCGGGGTGGGGGAGCAGGGGGACATGAGTGGGGGCCTGGTGGAGGGTGCCCCTGGATGCTGGGGGGTGGGGTGCAGGGGGACATGAGTGGGGGCCTGGTGGAGGGTGCCCTGCACTGCTGGGGGGTGGGGGTGCTGGGAGACATGAGTGGGGGCCTGGTGGAGGGTGCACCACAGTGCTGAGGGGTGGGGGTGCAGGGGGCATGAGGGGGGGCTTGTTGGAGGGTGCCCCTGGATGCTGGGGTGTGGGGGTGCAGGGGGACATGAGTGGGGGCTTGGTGGAGGGTGCCCCTGGATGCAGGAGGGTGTGGGTGCAGGGAGACATGAGTGGGGACCTGGTGGAGGGTGCCCCACAGTGCTGGGGGGTGGGGGTGCAGGGGGACATGAGTGGGGGCCTGGTGGAGGGTGCCCCACAGTGCTGGGAGGTGGGGGTGCAGGGGAACATGAGTTGGGGGCCTGGTGGAGGGTGCCCTGCACTGATGGGGGGTGGGGGTGCAGGGAGACATGAGTGGGGGCTGGTGGAGGGTGCCCCACAGTGCTGGGGGGTGGGGGTGCTGGGAGACATGAGTGGGGGCTTGGTGGAGGGTGCCCCTCAGTGCTGGGGGGTGCAGGGGGACATGAGTGGGGGCTTGGTGGAGGGTGCCCCTGGATGCTGGGGGGTGGGGGTGCAGGGCAACATGAGTGGGGGCCTGGTGGAGGGTGCCCTGCACTGCTGGGGGGTGGGGGTGCTGTGAGACATGAGTGGGGGCCTGGTGGAGGGTGCCCCACAGTGCTGGGGGGTAGGGGTGCAGGGGGACATAACTGGGGGCCTTTTGGAGGGTGCCCCTGGATGCTGGGGGGTGGGGGTGCAGGGGGACATGAGTGGGGGCCTGGTGGAGGGTGCCCTACACTGCTGGGGGGTGGGGGTGCTGGGAGACATGAGTGGGGGCTGGTGGAGGGTGCCCCACAGTGCTGGGGGGTGGGAGTGCAGGGGGACATGAGTGGGGGCTTGGTGGAGGGTGCCCCTGGATGCTGGGGGGTGTGGGTGCAGGGGGACATGAGTGGGGGCATGGTGGAGGGTGCCCTGCACTGCTGTGGGGTGGGGGTGCTGGGACACATGAGTGGGGGCCTGGTGGAGGGTGCCCCACTGTGCTGGGGGGTGGGGGTGCAGGGGGACATGAGTGGGGGCCTGGTGGAGGGTGCCCGTGGATGCTGGGGGGTGGGGGTGCAGGGGGACATAAGTGGGGGCCTGGTGGAGGGTGCCCTGCACTGCTGGGGGGTGGGGGTGCTGGGAGACATGAGTGGGGCCTGGTGGAGAGTGTCCCACAGTGCTGGGGGTGGGGGTGCAGGGGGACATGAGTTGGGGGCCTGGTGGAGGGTGCCCTGCACTGCTGGGGGGGTGGGGGTGCAGGGGGACATGAGTTGGGGGCCTGGTGGAGGGTGCCCTGCACTGCTGGGGGGTGGGGGTGCTGGGGGACATGAGTGGGGGTGCAGGGTAGTCCCCCGTGGTGTGGGCTGCCTGCAGGGGCCGTGGAGGTTGTAGAGCGAACACCTGGAAGGACCCACATGGCCAATTCACGTGTAGTACTCCACGGAACCCCTGAAATACACGTAGCCTGCTGATATCACGTGTGAAACTTCCCGCGCACCCCGAAATACATGTACACAGGACATTTGCGTGTGGAACTTCCAGCGCACCCCTGGAATACACGTACCCAGCTGAAATCGTGTGTGAAACTTCCCACGCACCCCTGATATACACGTACCCTGATGGAATCGCGTGTGGAACTTCCCGAGCACCCATGAAATACACGTACCCTGATGGAATCATGTGTGAAACTTCCCGCACACCCCTGAAATACAAGTACCCTGCTGAATTTGCATGTGAAACTTCCCGCGCACCCCAGTAATACACGTACCACGCTCGCACAGGGCCAATCGAGTGTGAAACTTCCCGCGCACCCCAGTAATGCACGTACCCTGCTGAATTCACGTGTGTAACTTCCCGCGCACCGCGAAATACACATACCCAGGACATTCGTGTGTGGAACTTCCAGCGCACCCCTGATATACACGTACCCTGATGGAATCGCGTGTGGAACTTTCCCCGCACTCCTGAAATACACCTACTCTGCTGAATTCACGTGTGTAACTTCCCGCGCACCCCGAAATACACGTACCCAGGATATTCACGTGTGGAACTTCCAGCGCACCCCTGGAATACACGTACCCAGCTGAAATCTCGTGTGAAACTTCCCGCGCACCGCTGATATACACGTACCCTGATGGAATCGCGTGTGGAACTTCCCACGCACCCCTGAAATACACGTACCCTGATGGAATCGCGTGTAAAACTTCCCGCTCACCCCTGAAATACACGTACCCTGCTGAATTCGCGTGTGAAACTTCCCGCGCACCCCAGTAATACACGTACCACGCTCGCACAGGGCCAATCGCGTGTGAAACTTCCTGCGCACCCCAGTAATACACATACCCGGCTGAAATCACATGAGGAACATCTCGCGCACTCCAGTGATACACGTACCCCGCTTGCCGTGCTGGTACAGGGTTAGCGCAGCCCTTTGCACTGGATTGGGGATTTTGATGGCTTTTCCCTGCGCAAGGGGCGTTCTTGGGGGCGTAACTGGCGCTGTTGCAGGGTCGCTGCGCTACTGTGCGCCACAGCTGGTTTTGGTGGCTGGAATCCATGAATACGCTGTGCGCGGAAATGTATTTTAGCGCACAGGGCTGGTGCAGGGATACGCACGCGCACACTGTGCACCAGCCGCGAGCGCCACTTGTGCGCTGAATTCTATGAATTACCCCGTAAATGATCACAAATGCACAGAATTAAATAACGACAAATTACTAAATGATGGTGTTACACATGTTCAGTTGGAAGGTTGTAATGTGGTCCCTGATGATACCCAGATGGATGGGGGAACAGTGGCCACACTCCAAAAAACCTCTGATCATGGAGAAATGAATAAAGTCTCTCGCGCAGAAATGGGTAAAAGGAGGGAAAAATGTCTTTCCATTTACCAATGTGCTTATCCAAAAGTGAAAAAGGCCTGAGAAAGGTGAGCCCTGAAATCAGTAAAAATTCACACTTCTTATGTGTATTAGAGGAAGTTGAGGACAGATATTATGCACCCATCACTGTAGAAGAAAAATGCCAAACATTTGCTATGATTGACACTGGCGCGCAGGCCACAATCATGTCTAAAGAACTGGTAAAGAGTATCAATGAAGGGAGATCTCCACAGAATCAGATCACAGTGAAGGAAAATCCAGGTCCAGTGCATAACTTTAACGGGGAGGAGGTGCCCATTATAGGTGTCATTGAGGTTGACATAAAAATAGGAAAGCACAGAATGAAACAGGAGGTATTGATCACATCTATTTGTGAAATTCCATTTTTGATAGGGACAGATTGCCTGAAACGATTGTCTCCTCTCATAGATGGGGTAAATGGAGTACTGTGGTCCTTAACCAAAAAACCACTGAGACCTAAGAAGTTAAAATCACTAAACAGCAACATAAATGAATGTCACAGCGTTGCCAAAACAAATGATGCAGTGGAGGTATATATCCAGAATAGTTGCATACCTAGTGTCACTGTTATATTGATGTGTCAAGACAAAATGCAGAGCGACAATGAAAAACTTCCTGTACAAATATACTTGGACCCAAGGAAAAATTGGCAGACTGCCATAGATGAGCACACATTACGTTTTTATTTAAAAGAGAAAACAATCAAACAGAATATTGCTCCTAAAACAGATTCAGAAAAACACATTACCACTCTTGCTGAAATACACATGGAAGATGAGAAACCATGGGTTCATGTTGGTATAAATGACTGTTTTAAAACAATAAAAGCCACTTTAGCGCTTGAACAGGAGAGGAGCTTCATTAATGAGAAATTGTTGCAAAAAATAATGGAGAGGGAGGAAATCCCGAAATTTAGGATTAAAAACCAATATGTTTCTGGGTTGGAAAGTCCAGACTTTGAAAACCGAATTGCAGGCAGATGCATGCATAAAATTAGCATTGGGCAGAAAACAATTTACCATAATGTATGGATAGTGAGTGGAGCACAAAATGACTTTTACATGGGCAATGACATCATGCACAGAATGTGTATGGTGTTAGATTTCCTTAATCAAAAAATATGGTCACGCCTAGGTGGGCCGGCACCTGAATTTGAAGACAAAAGAAGGGCTTATCATTGTGCACAA
This sequence comes from Ambystoma mexicanum, assembly GCF_040938575.1. Taxonomy (NCBI): domain Eukaryota; kingdom Metazoa; phylum Chordata; class Amphibia; order Caudata; family Ambystomatidae; genus Ambystoma; species Ambystoma mexicanum. The sequence goes on from NC_090922.1 coordinate 382,350,508, forward strand.
CTGGTTCCTTATGCAAACGAATTACAAATGAGAAAATATACTATTATTCCTGCATTTACAAAACAGTTTGCAATAACACTGAAATGAAAAAATGGACAGCAGATGAAAGACTCTGATGCATTTGTATGCCTGAATGAATCCATAAAACAGCAAGGCCTGGATTATGAATACATTCCATTGGTAGATATTGGTGAAGGGCCTGTAAAAATTATGGTAAATAATAAAGGTTGTCAGGATATTCATTTAGAGGAAAACTCCCCATTAGGAATAGGCATGCAAAAATCACATTATACGGCAAATTTAAATAACATGGTGATTGGAAATAACCCTGAAAAGTATGTAGATGCCAAGGTTGAGTTGCCAGAACACCTGGACTCTCAGCCCAAAGGAATATTTAAAATTCATTCTGTGTATCCTTATGATTCAAATGAGACAGTGTGCTGCCATCAAGAGGATTACATTACATTTAATTTAAATGAAAATGAAACAGAAAATCAGCCCATTGAAGTGGAAGCTGATATGCCAAAATATTTAAAAGTGGCAGTTTTACAAAAAGACACAGCCACACAGTTAAGCCGAGATTCCCTTACCAGAAGATTTTCCAGAATTTTCCAAAATGGTAGAAGAGCAGATCTCCTTAGCGGATGCATTTGACAGCGATGAGGATAGAAACAATCTGAGGGAGATATTTATGGAGTTTAAGGATGTGTTTGCAAAAGATGCTTATGATTGCGGTTTAACTGATTTACATGTGGCCACACTACCAGAAGGGTGTAGCAGAAGTCCAGTATTTGTACGCCAGTATAGACTACCGCTGGCATGTTTAGAATCATTAGCAGAGATTATAAAGAATTTGGAAGCTCAGGGAATCATCAGGCCCATTCATAGCACATCAAATACACCTATTTTAGGTGTGTTAAAGCCAAATGGTCATTGGCGGCTATGTGCAGACTTGAGGGAGTTAAATAAAAGAGTACCAGTGTCCAGATGGCCACTGCCATTCATTGATCAGGGCCTAGCTCAGGTACATGGTTCAAAAGTGTTTACCACATTAGATCTCACCTCTGGCTATTGGTGCATGCCATTGGCAGAGGAGATACAGAATTTATTTTCCTTTACATTTGACAGGACTCAATACGCCTCGCTTAGAGCTCCGTTCGGGTACATCAATAGTGGGAGTGAATTTGGCATATTTTTGAGAAAGGCCATGCCAGATGCAGCGGAAAGAGGAACCATAGTTTATGTGGATGATGTCCTGATAAAAAATGAAAGCCTGAAAAGCCATTTTGATGAAATAAGACATGTGCTTGGCCAATTGCAGAAAGCAGGCGCCAAAGTGTCCTTACAAAAATCACAATGTTGCAAGAAAAAAGTGAACTTTCTAGGCCACGAAGTGACTGAACATGGGCTAAATCCACAAAAGAAGAAAATAGAGGCCATACAAAAACTAAAGGACCCTAAAATGTGAAAGAGGTAATAAGTTTATTAGGGATGACAGGCTATAACAGAAAGTTCATTGAAAATTATGCTGAAATTACTCAACCATTGACTAAACTGCTTAAACTGAATAAACCCTGGATATGGGAAAAAGAGCAGTCTGAGGCAGTAGCTAAATTGAAGGAATGTCTTGGAAAGGCACCATGTCTAGCATATCCCATAAAGGGTAGGGATTTCTTTGTAGAAATGGGGTTCTCGAACATTGTATGTCAGCAGTGTTATCACAAAAACATGATGTGAATCACAAAACTATTGCATATGCAAGTAAAGCATTTTCCCAAGTTGAAATGAAATTCAATGAATGTGAAAAGGCGCTATTAACCACTGTGTGGGCGCTACAACATTTCCGCCCTATTGTTCATGGAGAAAAGGTGATTATTGAAACAAATCATCAACCTTTGCAGTTTTTAGAGAGTAAAAGAATTAGGTCAGGTAATTTAGCGCAGTCCACAATCACTTCATGGGCGCTGGCTTTACAAGGTTTTCCTGTAGAAGTGAGATATGGACAAAATAAAAAGAGCCCAATTGCTCAAGGGTTACCTGACTTACATGACTGTGCAGCTGAACAAGTATCAAATTAAATGGAAGTGGAACCTAGTTTGCAGGAATTTGAACAATCACCACACAAAGCTTTTGATGAAAAAACATGCAAGGATCTGCCAAATGTATATGTGGATGGTTGTGCTTTTCACATTGAAAATGACAGTAATAAACAATTAGTGTCAGGAATAGGGAATGTCTGGTTGAAATGTGAAGGCGTCCCCAGTGTAGGGATGAGGATTGGAGCTAGAAGCAGTCAAGTGGCGGAATTGGCGGCCATTTATAAAGCAATTGCTACTGCAGTTGATAATAAATTCAGTGAAATTGTCCTGGTGACTGATTCTGACTATGCACGAAATAGCTTTGTGGAGTATTTACCTGGCTGGAAAGCGAGAGGGATGGTTAAATACAACAAAAAGCCACTTAAACATGGAAAAATGATACAAGCCATAGACACATTGGTGTCAGACAATGATTTGACAATATACTGGAGAAAAATTTGTGGACATTTAAAAACACCCGGAGAGGATAAGGAGGGAAATGATAAGGCAGATGACCTGGCTAAAATTGGGGCTGTGATGGGAGAATTGCTACCTATTGAAAATTTACTGGGTGAAATACAGATTGATGCAGTAACACGTTCTAAAACACCAAAGGAGACAGAGCAACCAGTGGTACAATGGATTTACAATACCCCAGACCAAGATTTGATTGAGGCACAAAAGAATGATTGAATTTTGGGAATCTATTATAACCATTTGATAGATCCTGAACAAAACCCTTTAACAGAAAATTATTGCATGGGAAAAGAACAGCTGAGGGTGCTATTAAATAATAAAAAACGAGTTAGACTGCAGGATGGACTCATGATTAGAGAGTCCATAACAGGACAAATACAGTGGGTGGTACCCCTTTCATTCAGAGGGCTAAAGCTACAACATGCACATGATGCAATAACTGCAGGCCACAGAGGTTCACAAAAAACATTGGAAATACTAAAAGATTATGCATACTGGCCACATATGTCCCAAGATGTGGAATTATATACTAGAGGATGTCTAGTATGCGCCCAATTTAAACCTGCTTCACCAATGCATAGAGCCCCATTGATGAAAACAGGCCTAACTCTTCCATGGTCAGATTTGCAAATAGACTCTGTAGGCCCTTTAAAAAGGTCGAGCAGAGGAAACCGTTACATTTTAAATGTGATATGTTTGATGTCGAAGTGGATTGAATGTATTCCTGAACCAGATTGTAGTGCGCAAACAGCAGCCACATTGCTGGTGAACCATGTGTTCTCAAGGTTTGGGTTGCCACAAAGAATTGAGTCAGACAGAGGAAGTCATTTCACAAGTACTCTAATGTGTAAGGTATGGCAAATACTGGGTGTGAAAAGGAAACTACATATCGCATATCGAGCAGCCTCTTCAGGTGGAGTTGAACGGAGCAATAGGTCTGTTGTGGACATATTAAAGAAATTTGTGGCAGAAGCAGGTTCCAGCTGGGATTTATGTTTACCGTTGGTTTTGATGGCAATCAGATCAACACCTGCCAAAGCAACAGTTACTAGTCCACATGAAGTCTTAACATGTAGGAAAATGGTGTTACCACAACACCTACTATACAGAACACATGAGCAGACACTTGTGAGTGCATCCACAGTTCATGAGTACATTGATGAATTGAGGAAGCATTTGCAACATGCATTTGCTTTTGTGCAGAGAAATCTAGAAAGAGCTGCTGACAGTGCAAAGTCATACTACGATAAAAGAACATCAGTTAGAGAATACAGTGTAGGGGATCAGGTGTATAAGTTTCATTTTGGAAAAAGTAAACAGAAAAATTCTAAATTTCTAGCAGCCTGGCAGGGGCCATTTCGAATTATAGATAAGGTTTCTCCTGTAGTTTATAAAATTTTAAAGACTGAAGGTGAAACAACAATAGAGCAATTTGTGCACGTAAATCAGATTAAGGCATGCCATCCCAGACACGAGATCAGGCAGCTTGAGCATGTAGAAACAGATAAAGTCCCTTGAACGTTAAAAGGTGGAGTGACTATGTCTAGTCAGGAGGCAGTGACAGAGAAGTTAAAAAAATGAAGATGGTTGATTATAAGGGCATATAAACACTGTAGTATATGTATATATATAATATTTAAAAAAATAGAAGCGGAAGTTGCAGAATGAAAATGCATTCAATATTGAATGTTGTTTTATGTATGCTTGTTCTCTATAACCTGTGTTTAATTTCAGAAGGTGAAGGAAAAATGGCGAAGTATTTTAGAAGGTGTGTTTTATTTTGGCAAAAGGGTGAAATTAGTATTGTCCTATATACTTAATCTGTTTCTTTTCTATTTGATTTAGAATATTAACATATTTGTACATGAGGTCACGGGAGACGATGGAGTCCTGGAGTCCCCTGGATGAAGACCAAAAGATGCCTGCATCCGGGTGGAGGTGAAGACAAAATAACCGGAATGTCAAAGAAAAGATGACTTCTATAGAAAAGGATCCAAGAGTACCAAGATGAAAGAGTACCCGAATGAACCAAACGAGGCAGACAAGTGTCCTGGCATATGGAGTTCCATGTAGTTATTATTTTAATTAATTGTTTTAATCTGTTATGTTAATTATTTGTTTTAGTTAGTTGTTTTATTTTATCATTTTCAATTGACTTCAAGTATAAAATTGAAACACTGGACTATGGACACTTCCATTGGGAAGGCAAATGTAGAACATTTTATAAGAATTGATGAAGTCAGATGAATTTTAACATTATGTTGATTGAACAGTGATTTTTCAATTTTCATCTTCACAACAAGAATGTTAATTGTATTGGATTGTTACATTTTGAAAAGAAGAAAAGAAGCAGGTTGTTTTTTAAAATTGGCTTGGATTGTAGCCAAGTTCTAAAAAAAAGGAGGGTATATGTAGGATTGTTTAACGTGTTATGGGAGCACAGAGCGCAGCACCACTGCACAGGATCAATGTATAGCATGTTTTTTGAAGTGCAGTGCCACTGCATGGGTTTGATGCATTGATATAATGGGTGTACAGCAAGATATGTGTTATTGAGCATTTTTTTATGCAGCGCCACTGCATGGGTTTAATGCAATTGCTTCAAGCTATATGTTGCCAGTGCAACATATGGAGATGTAAATGAAGACAGGCTACACAGGTTAAAAACAAACCATTTTCTCATTTAAAAGTGCATTTTATTTTTCATATTCAAAATGCACACAATTTTTTTCTTTTTACCTAAAATTCCTCTGTTGCAGGAGACACATTTGAGGATTAATGAACTTACCTCATTAACAAAAAAAACTAACACGCTAACTCATTAATAATATAATGTGTTCTACACTGCAAAATGAGGCAGGCTGAAACTCATTTCAGACTACATTCAGATTTTTTTTCTTTGCTTCTATCTGCGCTCTGTCCACAGTATTTGCAGGAAGCAAAGACTTGAATAAGCAGGAAATCAATGTGGTTACAGTTGCAACTGTATAAGCCAAGCCATTGTGTGCACAGGGTGGTTAGGGAATGATAGAATTTTATTGGTTAGGATCCTTTGGTAGGAGGCAAGCAGAGTTTTCTTGTATAATCTCTGGGAAGAAGCTAGGGAGAGACATCTTGACACAGCTCGGAGAAGGACTGGGTTGATAGCTGGGATGCCTGATTCCTAAAGCAGATTTAACTTGGTTGCAGAGACTGGGATTTCCAGTCAACAAGTCCCAGTTTGAGTGACAGCAAATGCTTGTCCTTGCTGGGTGAACCCCTCCAGAAGGCGACCAGCCAAAGAAGTTACAAGCTGAACAAGCCTGGTAATTATCTCGCTGAAGTGTGGGGGTTGAGTGTGTGCGAAAATATTCAGTCAGTGTAGGAAAGGAGATTCCTGTGCTTTACCCACGTGTTTAATGTTGCAAATTGAATTCTTGTTCCCCGCCACTCTCTTCTCAGTGTATCACAAATAATGCTGTTACTGTGCTATTTCGTTTATTTCTGTAAAAAGAGTGAGATCATGTTTAAATGCAACTTTTATAATACACAAAAATATCTGAAAGCAGACGGGTGGTGTGTTTTATTTTCTCTTTCCTTTGTGCATTTACCAATACAGTGCTGATGATGTGGGGAGATGTTTAGACAGTGCAATTGTCATTTTTAAGGTAGCTAAAAATAAGATTTGGCAGCAGCTGTGTGCACAATGTCATTCAGTATGAGCAATTATAATTAACTGTGTGTGTTATAGTCTGCCAGAGGTCTATGAGTCGGCAGAAAGGGAGGCCCTGGACATAGCTCACCAAACGTAAATAAGTTGGTGATAGATACCGCATAATAGCTTGCTGCCGTAGATAAGACAGCGAGAAACTGCCCATGGTGGCACACTAAAAATGAAAATGCTGTGTTCCTGAAATGCAAGCCTGAGGTCTCTCTAGTGATTACATGAAAAATCTAAACAAAAATAAGGGGTTTTGGATATTTGGGCCACAAATAAAACAAAGGAATTATGCTCACCAAAAATACCACCAACCACACATACCAACCACGCATACCAACCAGGCATGTCTGTGTACTGAAATAATGCATATCCACTGTATCATTATTATACATAACCCAATCTGAATACAAGGAGTGATTGTTGCTAAATTATTTTTCCGCGGTAAGAAAATACTGCCAGGCCCCAAATCTACACAAAATACCCTACAAACACATGTGGGTTGTAACGTTCAATGTGGGCTAGTGCGGATTTTCATTTAACATCTTAGAATTACAGGAAACCTGGTTACTTAACAAATCTATATGGGAGGACCACACTGTCATCCTACATCCTGCTCAGATGCCCTCCAAAGGTTGGCTTTCCTTAGGCTTAGTAATCGCCTTGAAAAATCAAAGGGATTGGTGCTTATCAGAATGGGCAGCCCCCAACATGTACTTATTTATGGGCAAGGTAACATATCCTGGAGGAGTACTGGCAATCATTACCATGTATCAAAACCACAACGGTATCACAGATGTTTTTTTTTCAGATCTAGAGCATTTGATGAATATCATACTAATGACTCCAGAAATTACGAGCACCATCTTGATGGGTGATTTAAATATGCAACTGTTACCATCTAATAACGCTAAAATGAATGTGCCCTGTCAACGATGGTTCTCTCTGATGAAATAAAGAAATTTTGACATGTATAATGCTTCATTGTTTGGGGACATACCTGCCGCTTTCACCTGGTGGAGAGGCCAGAGTGCTTCTATAATCGACTACATTTATGTTGACTCAAACACATTCAATTCAGTGACAAGCTTTAAAGTGTTGAATCAACCAACTAGTGACCATGAACTCCTCAGATATGAGTGGGCGGTGGATAAACCATTTAATATTATCAACAATGATACACTGCATCAGCCCATGGTCATTAACAATCCAAAAGCATGTTTCAGCTGGAACACTAATGCTTTGATTTCTTTGAGAGTAGTTTTAGGGATGGTGTTTCATCAAGCAACGTAAACACGTCCTATTTGCATATGTACCATAACTTGCATCCAAGATCGACCCAAATGCATCAGAAACTTAACTATCAAAATCCCGAAATAAAATACAGTTACCCTTGAAGGGTATTGCGGAACCTACTAGGAAACAGCCTAAGCCCAACAGACCCAAAATAAATAACTCCAAACAGACAACTAAAGATAGTCATAACACCACCAGCCCTAACTTAGCTGACCACAAACCATATCTCAAAGGTGCACTTATAAACGCCAGGTCGCTAGTCGCACACGCCACAGAGATCTCAGATATCATTGCCACAGACAACTTAGACTTTTTGGCCATCTCAGAATCCTGGCTACATGATGCGGCTGGCCTAGCCTTATCACTAGCAGTCCCAGACAACTATACAATCCTACCTGCGGACAGACTTACCTCCCGAGGTGGAGGTCTAGCAATCATAGCTAAAACTAGCCTGGACATGAGGATCATCACTACTACCAATATGCAATCCTGTGAATGCCTCACGGTCAAAATAGCCATCGCCAACTCCCAAACCCTAAACATCATCCTCATCTACAGGCCACCAGGTCCTATCGAAACCTTCTCTGAGGACATCGCAACATCTCTGTCCAATAATCTAAAAAATACATCCCAAACAATAGTGCTAGGAGATTTTAATCTAGGCTATAATGACAATAAGGACACCCAATCATCAGCGATTGCTCTGACCTTGAAAGAGCTGGGATTCTCCCAAAAAGTTGAACTACCCACCCACAACAAAGGTCGCATCCTTGATTGGATAGCAGAACATAATTGCAAAGTAAATATTACGACTCTGTACCGCGGATCTGGACTGACCACCACCTGCTATTATTCTCAGTGACAACCCATCGGGTCACTGCCCCGTCCTCACTTGCCCCACCTCTGCCAACGAGAAATAAAAACTAATGACAGTAGAAAATCTGATGCCCGTTATAATACTTAAATTAAACTCACTACCTGACTGCATGGACCATAATCTGTTAGTCGAACATTATAATGTAGCCATGTCCTCAGCCCTGGATCACATAGCCCCGCTCAAACTAAGAAATAGCAAACCTAAAAAACACCTCAATTCTTGGTTCACGCCCCACCTAAAAAATCTTAGGCTGGCCAAAAGAAAACTTGAAACAATTTGGAGACTTTCCCCATCAGTCAAAAATAAACTCCACCTCTCCAAAGCCTCCTCCTAATCCAAGAAAGAAATATTATTAGCCAAACAAGAAACTTACAATACTAGAATATCCAACTCAAAATCTAGTGTCAAAGAACTGTTCAGCATTCTGAAAGAATTGGAAACACCCGTTGTACCCCAAGAAAACTGCACCAAGGATAAAAAATGGTGCTCTAGCATACAACTTGCTTTAACAAACAAAGTAGCAAACCTACAAACCAAAATTGCCATCAAGAAGGCATCACTAACACCACACATCCCTCAGAGCTCAGCGCCACCGCCACAGCCCAAGTTGGGAGCCCCATTCTGCTTCTCTAAGGTATCGACCATAGCAGTAGAAAAGGTCATCCTGGGACTTAAACCGTCCAACTGCAAAGGCGACCAATGCCCAGCACAACTCATCAAGGATTCTGTGAGAGAACTGTCGCCATTTATAACCAAACTAATCAACTCTTCCTTTACCTCAGGTTCAGTACTGATCAACCTAAAAGAGTCCTGGGTACTGCCACTACTAAAGAAGCAAACCCTTGACCCCGCCATTCCGACTAACTTCAGGCCCATCACGACTGTGCCCTTTCTTCTAAAAATTTTAGATAAAGTGGCTTACTTGCAAATTCAAAGCTTCCTAGAGTCTAACCACTTACTTGTAACCCGTCAATCAGGATTCCGCCCGCAACATGGGACCGAGACAGTGTTAATAGACCTTAAGGCCCAAATAGACGATTGCAGAGACAATGGCCAAGCGGCCCTACTTCTCCTCCTGGACCTATCAGCGGCATTCGACTTAGTGGACCACACAGTCCTCTGTAGTCACCTCGACTCGGCAGCCCACTTTTCAAAAGAGGCCATAATTTGGATCAAGTCATTTCTGAGTAATCGGACCATGAGAGTCTTCGCTCCATCAGCTTCAGCAGATCCAATCGCCATAACATGCGGTGTTCCACAAGGGTCTTGTGTGTCACCCACCCTCTATAATGTCTTCACGAAGCCTCTCCTTGATGAAATGGATCATCTGGGTATCGCCTACACTAACTACGCAGACGATACCCAGATCCTCCTCCCGCTCTCAGGAGACTACGCCAAGGACCTGGCCCTAGTGAACAGGATCTATAGCATCGTTCAGGCATGGATGGCCACACACGGCCTATGCCTGAATGATGATAAAACTGAATTGGGCACCACTACCTATATATCCAAACTCAGCCCTGATTACGACAACTTCATTATTGATGGGAACAACATAAAAGTAGCTCATGAAGTAAAAACCTTAGGATTGTACCTAGACGCCACCATGAACTTTACCAAACAAGTTAACTGTCTAGCTTCTGTAACAGCATATACATGCAAACTTATCAGAGCGAGCAAACAATTCCTCTCCACAGATAGTTGCATTACACTTGCCAGAGCCTTGATACTATCCAAATTAGACTATTGTAATGGACTTTACATTGGAGCTAATAAACAGACCATCCACAAAATTCAAGTGCTCCAGAACAATGCTTTGAGAGCAGCACTCAAGATTAATAGAAACGAGCATATATCCTCTACAAGAAGAGAATACAAATGGCTCGCCACCGTAGACAAAATTCATCTCAAAATCGCTTCCCTCACCCACAAATGTATCAACAACAAAGCTCCACCTTACCTCATGGATAGATTACGTAAAAGGACTTCTTCCAGGCCTACCAGAATAGCCAACGCAAACTACCTCCAAGTCCCGCGTTTCAAACTTGCCACTATAGGAGGAAATAGCTTCCCAGTTAAGGCTGCACAGTTATGGAACTCCCTCCCCCATGACGTCAGAGAACCTCAGCCTTTTGCAAAATTTAGACAAAACCTCACTAGGTGGCTGAGAGCCAACGACAGCTAACTAGTCCACTTGTCACATTGTACATTACTGTATATAACTATATATTACGTGAACAGGAGCATGCTCCTCGCTCCCCTGTCCTTGATCTCTCCCTGTTCATATCTGCTTGCTGTAATATTGCTGATGTCTATGTCTACACTTCCTGCCTTTTCCTGTACTTGCAATTAGCTGAGCATATCTGTAACCAAGCTCAGCGCATCTCTGTACCTCCATCTGATTTCTATGTACCTGTAACTAAGTTGAGCATATCCTTGTCTGTTTGCGTCCTGATACTCCAGGGTATGGCGCGCTATACAAATAATAAACTAAACATATGAATTTGATGTCCAAGTACAAGCGAGGAAATCTATGCTGAAAAAACAGAAACAAGAACTTGCGCTTACTAACATCCCTCACAAGAATAAGCTCATAAGTGCATTAAACTGCAAATATAAAAATTGGTTACTCTTACATAGATTTCTAATGCTACAAGCTGATGGTGAGGCGATATTGCAATCCATTTCTGCTAAAAATTCAGCACAAATCTGGGCCCTTATCAATATTGCTACACATGCTACTCAGAAATCGGTGCAATTAAATGGCGTAAATGGGGATGACTGGGTGAAATATTACAAGGACATATATTCTTCACTGTATGATAACACTCTGATTACTGTGCAAGAGCCATCAAATTATGAAGGATTATACATTACCGAGGAGGTCATTTTGTTTCTCATTACTAAACTTACTAACTCTTGGGCACCAGGCCCTGATGGCTTCCATAATTTTACATTTAAACAGCATCCCATTCTTTGGATCAAAATCTTACATAACATTTTTAGGCAAATTCTAGTAACGAAAACAATTCCTCCATCATGGGTCTCATCTGTCATAGAACCCATTCATAAAAAGGGCGATTGGGCATGTGCGAGTAATTATAGACCTATTGCACTCCTCGGCACGCCTGGGAAATTATTCTCGAAATTTATTTTAAGGGATTTTAATAAATGGACTGGTGAATTTTGTAAAAGAGATCCATACTAAACTGGATTTATTGAAGGTATGGGCACCAGTATCAGCTTGTTAACCCTCACATCAGTCATTTGTCATCACACCATACTAAATCAACCACTAGTTTTCGTCGATCTGCGAGCTGCATTCGACTCTGTGTCAAGGGATCTGTTCATAACAAAACTGATGTTACAGGAGTGTCCATCTTACCTCGTTTCTCTTATTGGAGATCTACACACGGGTAATACTATACGTGTTAGGCTCACATTGGATGGTAAATTAACCCTACCAATAAACACCTATAGATGGCTAAGGCAAGGATGTACCCTTGCCTCGGCTCTCTTTAATTTTTTTTATCTCAGATATAGGTGGAGCCTTCACTAATATTATTTCTGATGCACCAAATCTAGCGAATAGACTGTTACATTTTCTTTTGAACGTGGATGATTTGGTATTAATCGCAAAAACGCCTAAAGGGCTCCAAAGAGCTTTAGATGCTTTGTTGGTATATGTTGATGAAAATTTGTTGACCATAAATTTGGAAAAAACAAAAGTCATGAAGCTTAACCAACTCAGGAAGCACTGTAATCAACACCAAACTGGGACCCTTAAGGGGTACAAATTACAATGTGTACAATAGTATACTTATCTAGGCACATTCATTGCAAGCCAGCAAAGGGCCGAAATATAAAAGCAAATCTTGAAAGCTAAAACAACTACTCTTACTCATCAAGCTACCATCATACAAGCATAGTATGGTAAATTCATGATTAGGCCAGCCATTTCCTACTACTCTCAAAAAGTTGTTCCTATTCTTCTTTATGCTTCGGAAACCAAGCCAATAGTAGAGGATAAGGTATGGACTAGTTTGGAGGACAGTTACTGGCGCAGTATTTTACATCTTCCATCATGTACTCCTGTAGCCTGAATATTGTATGAGCTTGGGTTAATTTCTTTGGATGCTGGGTATATGTGGCAAGCTGTTTCCCTATTCAGAAAGTGTATTCTTGCTCTCAATACAACTACAGTATTGGGATTACTGTCTGTCTATGTGTTTTCCTCCACAGACAAATTCATTTGTAAGTGGCGAAAGTTGGTAGTCATGCTCTATCGTTAGCAGATGTAACTCTATCAGTTCTCACACAAAATCCAATGAGTGTGAAAACAAAACTCTTCTAGAAAGATAGGATTGTCACAAGATAGAAATGCAAAACATATCGTGGTTTCAATGACAATCCGTTTGCTAAAAAGAAGTATAGTAATCCTGAAGAGTACAACATAAAATCTCCATCCCAGTCACACAGAAGTGATTTTATGCGATTGTGATTCAATCTGTGGCACACTTGTGAGGTTCTAGCACGACGCAGAATTATCATTCATTCTGAAATTTATTTTTGCTTTTGTATGAAGTGTGATCAGATTGAGGCACTAAGACACTTGTTAGTGGAGTGTGTAGGTCTGATGGATAAGTGCCTTAAATACTTCAAAGATGAAATGAGGGACTATCGAGAGTGCTCTCCAGATTATCTCTGGAAGGGTATTAATTCTGGGTTGCTTACACACATACGAATTGGTGCAATTGGTTTCTTTAATCAACTGAATCTGAAAGAGACACAAATACAGAGATTGAAAGAGATGCAAATACATTCAATTAAGTGGTCTCTTATTTGACTCGTGATATAGCACCTGATGTACTTTATTTTAACCTTGAAGTTGTGTTAATTGATCATATATTGTTTTTGTTGATTTTATTGACCCTCTTAGATGTTTTACTGTACCTTGGATATTTTATGATTAGAAGTATTTTGTATTCTTTAATTTGTTAGCACTTTGTTTTAGTGCCTTGAGGGTTGTAATGTTTGTTGAATTTCAAACAAATTTGTAATTGTAAATGTATATGATTAATTGTTAGGGATTATCTAAAATGTCTTTTGTATGTATTGTAAAGTTGACTTATGCCAGATAATCCAATAAAACAACAAAATAAGAAGTGTGATGGGAAGGAAGAGTGCACATTATCATTGCACACAACTGCAATGTTTAATCATGTTCGTTGGTGGCATACATCAACTTTTAATATCCATACTCATTCTACACAGAAATAGGATCAAAAACAGTCAGCTGTCCAACTAGGGCTATCAAGTCTCTATTGTCTTGGTTTGTTCCCTATCCCCTTTAGTAGTGGAAAGGTTGCATGTGCCTACATATGGGAGCAGCTGATAATTGTCTCTTCATGAATACATGCACAATTTGCATGAATTGTGCAGTGGTGATCAGCGGGGATGTCTTCAATACACTGCTCTCCAAGAGGTTCTAGAGGGTGAACCGTTTGCCCATCCAGCTTCAGAGCTGCAAGAAGCATGGAAACTGCTCTCCTGAACATCCGTGAAGACCTGCTCTCCAACTTTGATTCCAACACTGCCTGTGTCCTCATCTTACTTGATCTCTCTTCTGCCTTCAACACGGTCAACCATGTCATCCTGCTCAACCGTCTTTGTGATAACCTGAGGATCACCGGTCAGGCTCTGGCATGGCTGACTTCTTTTCTCTCTGATTGACCCTCCCAGGTTCAACTTGGGTCCTTACTCTCCTCTATTCCTATCTCTACCTGTGGTGTTCCCTAGGGGCCTAACCTCTCTCCCTGGCTGTTCAACCAATACCTGCCACTTCTTGCCCACCGCATTGCTGCGCTCTGCCCCAACTTCCAGTGCTATACAGATGACACTGAGCTCATCTTCAGGCTACCCTCAGCCACCTCTTCTCCCTCTCTCATCTCTGACTGCCTGTCCGCCATCCAAGAGTGGTGTGCCACCAATGATCTCTACCTTAATGCCAGTAAGACCTAGATTCTCCTCATTGGCAGAAACCCACCTTCCTTTCCTGTCACTCTCTGGCTGGCCTCTCTTGGCCCTCTTCCAGCTCCCACCTGTGAGGCTAAAAACATTGTGGTGATCTTCGACTCCACACTCTTCTTCTTTCCTCACATCTCCGACGTCTCTAAGAAGTCACACTACCAGCTGCACCTCCTTAGAGGTATTCTTCCTTTCCTCTCCTTCCCCCAGAAGCTTCCTGTCTCCAGAGCTCTGGTTCTCTCTAGGCTGGACTATTGGAACAGCTTCTTTCTAAACCTTCCTGCTTCTACTCTGCGCCCTCTGCAACTCATCCAAAACAGGACTGCAAGACTTGTCCTTGGCCTCGAGCCCAGGGATCGTATCTCTCCAGGACTGAAATCTCTGTACTGGCTCCCAGTGGCTGTGAGGATTAAGTTCAAAACCCTCTGCATTGTCCACAAGGCATTCTGGGGCATGGGGCCACAATACCTTCAACTCTCTCTTCCTAAATATCTGCCTTCTCGAGCTCATCGCTCTTCCGCCTCCAACTCCCTCAGGGTCAGTCGCTTCTCCAAGCAACGCTGGGGCCTCCCTCTGGAACAGCTTTCCTGCCCCATGAAAATTGAGGAGAACCATCTACGGTTCTGGAAGCACCTCAAAATCTTTCTCTTTGCTTCTGCTTTTTCTCCTCCTCTCCCCTGCTGATTTCCTGGCTGAAACTGAAACTGCACTGGTTACCTGGCCACCCTCAGATCTCGGGCCCAGGTCCCCTCCCCTGCCATTCACACACCTGCACTGCCTTCACAAACCCTTGAACTTGGGGACTGTTTTCTGTATCCCTACAGTCCCACTATCTGCACTTGACACCTGATGCCTGCACTTACCCTCTACCCTTGAATTTGCCATCTGCTGGCTGTACTTTACTATTGTTATTTATTCTATTATCCCATGTACTACACTGTCCCCTCTCCCTTTCCCCCGCACTTCACCCTTCACCCCTTACCTTGCACTTGCGCGATCTGAATGACACCTGATCTAGTTGGATCGTTCTCTGTCTTCCCTCTGTTCCCCCTCCCTTGCCTCGTCACACCTTGAAACACTTGTGTGTAGGCGCGTTATAAATGCCTTATCATATCATATCCCCCAACATCGCCCAACACAATAAGAAAGGGGGACGTATGAAAAATGTTACATATTTTACATGCACTAACATAATTCTAAGACACTTTTACACACACTATGTGTACCTGGCCTTGCCAAAAAACAATGATTCACTGAGTTTGACACTGAATATTCCCATGCAAGCAGAAGGTATTTGGTCTGGGAACGCAGAGACAGCATACAAAATCCAGACTTGCCTCCACATGTTTTTGATAATAGAATTGTCTTTCACAAAAATAAGTCTTTTTATTCACAACTTTGCAAGAAACACATATTTGGTCTGACCTTACATAGTTGGCGCATTAGGTTTCAACTACTGATATAATATCCTCCTGTCCCGAAATATATTCTAAGCTTTTTCTATGTAGCAATATGTATTTGGTGCGAGAAACCAGAAGGTGTCTCACTCTCTAGTCCCCGGGTATCTGTCATCCAAGTGGCCAGGACACAGCCATCGCTTTTGGATCCAGTTCCTGGGGGTGTACCAGTGTGGGAGGATCACCTGGGTGAGGAGTTTTTGGGGAGTGGGAGTGGGATACCTGATTGTGAGTTGCAGTATCCCCTTCCATGTTAGACCTTTACCCCATCCTACCAGGTAGGATACTTAGGATCTCAAACCTCCCATTCCACAAAACAAAAACTTTCGATGGACAGCCCGCTAAGAGAGAAAATGGACAGGCAGGGTCAGGCAATTACTGACCATCACGCACAGCTGACTTCCATTACACTTCCCCATACAGATAGAAGGCAGAGCACTAGAGCACACTCTGAGTGAGGCAAAGCACATGAGGAAACAGCAGTTCCAAGATGGGAGTTTAAAAAGAGTAGAAAGATGGAGAAACCAAAGGGGATCATAAGGACGGAAGTTCCCTTGACCTTTTCGACAAGGAACCATTACTTTCATGAAGCCTCGAGAATAGAAAGCTTAAGCCCTGGAAACCAACCTGAGGAATCCTGCATTGTGTGTCAGACGTACATGGGGCCCTCCCGCATCAATAATCAAGGCAGGGCGATCGCCAGCTGCCATGGTACTGTCCTTGGATCCAACAAGAAACCAGCATCAGTGAAATCAACACATCTGGAAGTTGGGGAGACCGATACAAGACCCGTCTGTGTTGAAGCCAAGGTTGCAAGCAGCAACATTGTATGGTGAGTGCTGGAATGAACATTGTATGAAACGCGTGTGATAACCAATGTTGAACTGCGGATGAGTGAGTGAACTTTGAAAGCAAGATATAAGATACCTTTGACAGAGTGGTGTGGCACCGCGTTCATGTCCAATCAAAGGTCTCTGGAAAGTGTCCAGCTGAGAGTTGACAAAAGTGAAAGAGTGGCAAAGGATTGTGAATCGAAGTGGTCCTGCAATGGACCAAGCCAAATCCTCTCTGCACAATCGAAAGTCTTTGATGTTGATACAGTGAAGAAAGTTGATGGAAAAGTAGATACAGTTGGTCCAAGCCTCACAAAGGGAGATCAATTCAAGGTTTTGTCTTAAAGCAAGTTTGTGTTACTATGGATAAATTGGTCCGAGCCTGGCAGAAGGAGACTGATTGAAGATGTTGTTTGAGAACAGATCTGAGCCCAGCAGAGAGGGATCCGGGGTGAACTGTGAATCACCTGAGAAATGCAATACGTGGAAATCCTAAGAAAATTGTATATGTGAAAATACAAACTTTGTGTTAAAGTGGATCAGAGTCAGGCGGGGGGGTATCTGAGGTGAACAGTAAATCACCTGAGAAGAGTGTGCATATGAGAATCCTGAAAGGAAAAGAACTTTATCATTTGTTTGTTACATCAGGCCCTCGTAAAGAAGAGACTTTGAAAGGCAACAAGGCATTGGCACTGAGGCCATGATGTTGAAGTCTTGAGCTGCACCCTCATGCTAGAGAAGCCAGAGACTGTGCTAAGCTTGAGTGTGCTGCCTTGTCCCGTGCTGAAAATGTGGGAAAGGGAAGCCAACGGCTTGAATATCCTGACCTATCCTTTCTTGAACACTGTTCTTTTGCATAACATTGTTTCCCACACTATTTGTATTTAGAAGTAAGGATTGGCAATAGGTTTATTAGTATAGGCCCCTTTACTTTGACAAGAGACCACTAGCACTGCGTTATTATTATTTCATGGTTGTAACTTGCTGTCATCTTTAGATTTAGCATTGGATAGGTGTTTTACAAACCCAATTGAAGTTCAATAAACACCCTTGAACTGTGGTCACTTGTTCCTTCCTTACATTGGTCTCAGCACAGAAATATGACACACTGAGTTATAAATATTGAATATAATCTCCTCCTGAAACTCAAGGATGATCCAAATCTTTCTAGGCAAGCATTTTTTGTAGCAAATCAATATGGCACAATGTGTTATAGCCAATAAATGCACTATCTTGTCTAGAAAGAATGATAAGAATTTTTATTTGCAACTCCACAAGCAACTATTATGTAGTCTGGCCACAAATATATGGCACATTCTGTTAGCATCAATACATATAATCTCCAGTCTGCTGCTGCTTTCACACTCTATGATAACATGTCTCCTAAATCTGACAAGCAATTTCACATGTGCTTATGTAATGCAAGGTGGTCAATAGCACTTTACCACCACTACTGCTGAGATGGTGCAATTAGTTACAGCCACTGAGTATAATTTCCTCCTGCCGCCAAAACAATTAGAGACTTTTCTACACAAACAGATGCAGACATTGAATTCTCTCTCTTACCTAAAAAGTATTCAAAGATTATTTATTCAAAAATTCCTATGTAAAAAGGTTAAACACTCAGTTACATTCAATAACTGCACTCTTCTTCCTAGAACGAATTAAAAAAACTATTATTTGCAGCATCACAGGAAACAGGTATATGGACCAGACACAACAAGTTGGTTACTGAGAAAAAAAACATTGACTATAATCTCCTGCCTGCCACTGCCTCCAGCCAATTATGTGATGTTCTTCTCCTCAATCAGGCAATGATACTTTGTTTATTCCATGGAAGGAAAACAATAATGGCCAAAAATTGCCTTTGCTATTTCAAATTTCTGTCTCAACTAAATCCTCAGCTAAATCCAAATTGACTGTATTACATATTTCTCAACTAAATCATATTTTACTTTTCTAAAGCTCCCACTCCTAAATTCTACACCTTTTCTACTTATGCATCAAATAAAGCCTATTTCTAAACTATTGTGTCCCCTCCTGTTTCTTCTTTCACAAAAATGATTCTGAAATCAAAGAAGGCAGACCCCATTCATACTTTGTATTCTGATCAACCTAAACTGTCCTGTTATGTTACAGGAATGTATAGCCTGCACTTTCGCCCGAAGGAATCTTGGTGCGAGAAAAGAGAAAAGGAAGGAATACCAGCCCAGCAGTGTCCCTAGAATAAGAAGGTATTCAACACCCTTCTGAATTGAAGATGGTTTGCCAGCCATTTGAGGCTAGATGGAAGCCCATTCCACAATCTACTGGCAGCGTATGAGAAGGCCCGAACACCCATGCGGGCCAGGCGGACCTTTGGGATAACAACTAAATTGGTGTCACTGGAGCGAAGTGGCCTGCCCGGAAGATAGGGGGGAAATTTATCCTGCAAATATTCAGGCCCCTGCCTAAAAAAGGCATGATGCACCACACATAAAGCCTAAAACGTAATCCTTGTGCCGCTGGTAGCCAGTGTAGTGACCGCAGCATATCACCTATGTGGGCTCCATAAGATCAGGCAGTACCCACCCTGGCTGCTAAGTTTTGCAACAGTTGCAAACGATGTATCAGCCCAAGAGGTTGAGCCAAGTAAAATACGTTACAGTAGTCGATCCAACTGGTAATCAGATAGGACACTAACAGTGGCCGCAGACGTTCGGGCCTAAACGAACAACCCACAAAACTCATGGAAATCTGTTACATGCGAAAATGTAAAAATTCAAGCTAAACTTACATAGATGACATAGACATAAAAGACAATATCAGATTGTGTTTTAATGGCTTAATGCTGCTTTTTGCAGCAATGTTGTAGTGTGTATAAGATGTATTATTATTCCACATCATCAATTATACATATTATATCAAGCACCATATCCCCTAATACATTCCATTTATCTACTGTGATGAACCAGCAATGATTCCCCCACAAAGCATGGCCTGGGACACCTCTCATGTGGCCAGGGAAAGGCAGACGCTTTCTGATCTCGACCCTGCGGGTGGTGTTCTGGGGTAGGATCACATGTGGGGAAGCAGGTCAGGAAGAATGTGAAATCCCCTTGTTTAATTTTCCCCAAAGCCTCACTCTTCTGATGGCTTATTGTAAAATGACAAAAATAAGAAACCCCAACTTTGTCATTAGGGCCTTCAAGTCTAATAATCCTTTAAGTACTGGGTTGAGGAAGAATACTGACGAGGAGTAGTTTTGTAGAGAGGGTCAGATCATTAATGCAAATGACCCACAACTGAAGGAGGCTAAAAGAAAATGAGAGAAGAGCAGCAGGAGGCAGAACCAGCGTGGTTGGCAGCTCACGCAGATGCTGGAGAAGAGAGAAGACGCTGGGACCATTGCGTGGCAGAGAGCAAATGCTGGTCCTGAGACAGTCTGTGTCTGTCGAGTCGTGAAGTGCAGAGGACATGCAGTGGGGAAGCGTTCAAGAGGGATGTTTGCCCTCTGGTGAACTAATCTGCAGAGACTGCACAGCGGGAAGCAAAAGCGGGAGAAGTTGTCCCTTACGGGAGGCCGTTCAAGGTGGCTGGAGTGCACCCAAGTGCCTTAAGGTTTCTGGTAGCTGGAGTGCACCAGAATACCTCGGGAGTGACAAAAGCTCCATTGACAAGTGGTCCAGGCAACAGCGAACTGAAGAAAGAGGTTTGCTGAGTCGTGAGAAGCCCCAGGAAGAGAAGCCCTGGAAACTGTTAGAGGCAGGGAAGAGCACATCTTATCCAGTGAGTTCACAGTCTGTGTGTGACCCCTGAGCACTCATTCCACACTCACATAAGCAAGGCAGGCTTTTGGCGAGTGAGAGACACTTGCGTGTGAAGGAAAGTAACTTGCCAAGCACTTTTGAATCTCGCGCCACTGAACCAAAGCTAAAGCAGTGCTTGCGAGTGAGCAAGAAAGACTTCCAAAGTAATTTTGAACACCACAGTAATAAAAAGCAGATAACGTTATATGTTGAAGGCCAAACTACTGTAATAATTTCAGTGTTAGTCTAGATAAACACCAACCATATAAAGATGCAACACAGTTGAAGGTGAATACATGCAAGCATTTTCCATGCGAAGAGAGAGTCACACCAGGGCAACTGCAAACAGACATTGCCAACAGCAGCAGGGGGCTAATGGAAGATTCATGAATAGTGACATTTGTTACTCATATGTTGCGCAACTAGTAGTGGAAGTTGGTGTAAACTCACATTATCCTGGTCAAGGGAAGAGAAGTAAAAGACCTTTTTCCTATCAGTTATTGGTTAATTGTACAGTGGGGAAACAAGACTGGTACAAAGACTGCCCTTCTTGGAAACAGAGATCCAAAAGGAGTTGAGCATTATTTTCCGAAGAGTGTCTTATGATTGTGAAATGCTGTTCGGGCAGGGTGGTATACCTGAATTGAAAACTGTTGGAAGGAGGTGGCCTGGCATAGGAGTGAACCAGGTAGAAGTTGAATAAGTACTTTAAAAAGGGGTATTTATAAATACTATTTATATTGACTGTGATGCCACAGGAATGTGTGGCAAATCATCCTGACCATGTCAATTATTGGTGCTATTGATGAAGTTCGAGGAAGGAACATACCCTTCAATTTACTGAGTTGAAGTTAACCAAATTGAGTTGAAAGTTTCTATTGACAATTTGAAGCTACATGAAACTAAGTTGGAACTTTCTATTGCTGAGTTGAAATGGAAACAAACTGTGGTTGAACATTATTGAAAATCAGGATGTCCTTGTTGTCTTTTCTTGAACTGTGAAACATAATCACTTTTAAACCTGGGGAAGGGAAATTCAGGCATGTTACAAAGAGAGACTGTGGTGACATAACAAATTCAATCATTATTGCTTGTTTAGAATTGCCATTTATTTCCTTGTTTATTTGTTGTATATATAAGTGTGAGGGACAGATCCTTTGTTAGAGTGTTTCCATTTTTTTTATTTTTTATTGATTGGCTGATTAATCAACAATTTTAGAACAATAATTTACAAATTACATTCATAAAAATATATAGTAATAAGCATATACGTTATTCATACTCTGTTAAAAAAATTGGGTGCATGAACAGCAGTATTAAAAGTGACAAGCAAACTTATGTAAATAGCATAATATTCATAATTCATATCGTAGGCTAAAATACAAATGTTAATAAAAAAGTTACAAACAGGAATTTAGGCAAAAAAACATATAAATACTTCACGACCTCTGAGACACATACAGATTATCATGATGTAATTTCTTCATCTGCATCATTCAGTCCTAACTCTAATGAAAAACCGATAGTGGCAATTGTTATGGTCATCGATCTGGCACCAAATACTTGTATTCAAAATTCCTCATTGTCTATGAATCTCATAGTTTTAAATCGATGACCAAAGTATTTTTGACGTAGAATATTAACTCCGGTGCAAAAGGCAACAATATGTTTTAATGTTTCAGGATATTCCCTCAATTTCCTTAACCAACAATCATTCTCATAACTGGCAATCACACCTCGTCTCTAGTCGGCCATAAATTCAGGCAAAACCTCAAAAAGAGTTGCCTGGATTTGGCAGAAAGATATTTGGATAAGTGTGGTTCTAGAGACCTAAATCTTTTACACCCGATGCGGGCCACATCTCACTCTTTGTAGGTGTGGGTATGATATTGGCAGTAATGATAAGGTTCATCATATAATTTCTCCATTTTGTTGGAAATTGTAAAGCTGATTGTAACAAATGTCTAGCTAGGATATACGAAATTTCCTGGAAATAGGATGAAATAAGACATTTTCTTAATAGCGATATCCGTTTCCAGTCATACACGCTAAACAATGATTAGGCTCCTAATTCAAAGCAGATCATTGCAACTAGGACAGAGTGAGGTAGTTTAAATACAGATTGCCAGAACTTTCCCTCCATCCTATCCCAAAAGAGGCGATCTTTTGGGATCATGGATTCTGATCCATAGGTGATGATAAGAATCACCTTCAAAAGAATAAAACATTAGAACAGGGCTACAAGTAAATTTGCAAATGTGTACAGAATTGCTTTGGCTTGTGAGCTTAGAGCCTCCATTTTGGTCTTAAGATCAGTTATATACT
Source organism: Ambystoma mexicanum (assembly GCF_040938575.1). Taxonomy (NCBI): domain Eukaryota; kingdom Metazoa; phylum Chordata; class Amphibia; order Caudata; family Ambystomatidae; genus Ambystoma; species Ambystoma mexicanum. Next base: position 382,373,363 of record NC_090922.1, read on the forward strand.
GGGCATCATTCCCGTAGTTATTAATCATGAATCCCAAGTATTTATAACAAGAGGTGGTAAATATATGTTCGTTTTGGAATGTCCAAACAAAATATTTGTGTACTTTGATCTTAGAATTGAAGCATTCCATCACTTGGGTCTCTGCTAAATTGATAGTCATAGCATTCTCTTGCACATATGATAGTAGGCCTCTAAGAATCTAAAAGATTCTTTACAGACCAATGTGTGTTTTGGATAGCAAAATAAGGTTGTCTGCATAATGCAATCTGTTGTGTTTTTAATTTAGGGGCATCAGAATTGATATTGACACATTTTTCCCCAATGTCCAGAATTAATAAGATGGTAGACTCCAGGATACACCCCTGCTTGAGGCCACGGAATTTCGGAAATGGCATTGTCTTTTGGCCATCAAGGCAGAGTCTGATTTGGATAGAAGTATCCAAATGGATTAATGAAATTAGTTTGATCAGCGAAAACCGGCAATCCATCTTCACTAACTTGTTCAATAATAGCGCCCGATCGATCGTATCAAAGGCCTCTTTGAAATCAACAAAGGCTAGAAATAGCAGCTGTTTTTGTTGATGACAGAGGGCTTTTCATGGCACTAATAGTTGTAATCTTAATTGCTGTGCCTTTACCCACGACAAATCCAGTTTGGAATCTATCTTGCTTATTTTTAGATGTAATTCACTGTTGTAAATTCCTCAGAATCAAAGATGCAAAAATCTTTCCAGGGGTATCAAGAAGGGCGATTGGTCTATAATTTGCTGGATTGTGTCTATCGCCCCTTCTTGAATTTCGGAATAATATGGGAATGGCACCAGGATTTTGGAATTTTTTGAGAAGTGAGAATTTGGGAGAATAGGTAAAAAAGGATAGACGCCCACAGTTCAGGAAACTGTTTCAGCATTAGATTAGAGAGGCTGTCTAGGCCCGGGGCCCTTGATCGCCTGGCTTTGTGGATGTAATACATAATATCTTCAACAGAGAAAGATGTATTGCAGCACCCCTTTAATTGAGGAAAACAAGAAGATGGCTTGGTATCTGGTTTGGCATGTAGTTTGGAAAAATGGGCTATCCATTGGGACGCTGACACATCATTTATTTGCATTCGACTCTGGGAATTGCTATTACTTTTACTAATTAAGGCCCAGATTTGTGAGGTGTTTTTAGAGCAAATTTGCTTCAACATACATTCTCTGTCTTTTTAAAACAGAGAAGCCTGATAGTATCTTTTCCAAGTCCTGGGTCTTGTTTTTATCAATTTGAGGGTGCTCCACCTAGCCTCTACAGGCGGAGATAATGCCAGTTTTTTGTCTCTTTTAAAAATGTCTTTCTGTTTTTGAATTGTGGGATCGTAAATGTGATTGATCGGTTGCCTTATTTTCATTTTAGAGCTGGTAGTAAAAAGTCATAACAAATTCTTATACTCAAATTCTTTACTGTGGAAAGCCTGAGTATGCGAGATTGACTCTTGCGAGATTGAATTATGGAACCAAGCTGGATTCAGTTATGTTCTGACCAACATACTCTGTTCTGAGCACTATTTACCCATACTGTCCCAACCATTCTGGTGTTAGACCTTTCTATGTAATTATCATTTAAGAGACATTTTAAATTCAACATTTCATGATCACTTCTATGGTCGGTAATACTTGGAAATGTGGTATATGAGCAAACAGTTCTCTATCGACATAAATGAAATCAATGATCGCATGCGAGAGCCCCCTTTTCCATGTGCGGTGCCGTGGAGAATCATCAAGAGTAGTCCCATTGACCATAACCAAATTCTTGGAGTCAACAAAGCTATTCCATCCTGTGAGCCTGGTGTTATTGTACTTATTACACTTATCCAGACAGTGTAGATTTAAGTCACCCGCTAGTATAACATGGGGAGACAGACTGGATTTGACCATATTCTGCCAAAGTGATTCCAGGTCTCTGAAAACTGTGTCTGCAGTTATCACAGCTGGATTCCAGTACAAATTAATAATGGAATAATTAATGTGTTTGATCTTGATTTGTATCTGTTGCGTGTATGGGTTTGGAGCATAATTGGTGTCAAAAGTGATATGGGGACAGGTGTTTAAGACAGTCAATAAGCCTGACATAGGCCAGCCTTTTCCAGAGCTGATAGCAGGATTCAAGATGATGTGATGAGAGTCCCAGGAGGGGCATTCTACAAACCAATACTCTTGAAAGAGAATAACATCATAATCATCTAAACTGCCTGAGGAGCCCAAACGTAAATGACTGTGCCCTTCCGTATTCCAACTTAGAAGGGATATGGGTACAGTTCAAGCAGAAGATACTAGTTATGTTTGTGCACATGAACATTTGCATAAGGGGTGCATTTGGGTTATAGTGTTCGAGGGAGCCTCATTCTGCTTATGACTCACCAAACGTTTGCCATTATATATAGTGCTAGAGACTTAATTGTTGGACAATATATTGTCAATCAATATTTCAAATCCTAATGTGTATAAATTGGCCAACGCTGCCCATACGGTGTTAAGAATGACTCTGGAGTGAAACCGAATCCTGGCAACAGATAGATCTTTTTCATGCAGGAATTCTACCTGTTCGATGACAGAGGATCAATATCTTCAAGTGAAAGAATATCTGCAAAAATAGCGTTGATACTGCTTCGCTTTAGGTCACATCTTGTATGGGGAGCCTCTCTACATTTAATAATTAATGAGTGGAGAAGATGTCTGGTTAGGTCCGTTTTAGGGGGGTTTTTAGTATGTACTTGTGCGTTGGGGTGACAGGAAACAGTTCCATACGAAGATTTAAAGGAATCTGTCCGCAATTGCGTGAGTGTAGGATGTCCACTGTTAGACATCTCCCGCTCTTTTCGAAGAGACTTCTCCACTCTATCATTATCACGGCATAGCGGGAGGGTGTGCATAGCAGAATGATGGTCAAGCATATATTGATCTACTGCTATTCGTATTGTGTGTTCAAGAGGTAGTTGTAAACATATAGGGATCTGTTGGCTAGATTCCACAGTGTTTATTGAGCAGTCAGTCATGACAGCTGGCTTGAATAGTTCAACTGAGTTGGGTCGAGCCTCAGCCGGTTCCAGTGGGGCAAAAGCCAACACATTAGCACTATTCCTTAAATTTACTGCCGGCTTAATAAAGTCAACTGTCTTGGGTTGAATTTCTGCCGCTTGCAATGAGGCAAAAGCCAACACATTAGCGCTATTCCCTAGATTTGCAATATTAATAGGGTTAGATAACAAAGAGTTGGAATTTTGAGAGGACATGTAGCGGCCTATCTCTTTACAGATTTCTGATCGTCTATTGCTCAATTTATGTTCTTCCTCATGATCAACACTAGGTATGAGGGGCTGCAACTCCTTTTTCGGAATTTGATCCTTCTCTACAATGGCTATCAACTCATTCAGAGGAGCATATGACATTGGCAATTTAACAGGCATAAGTTCTTTTTCTTTTTTGGCCAATGCCATTTGAGAATATTTTAGTTGGACAGCTTTTGCTGCTTTAGTAACATTTTTGCTTGGTAGTTTAATTGATCGAATGAATGACTTGGTGGCCGATGTTGAAATCTGAGAGCGCTTGCAATTTTTTGTTTTTTTCTCCTTAGTCACCAGTTTTGCCTTCATGTTGTTGACATTTTTTTTTACTTTTATCTGTGAAAATTGTATATGCTTGTTTTGGGATTGTGACAGGCACTGCTATGTGAGCGTTCAAAGGGCTGCTTGGTGGGACGCAGTCAGCGGTGCCATGTGGTGATTTCAATAAGGAACTTGATTCCTCATATATAATTCGAGAGAACACAGGTAACAGACCTCCACCATTATCAGACGGCAAATCAAGTTTTGTTTAGCTTGGAGTGTCAATTTGGTATCCAAACTTTCGAAAAGTTTGAAGAGTGAAGATATGGCTAAATTCATAGCATGCAAATGACTATGAGGGGAGCTGGTGGGCTTGCATAGCATTTGCTGTATACATAGCTCTCAACTCACATGCTTTTGGCGGGTGTCACCCGCCTTGTAAAGGGCTGACTCACCCGCCAAGCCTCATGGACGCCCATCATTCCAATGGGCGTCTCACCCGCCAAAAACAAAATCGGGTGATTTCACCTGCCTTTGTGACACAAATGGTTGAGAGCTATGTGTATATTTCCTGATCGGGCCATTAGTCTAGAAGGGGCGCTCGTCCCAGTTTGCACCGCCATGGCGCCCACCATTAGGGGACTCTTAGCATCTGGCATAGAGGATTTTAAGGGGTAAATGCCTATTTGCATGCGTGACTATCACTGCCCAGTTGTTGTTTGCTAAAAAATCGGTAATAATAATTATTACAGCCAACTGGACACTTTCAAAACAGCAAACTCAATAAATCCAGAACCATTTGCTATGTTAAAAATGTGCAGAAAAACACTTCAATAAATACACGTAGAGGCAAAAATGATGAACTGGGTAGGCGTGAGCATGAAACCGCTATGCTACCCAAAGCTTTAAACACGTCTTAAGGAAATTCCACAAAAATTTAGACTTCTGCAAGATGTGGACAGCGGGCAGCTGTTCTATTAGCCTTGTTTCTCGTGATTTAATAAGCAGTGTAGGAACAGCTTAAAGAGCATTAAGCCCCTCAGGCACCGTACTGGAGAGCCTACAGCTGTAAAATACTGGCACCGCCTTGGTGGAAAGGGGAATTACCGCCCTATTCCAAGGTTGGCGGGGCGGTAATTCCCCCTTCCCCCATTACCCTTCCCCATTCCCATTTTTGCCCCATAGACCTTATGGGAATGGGGAAGGCGCTAATTACGGTGCCGCAAATTGCGGTACCGTAATTAGCACCCTGGCCCCTTTGCCGGTTGGTTTTTAACGCCTGCAAAAAGCAGGCGTTAAAGTCTCCAACACGCAAAGGGACCTCGTAAGGTAAGGTAAGGTAAGGGTTAACGGTCACCGGTACCATTAACGGTGACCGTTAACCCTTACCGCCGTCCATGTAATGAGGCCCTCTGTGTTATTACAAACAATAGACCTTACAGATGATTACACGAAGGTGCTAGAAATCACGCTACTATGATCTTCGGTCAAAAGATATCGAGAAAGTCTGTGTAACGTCTGTTAGTTCATTGCCGGAATTAGTCACTCTTTCTCGATGGGCAACAGGACTTTGTAAAATGTCAGTACACGGCAATTAGTGTCATGGATGTCACGCAAATAGTGAAACATCGGCAAGGACTTCATCTGCAGAAACTCGCATTGTTTTACCGGGAAAACAAAGCAGGATGTCGGTAGCAGACGCCATCCGCCAGACGACCAATCGCAGGGTACACTATAACACACACCTCAAGCTGGGTTCTGCGCTAAAATCGCATGGTGCCTTGGATCTCTGCTCGCTCACAGCTAAGTCTAGTTTTTCAGCACCCCAGCTGATAACAGCATAAAACTGCAAGAGCCCTTAACTCCACCAGGGAGTTAGAGTGTTTCCTTTAGTTTGCTTTAGGCAGGGAAATCCTCATCACGGTAGGAATAGCGAGGCATTCATCCAACCTTATATTATAATAAAATGGTATTTGTTTTGAAATCTTCACAAAGTTGTCCGCCTCACATTTCTGACCCCTCACACTACTTTCATCACATACTGAAACTTGATGTTATTAAAACATTTCTTACTATTATACACCTTTTTCTTTAGTGTGGTGCTGTTATGCCTCAGAGAAAATCCTCAGCATGAGTCAACATTAAATTCTGGAGGCCCGGTGGTGGTACTATCAGTCGCAAGTTGTATCCATGCGCGTCTGCATTTTTAAAAAAAACAACCTTTTCCTTGTTTTCAGCATTCATTTTAAAGACCCCTTGTTCCCGAAATCAAGGAGTCAGTAAAACAATAACAAAAACCCTGATGCTTGGACATTTCCTACCTCCACAAGGCAGCAAGAAATCTGTGTATTGCTTTATTTGTCTTCACATCCCAGAATTGTTTTACACAAGCATCTTGCGGCTAACATGTGCATGCATTAAAACCAAGCTGTTTTCATGTCTACAAATTAGACACATCACAAACTATATGGCAAAAATCAGGTTTATGTGGTGCAGACATTCACTGTACAGAATACACCAAACGAATGGCTTTGGAATGCTAATGGCCCCTTCCCAGTGAGCTGCGACTTGTCAGAGAAAGGGGTCATTAGCACTCTCCATTTCACACTTGTATCTGCCCCAACCCAGACATACCTCAGGAATGTCTAGGCCCCTGTGAAGCCCTGCTATGAATTCAGCATCATGATATGTAAAAGCCCTTGATAGGTGCCAGCTTGCGTATAAGAAAAGCAACCCTTTTGTTTGCATTTCACAGAGGCAGATCACCATGTTTTACATTTCAAAAGCACCCCTTTCCTTGTTTTCAGGGACGCAGATGATTACCACACAGCAATTTAAGTGCCACCACCGGGCTGGAGGATAGTTGAGAAGGACTACTGACATTACTGCAGTTGGCCTCATTACGAGATTGGCAGTGTGGCCAAAAATGGTAGTAATGAAGTGGTAATGGAGATAACCACTACATTACTGCCACATTACCACAATGCCAAACTACAGGTTTCTAGGTAAGGCAGGGAAAAATCCTCCAGCAGAATGCTAAAGGTAATTCCTCCACCTTACTACCAAAAACAGGCAAATCAACCGTATTACCACTGTCAGAATTACCACCAGTGTTAATACTGCCAAAATCCCAAAGGAGTCATATGGAATACAATTAATGGGGATTAACACTGCCTACCTCACTTGTAATTGGCCGGTAATACTGCCGGACCAAGTGGTGGTAACAGTAATGTCATTTGGTGGTATATTTGCAGCTTTACCACTGAGATACCACCAAAGACTTAATGAATCTGAGTGTGTGGTCTTTGACTAGCACCACCATGGTGGCTTTTAGAAAGTTAGTTCATTTGATTTCAGGGCATGTAAACGTGTCTTGAAGCTCCTGACATATTTTCTTTCTCTGTAGAATTAACCAATTTGTGGAACTGTCAGTTCAAATCTTGAGAGCAGAAGTCGGAAATGTGAAGAATCGTCAGGCCTTGCTCCCTTGCTGTCATTCTCGCCATTTGTGGTCATGCTTTGGGGTCCCATCACTGTTAGACTTTGCTTACAAACCCTGTGACACATTCATGTGTTGGTTTAGGGGCTCTAAAACCACATAATCGACTTGACATCTCATCAGGATTTATTTTGGGGTTTTAGCAGCTAGTATGTTCAGTACCTCATAGCAAACTGCCAACCTTTCCCCCTGTTGATATGACCTTTACTGAGGCTTTGAGACCAAGCTCCCCAGAGAATGGTCTCAGTAGCTTTTCTGCAAGTAACGTTGATGGACGTGTTCTGATGCTTCTTGCTGTTTCAATGCCCACTGATTTATTTGCTGGATGCACGTTTAAAGCTCATGCAATAGTGTCCTTTTAGGAAGATGATATGTACCATTTGTAAAGCCTATTTCTGATCATTCTTTCAAGCTTTGGACCCACTACCCTGACAAGAAAGTTGCACCCAATATGCAGGGACCATTACAGATCTCATTTTCGAGTTCCAGCTTAATTCGACCGTGGAGACGTGTACATTTGCACTTTGGCATGCACACGTTTTTTTCACCCATCCTCTCCACCATTCAAATACATTAAAAATGTTCTCTGCTGCTGTTCCATCACTAAATCTTGGTTTGTATTGTTTGTTAGGTGTGCTGTGTTTTTTCCCCTGCAATTGTGAGAGGGTCTTTGTTTTCCTCTGTATCCTGTAAGCCCTATCCCAATTGCCCTTTGTCAAGAGTCCTATGTACTATCCCTTTGCAGTTGTAGCCTTTCAGGTGTCCCTGTTTGATTGACAGGCTTTGTGGGTATCGCTGGCCTCCCAGGTGGTGTTTCTTGTCCTCATGGGTATTGTCTTTAAGTTCCCTTGTTTAATGCCAGCAAAGGTGTCAGCTCACTGACCCAGTCATCACTTGTCCTATATGTGGTCTTAGCACGGACAGTACCTATAACAGCAATTGTGAGTGAGGAGCTTGCTGACTTTCCGTGCAATCATAAGAAGCTTCTAACTACTTACCCACATCCCTTTTCATATGATTGTATTTGTGTCTGCTTGCACAATCTCGCTACTAGAGGGCATGTATCTTGGTTGCAGATTGCTGGTAGTTCGATACTTATTTACTCACTGTGTGATCTTGTGCATATTCCCTTAGCTGTATCCTCTGTCTCATGTCTCCCCTTGACAATAATGAGAATATAAGATGTACACTTTTGATTGCGGCCCATTCAATGTTGTTTACAGAGTTCCTTAGTATCTATATTTCTCCAGCACATTAGCATCAATATATCATGCCTCGTTATCTGGACCAGAGTGTAAAGAGATGCATTGAACTATCTGGGTACACCAGGACTAGCTTTCAACCCAAAGGATATCATAGTCAGTATGACTCTTGGTTGTGTGGATATCAGTATGTCACCCTGAGATGATGGAACCATTATAGTATCATGGACTTGTGGCACAGAATATCAAGATATCTGCAAGCTTTTCAGATTTTACTGTCCCATGATAACATGATGAATTCTCCTATTGTGCTTGCCGTTGCAGTTCAGATGTTCATTGAATGCATCTTCTTCATGTGGTTGGTCAATGCTTAGTATACATGCAGATGACAGTGGGATGGAAGTGTGTTGTAAGTATTCTAAATTTCTGAGTGTGCAAGCTCTGCACCAGTACATTTTAGATTTCCATGTCGTGAGTTCTTGACCACTGCAGATCAGTCAGTGGTGTCTGTTATATTGGGTTTTATTTCCCATTAAAAGCTGCTTCCAGTTGGCATCATATCTTCCTAGGTGTGTTTTATTGAGGCTGCATGCTGGCTCTGGCAAAGTTTAGTCCAATTATTTGGAAGACATGGGAAGGTGTAAGCCTGGAGGATATGTATCCGATATGTATCCTGTTGTGTGTTTTACTTTTTTTGTGGAATGGACCAATGGCAGCAACTGTCAGCTACGTTTCCCAGACTGACAGCACAGATCCATATTATCATCAATGGGAATATGAATTTGCCAGTTTAATTAGGTGCCAATCTAGCAATATTTGTCGCTATGTTGTGTGTTTTACTTTTTTGTGGAATGGACCAATGGCAGCAACTGTCAGCTACGTTTCCCAGACTGACAGCACAGATCCATATTATCATCAATGGGAATATGAATTTGCCAGTTTAATTAGGTGCCAATCTAGCAATATTTGTCGCTATAACTGGGGGCTACATTTCTTCTGTTTTCTTCAGCAACTCTCTGTTATGTCTGAGCATCAGGACTAGAATGTCTGAGCCAGCGTGACCTCTGAGTATTTTGGGGTTCGGGTGGATTCAGGGGTCCATAAGACCAGTGTGCCACTTTTGTGTGTTTGTGTGTCTCACTATGACACACAGAGGAGTCAAACCTATCATGCCAGTGTAGGCCTGTGGAACAATATTATAAGGGACAGTCACTAAAGGGATTTGTGGCCATATGAGAGTACTTTACATGTTAAAATGTAAGAGGATATTTCAGATGTTCCCATTCCATGATAATCAAAATGGTGTGTTTGCCTATCCCAGCATACTGATGCTTCTCAGTGCTTTCAGAATCTTCCAGTGTTGACCTTCTATTAGTATAAAAGCAGGCAAAGATGGTATGCAATTGTGTTGCAGCACTTGGTATTTCATGCAAAGCAAACTCCTCTGTAGTAAATTCCAGAACTGTGTGTCTAATTACCACAAACAAACACGATTTTCTACAGACTTACTGAAACAACATGACTAAATGCCACATACTACCACAAACACAATCTACTGTAAATAACAAAGATGCACATATTAAGTGAAACTATATAACTAATTGACACAAACCACCAAGCTCCACAAGAAGAGCACCTCTGTTTTGGTAGAGTGTAACATTACAGAGTGCATAGCCAACCGATATTTAATGGCAGAGAGGCAGTTCGAAATTTTGATTGAGAGATCAAAGGACAGTTCAGGAAAAGAGAAGTCTGGGTGTGGTCTGTAAAGAGTTAATACGAGAACCCAAAGGAGGAGATTAGGTTAGTGCCCCAAGAGCAGAGGGGTAGAGTGTAAAGAGGAGACAATGCCTTGTGGAACACCAGATCAAGGAGAATTATGATAGAGGATAGGTTGGAGTGCTTAACAGAGCAATCAAGTTGGAGATATTCATGAGAGCACTTTCTGTGGGGTGACAGAATCAGAAACCTGCGCTTTTGGGAAGCGCATTGAAAGTGCATCACATTTCAGCATTGCTCCTATTGGATTTATAACAAGCTTGCTGATATTATCTACCTTGAACTCGGACTTTGGTAAACGCCCACATCACCTGTTGGACATAAAGCTAGAAGTGCCGTGCTTGTGTGCACATGCTTTTTGGAAGTGCTTTGAAAGTGCATCACACTTTGGCAGTTAAGCGTGAGGAATAGGCAAGGACGATAAAATCAAAAATCAAATGAAGACGATGTAAGTACCTTCTGTGTGTTGTTCATGCTGAGTGTGATTGTTATAATACTCGTATTGCAAGATACTTTGCATATCAAGACTAAATTGTGTCTGCACGTAGAAAATCAAGGCCAGATAATTATAATCTCCTGCCAAGACAGAAGGGAGCATGAAGCAAGAATAATAACTGTTTTCCTGCACGATTGAACGATTGGGATAAGCAGACATCTGATGGAAGTGAGTCAGCTACTGTCAATGAGAGTAGGGGCAAGACAACATATTTCTTCGAAGTGGGAGTACATGCTAAACGGGTGGACACCACATTGATAACAAACACAGAGACTAACATGCAGAATCAAACCAAATCAATAGAAATTGACAATAATAATGCCTTGCTTGAACTCTGTTACTCATTGCAAAAAAGCATCAATGGTCAGGCACATGACAAAATGGGGGGCGCCGAGAGGCAAGACCCTAATGTGTGGGAAACAGCACCACATGCTCCCAAGATTCCGGCTACACAGCTATCTGCCTCTGCAGTTATGTTCGTGGTTAATAGGAATGATGAAGAAGAATTGGAAAGCAACAAAGGTAGTTTCACTGATAATCCAGCAATCAAAGCCACAAAGTTTGCAATACAAATATTGCTATGAATATTTAATGAAATACACAAAGATAACAACTTGCAGGTGACTGCCATCACACATATTGAAAATGGGCAAATCCCCACAGGCAATGTAAATAAGAACGGTCCAGGGATGGTGGAAATCTTGCAGGGGCAGGGGGAAACTGGCAATGAATCAGAATTGGGAAAAGAGGGCACTTTAGATGTTGTAAATGAGGATGAATATGGTCAGGCATTAAACGAGTCAGAGGAGATGGCTAAAGCAGTCAGCTGTCCCAAAATAAAAATAAAAAGTCCTCTGCAAGGTAAAGCCATTCACACGACAAATAAAGAGAAGCCTGTAACTGAGAAAACTAGCATAGTAAGGACAAAATGAAGCAAGAACGCGGGCAAGTAGGAAATTAAAACAACGCTGAAAAGAAGAATGGAGTATTGACCAGTTGGTTTGTTAAAAGACACGTGAATAACAATTATAAAGAGGCACAAGTAACTGGGGCTTCTAGTGACAATTAAAGCATTGATACCATCGAGGAAGTATCCTTATATAGGGGTGATGGATCAACTCTGGTTCATACGCTGTGTGTAAGGGGAACAAAGAGGCCAAATATTGAACTAACTAAAGATCTTAAGCAAAATAAGGAAGACACATTCAAAGAAGGTAGCAACACATTAATTATCTGCAATATGTTCCCCAGTGCCTCAGACAAATGGCTAAACAGACAAGCAATATTGAGAATATTGAACTTGATCCCACAGTTATGTGTACTAGCATCCAGTGACATGGAATATGTGGAGTGTGCAGCTTTTCTCATAACATAGTAGACTTGATAGAGCAACACTCATCTCGACTATTGATGGGGTACGATTTGGAGCTAATTGAAAAAGTCCCTGGATCTCTCCACACTTGTATTAGTAGGGTCTCTTTGTCGGGACAAAAGTATACTTTATTGTGGGAAAACATGCCTACTAAAGATCCTACCACAGTAACAGAAATAAAATCAAATGATGGCCTATGGGTGGCCGGTCTGACTGAATCCATGTCATATCATCAACAGTGAATTTATTATGAGGGGTGTTTTTACAAATTAATTTTGCAGAAAAAAGTAATCAAATTTTGTTTACATTATTTCTGGGGGTGTCCTTGTAAAGACTGTAGGGGGGTATCTGTACTTCTGCCCTCTATATTGGAGAGCAGAGGCACAGAACACCCCAACCAAGGTTCCCTATTGGGGTAGCAATGGACAATCAACCAAGGCTTAAGCTCTCAGGAGGTGATGTGGGCTGGTTCTTAAGTATGGTGCAGTCCCTAAGCCCCCACAAAGGAATGTCCACACACTATTCTATGTGCTAACACAGTTCTTTATATAAAAATAAGGTTCAAGATATATACATCAATTAATAACACACTTTGTACTCTGGCAATTCTAATTTGGCAAATATATACAATGTCTATGTGGTAACACTCTTAGCTATTGATTCCTTTAAAATGCACCAACTGCTGACAGTTGAAATGGCATACCAATCATGCAGCAATGTGTAACAGCATAGATCATAGGGAGGAAGGCAGGTTAGGTTAAACGATGGCAGAATGCTTTCTCCAGCTACCCTGATTCAGTTCTGGGTGAGGATCCCCCCACCTGGGCAACCTGTAATAAAGACTATTAACAAGTCCAGTACATTCATATTTAAGAGTTTTGTTTCCTGGTCAAAAAGTTCAACCACCCCACTATACCTGTGACCGACGAGCTTCTTCGATGGTTTGTCAATGGATCCCTCAAGAGTGGACTCCCTTTACAGCAGGAGCCACAGGGTATCAAGATTCCTCGAAGAAAAGTGAACACTTGCATCGAGACTGCAGCTTCGACCTTCGCTGTGCTCTCGACGATCGATCATGAACATTCTGTGTAGATAAGGCATGCGGTCCACATTGGTGCAAAGAGTTCAGTGCCACTAAGAAGACACAGTGATGGATGTAGGCCCAGCAGTGGGCGTCGGGAGATGCTTCAGATGCCCTCTGGCCTGTCGGTATTGACCCACAGCACATACCTCGGGATAGCTTCGGTGATCAGGACTCGACCATTGGCTGGACTTCGGATCTTCACTCCATGAGCATCTTTGTTGGCTTCTGGTGGCGGGAAACCCCCCAGCGGACTTTCCTCACTAGTGACACCCTCGACTTTCTCCAGTGGGACAAAGCAGTCAACGGTGATTGCAAGGAAGCCCTTTGTTCAAATGTTTTTAGGCAAAGGTGGAGCGTTGCGGCTTCGGTGGTAGAGCAGCACAGCATCAAGCTGTCCCTGCTTCCGGGCAACATGACTCAACTGTCTCCCAGCTGTAATAGAAATCCTCTGAACCCGGGTCGATGGCAATGGACTTCAATGGCCTTGAGGTCCTGGTGTTGTACTTCAAGATTCTCAGTGGACCCCTCCACGATCGAAAAACTTTTGGGACTGGCTTACAGGGTACCTCGATGAAGATCAGGATGTTCCCTTGTAGCTCAGGGAGAGGTCTCCTAGCCAGGTCCTCTCTCAGATCAGTCCTCGACAGAAGCAACAGCTTTTAGATTTCGTCGAAGGAAAGCAGCAGCAATTCTTCTTCTTCCAATTGGGATTCAAGGATAAGCAGCTTGTTATGACCGGCTCTTGGTCATAGGGTTCACTCCAAGGGACACTCAGGATACACAGGCCAGGTACGCATAGTGGTTACTTTATTAGCTTCTTAGGTTACAGGATCAGATGTCAACAAGTCATTAGGAGATAAAGAGGAAAGGGACAGGAGCCCACTGGCTCCCACCACCCAGGCTCACATAATCTAACTGCCTGGGTTAGAACCCATTCAACCCCAAACATTCTAATCTCACACTCCAGACTCACAGCCTACATTCTGATGGTGACATCAATCCTGGCTCAGCACACATGCAAGTATAAGAGCCAACCCTAACACCTCCTTTCCTACAACAAACAAACACACCTCAAACACACACTTAGAGAAAGCAACCCTAACACCTCCTCCTCCTGCATAAAGAACAACACACACTTTCACAACAGCAAGACACACCTCACTCTCAGCAGAGTTCCGCTAACCCCAGAGATTGAACAAACAGGCGTAACTAACATCCTATGACAGTCCCAGCCGCCACAACTAACATTCCTAACCAATCAAAACATCACAAATCGCCTTCCGTTCCCGCCTGCCACAAAGGAACCTCGAACTGCCACTTTCGAGCACTAACCGCCCACCTCGGCAAACAAACCACAACACTACCAAGACCAACCAAACACAAAGCTCCTTCCGTTCCTCTCTGCCACACAGGAACCTCGGACTGCCACTTCCGAGTACTAACTCCCAAAACCGGGAAAAACCAGGTACTGTCATAACTGCGCAAGATACTTACTAACAACCCACCAATCTACCTGGGTCACCAAGAAACCACAGTCACAACTCATGCCGCTGTCAAATCCATTCCAAAATTCAAGCAACACAGACACACCTAATCACCAGTCACTCACCTCATCACACCAATAAAGAAACGCAACCAGCTGTCACTAAACAACCACCACCAGCATAACGCTACAAATGTTGGCCAGACAAATGAGCCCTTCAAAACCAAATAAACACCCCAAAGTGAACACAGCTGCAGATGAAACGTTGCCAGGCTTCTGAAATTAATCAAGAGCGGACTCAAGAACAATTCCAAAAGTCACCTAAAGTTAAAAGAAAACACTAAATGCAATGTAACTTGCATCTCCAGAATTCCAAGCAATCCCTGGACCTTAACAACTCCAGGGTCACCAAAAACATCAAAGCTTCACGGAGCTTCAAGTAAACTCTGCAGAGCTAGACACCTTCAAAAACAACATAGAAGCTTCACACAGCTTCAGGCACTAGTCCCCTGCTAGATGCCTCTGGACTGCTCCGCAGAGCCACAATCCAAAACAACATAAAAGCTTCACTAGGTTTCATGTGAACTCCTCAGAGCCACCAATCATCACAAAAACACAGCTTTGCAAAGCTTATGGTACTAGTCTCCTACTAGGTACCTCTGGACCCCTCAGAGTCACTAACCAATTAATCAAAGTTCCAACTAGCGTCTATACTAGCCTACCACTAGTAACATCACTAACCCCACAGGGCCTCAAAACACCAAACACCTCCAACTCTGCAGAGTCCCCTGACCAACCCTGGTCATGTACATCAATTAAAACATATTCCAAAAACAATAAAAGATTTCAAAACCCAACACTGGTCATGCACCAACACTAAAACATTCACATACTGCTACAACACACACACAAACACAGGATGTTCAAAATACAGACAACCCCGGCATAGAATGTTAACTGCTCAGGAGCGCTGCAGTCACTCTGGCAGTCATCATGGGTTGCACATCCATGCACGCACAAACAAAACATCACACCTACAATGCCTCAAAAATGGTTATAGTAAGCATTGCAATGACATATCAATAATCACATTATAAATTTCAGATCTCATTTCCTAAAAGTCCATGTTGCCAAAGCATGGGCAACTCTAAATGCTGAAATGACTCAAAGATTTTGGTAACCATTAATGACCAACATCACTCTTATTGTGCTTTAAGATCACAAATCTCACACCACACACACACAAGCAAAACATAGTGTTAGGATGATCAGAACATTGAAACATAGTACATCCAAGTCACATTTTCTAAAAGTCCATGTCGCCATTAAACAGGCAACCTAATATGCTAAAATGCCTCAAAATGTTATACTAAGCATAATAGGATCAACACCCTTTGATTGTCCACCTCAATCAACCTCATATGTGCCACTCACACACAACCCCTGTCACAACACAAATGTGGAAACAGACTTTAAATGAGACCTAAACGTCCATGTTGCCAACTGGGGCCAACTCTAAAACCAACCTGCAATGCCTCAAAATGGTTACATCTAAAATAAAATGCATCTCCTATTCTAAGTGCAACATCATTCTCACTAATACTTCTCATGGTAATTCACTACTAATGCACAACAGTACTCTTAAGTCACTGCTTGCCACATTGTTGCTCAATCCATTATGACATTTTACTTTTAAATGAAACTCCAAAATTTCTTCTGCAAGCATAAACAAATCATCCCCAAAAACTACTATCATACCCAAACCCAAACAGTAACCATTTTCTCATTGCCTGGTCCCCACCTCAGACCAAATCAGCATAGCGTCTATTCTCATTAAAACCTTCAGCCTCCAGGTGCATAAAAGGCACAATTACGCTTACTTGGCATGGTAATTACACTTCCCCTTTTTAAATAATGCTGGCATAGTCACTCAGGAAATGGTGGCACACTTGGGCAGCCTCATGCAACACTGCCAATGTCTCCTCATGTACCAGGGGGCCTGCTCCTGGCAGACTCCAACAGGCCATCCTTGCCCCAGGCTCCATGGGGCAGGGTGCTTCTGACAACCCTGGGTGGCCGCCTGCAACAGCCCTGGGGGCTGACTAAAGAAGTACTTGGTGGCTGACTCAAACAGCCCTGAGTGCTTTCCATTTCTCCAGACTCTTGAACAGCCTCTAATGACTCCTGGCCTCAAACAGGGCACTCTCCATTCTTCCCAGGGGTCTCCTCTGACAGGCTGTCCCTTCCAGCCCTGGGTGCTTTCCATTTCTCCAGACTCTTGGACAGCCTCTAATGACTCCTGGCCTCAAACAGGGCACTCTACCTTCTTCCCAGGAGTCTCCTCTGACAGGCTGTCCCTTCCAGCCTGGTGGGCTGGCTCAAACAGCCCTGGGTGGTGGGCACAAACAGTCTATGGGGGGCAGTGGGCTCTCCCTCTCTCCTTTCATTCACTTGTCCTCTTGCCTGCACCCCCCGCAGCAGAGTCTCTTCTCCTCTCTCACATGACATCACACAGGTACCTGCATCTCCTTTTGCTTCACTTGGTGTCCACTCCAAGGTCCTCCTTCACCATACCTTGGACCATCCTCGTCACCAATTGTTATGACCGGCTCTTGGTCATAGGGTTCACTCCAAGGGACACTCAGGATACACAGGCCAGGTACGCATAGTGGTTACTTTATTAGCTTCTTAGGTTACAGGATCAGATGTCAACAAGTCATTAGGAGATAAAGAGGAAAGGGACAGGAGCCCACTGGCTCCCACCACCCAGGCTCACATAATCTAACTGCCTGGGTTAGAACCCATTCAACCCCAAACATTCTAATCTCACACTCCAGACTCACAGCCTACATTCTGATGGTGACATCAATCCTGGCTCAGCACACATGCAAGTATAAGAGCCAACCCTAACACAGCTTCAGTTTCAACTTCAGCTTCTGAACAAATTGGCAAGTAAGAGGTCCCCATATATGCACATCTGTCCCTCATTCACTCTGGCTGAGCCAGGCTCAATCAGCCAATCACAAAAAAGGGCATTCATGCAAGCAGGCAGCCAATCAAGCTCACATGCATTCAGACTATTCACTTCCACCAAGACACCCATAACAAGGAATGTGGATTGGGGCAAGCACCCAGCCTTTCAGCATACCACACTGTATTCATGTTATATTCAGGCAGGGCTGTCTCATGCATTGTGTCATACACACAAACACAGAAACCAGACACCCATAACATAGAATACATGTTGGTCACACACTCTATTCACCTAGGTCCCACCCCAAGGGTGTACACACAACATACAGTCACTGGTAAGGCTCCAGCCAGTGTGGCATGGACTTCCCCACAATACCATCTATAGTTCTTCCACCCAACAGCCAGTTAGGGGAAGAGACAGACTCGGGGCTTCCCAGGACGTTGGGAAAACGAGGTAACAGGCAATAGAAACCAAGAGGCCCCAGGGGCCATCTTGCCTTCTATCAGGAATCCACTGATTACTATGGCAGGGCCTGGGTATCCCAAAATAGAGGATACTCAGAGCACCTGTCAAATTCAGCATGGAGCTGCCCCAGCCCATACCCTGCTCTGTGGGCAACACACAGGTGCCCAAAAACATACACTAGGGGTACAGGGTTGTACACCCATGCATGGGTGCCATAAGGGTATGCCAAGGGTCTCTGTTCACCACAACCAAAAAGAAGAAGAGCTGAATTGCCAGGAGTCCCACTGGACTCCTGTGCAGAAAAAAACACAGAACATATGATATGGGTGCACAGGACAAAGACATGGAGGCCTTGTCTCTCCAATACATTTCCAACATCACAGTCCCCCCAAACCTTCCCTCCTCCACCTACTTTTAATAGTTCCCAACCCCCCACCCCCTTTATCTGCCCTTTCCCACGCAGCCCCCTGCCCCAAAATTTCAATTAGTTTTTTTCGGCAAAGTATTTTCGTAAAAACACCTGCCGAAAAAACGACTGTTGATTAAACAATGTTTTACCGTCTGACTATTACTACCATGTGACAGGGAAGAAAGGTTGTGATAGAGAAGAACGCAGTGACATCCAAAGCAGTACCTCAAGAGCAGGGGGAAGGATCTGGCAGGCGGTCGCTGGCCCCCTCCAGGGCCATGGTAGATAAGGGCTATATCTGGCTGGAAGTGCCTTTGTATTCACTTGCAGGCTACCACATCTAGTGGCCACCGCACCTTGGTGGTCCCACATTCATTGAAGAACGAGCGAGGAACATCTTAAAACCTGGCCGCCCCATGTGGCACCCGCAACAGCTGATTTGCACAGCTAAGTTGAGTTGTGCACTGCTCGCTCCACTTCCTGAGCAGGGGAAAGGAGCCAGCAGGCGATCACTAGCCCCCTCAAAGGCACTCACCTAAGGGCCATGTACCTCCCTGTCTGGCCCTATACGGGCCAGGAAGGGCTGTGAGGGCCCCGCCACAGACCATTTCACAAATTGCCATCTTGCCGCAGCGTTTCTTCGCCTACCCACCGGTAAACAATCAACATCCTGCATTGTGGTCTGCTCCTTCATATTACTGCCACCTCATACACTTGTCCACTATGTCTCCCCACTGCTTTTGGGACCTAATCGACTTTCATGCTCCCTCAGTCTACTGCACCTCTTCCATGTTCGCCAGCATGCCTACGTGTGCAGCGCAGACTTTCCTTTCTTCCCACTGCTGATGTCACTATGTTTTGCCCACCATGGTGTACATTCAAACCTAGTTGAGCTTTTAAATCTGTGCATGCCCCATTTTGTGCTGTACTTAGTGCTCTTTGGTAAATTCCAATTTTGTTGTGCTTTTACATCTATGCATCCCCCATTTTGTGTTGCACGTACTGCTCATTGGTAAATTCGAATATAGGTGTGCTTTTACATCTGTGCATACCGCATTTTGTGCTGTTCTTAGTGATCTTTGGTAGATTCGAATTTTTGTGTGCATTTACATTTGTGCATCCCCCATGTTGTGCTGTACTTAATGCTCTTTGGTAAATTTGACTTTAGGCGTGCTTTATATCTGTGCACCCTGTTGTCTCACTTGACCCATTAATGGTGGCACTTGATGGGAAGTGCTCTTGGCGCACTTCTCATCCTCTAAGTGCATAATTAATGTCTATCACAATGGCACTATCATGGCCCATGGTCCTCAACCCAATCTTTAAGACTAAGATCCTACCTATCGGGAAACCTGCTCCCTGTCTTCCTCCTGCACTCTGGCCACCCTCTTTCGACTCACCTCCCTCTCCTTTCACTGTGGCCAAAAACCTTGGGTCATCTTCTACTCCTTTACTCCTCACATCTTGGACCTTACCAAGAAGAACCATTTTCAACTTCACCTCCTTAGAGGCATTCTCCCTTTCCTCACCTTCACCCAGAGCTTAATGTCTCTAGGGCTCTGGTCCTCTCCAGGCTAGATTATTGTAACAGGTTCTTCCTCAAACTGCCTCTTTCTTCGCTACGTCCTCTTCAACTAATCCAGAATAGGGCTGCAGAATTTATCAGGATCAAAGTAAAGACCCTTTGCATCAATCGCTGGGCTGTCTGGGGTCTGGGGCCACACTACCTGCAACTCTCTTTTACTAAATTCCCTCCTTCCAGATCCCTTTGATCTTCTTGCTCCAACTTTCGGCTGATCAAACTCTCCTCAAAGCAGAGAGCTGGGGGTAGATCTCTCTCCTTACCTGGCTCCCTCCAATTGAACAGTCTCCCTCTTTCTCTCTGTCTTGAAACGGACCACCTCAAGTTCCACAAACAACTCAAGACCTTTCTTTTCTCCTCCTCCTTCCCTCTCCCCCTCCTGTGCTAACCATCCCCTGTGTCCCTGAGATTGGCAGCTGGGTCCCTCAAGAGTCCAATTAGTACCTGGCCTTCTGCCCAATTATCCCCAGCACCCCAAGCAGGCTCCCCGCACTGCCCTCTGGGCCAGCACCCACCTTTCAGGTGGATTGCCACCACCCTGCACTTACCTGTCTGGGTGGTTGACCTCCCACTTCTCCTCGGATGTCTCTGTACTTGCACTTACCTCTTGCCGCCCAACGGGCACCTCTGGCACTTCCTCCCCTAAGGGACCCTAATAGCACTTAGCCCACCCTCCACTCACCTTTTTTCAATTTTCTTTTCACCGCACTTGCACTCTCCCAATACCACAAGGCCTAGTAGGACGCTGTTCTTTTTCTATTTTTTTTAGTTTTCTTTTTTATTGTTTATTTGCTCCCATGCTCCCTTCCCTTGTGCCTTGTTGCTCTTTGAAACACTGAAGCGCCTTATAAATATCCCCCAAAAAAAAAAATAAAAAAAATAAGGGTGGTCATGGGTGGTCATGACTAATAGGCTTTTGCCAGTTAATAGCCTAAAGCGACCTTGATATGTATGCAAACATCCTGTCATGGAAACTCGTAGCCATAACCATTTTATGAAAGTAACAAATGGCCACAGACTGCTATATGATTATGATTTGTTTTTACTCCAAGGAGCATATTTGTTTTAAGAAATCATGATGGATGGATATACACTTCTTCAGGAATTAATAACTAAGGGGCCTGTGGGAAGTCCTAAGGGGGGGGGGAGGGGCTTTGTAATTGGGATGAACAAAGCGTATTCTGCTAGGAAAGTTGAGGTGAATGACTATAAGACCAACATTCCGTCAGTGGAAGTTAGTTATTGGGAAGGAAACTGGCAAAGGAAAATGTCATAGATTAATGTTCACAATACCCTGGAATGAAAACTGCTGACATTTGTGACACTATTGATACGACGATGACCAAATGGAAGATGGAATCTAGAGAATCTATGGTATTAATGAGGGGCGATTCCGACACCCAATGCCCAGGTATTCAATCTACAGCCACAGTTAGTAGCTACATTATTTATTTATTTATTTGTGTTTATGGTTAATGGAACATCTACAAAAGATTAATGCAGATATATTTCATTACACAAACATTGATTAAAAAGACATAGGGCCTCATTACAGGTCGGGCGGTCTGGAATTAACAGTGGCGGTAAACCCGCCGCCACTGTTAATTCCGGACCGCCCGATCCCGAGTCCTGCAGGCGGGAGGTGATGTTCCCGCCAGGTCTGACCTGGCGGGTTGAACATCACGAGATGGTGCCGGTGTTTCCACTTCCCCAGTACCATTGAGTCCTACAGGACTCAATGGGAATGGGGACTTACCGAATTCCGCCTCTGGAATTCTCGGGACACCAGGGTCGTAATGCCCTGGTATTTCCGGAAGTCACGGAGGCGGAATGGTAATACGAGTCCGGCGGTAACCAGGCGGTTTTACCACCTGGTTACCGCCTGACTCATAATGAGGCCCATAGTATTACATTTACATTTTTAAGGAAACAGAATTCAAATCAAATACCATATGATTAAGTATAGTAGATCCTATCAAGTAATAAAACAGCAGAAGACAATACATAAAAAACAGCAGAAGACAATAAATATTGTCAGTTAAGATCATCCATAAAAATCATCACAAAAGGTTACACATTGGGGTAAATATTTCCCATTATGTAAAAACCATCCTAAGAATGTAAATCAATAAAAGAAGAGAATGCCTAGCCAGTGAATTACTAATATTATTTAAAATAACACAGTTACTGGGGAATTATGCAGGTAGTAGCCTTCTTCCAAACGTGGAAGGCAGCACCTTATATAACAATTGATTCCGCCAAAATAATTGCAGCCCAGAACTGGTTCGCTTCAATGCATATAATATTGGATACAAACATATTATAATCTTGTGTGTACTCCATTTTTAATCGTTTGCATTGGGTAATAATATGTCGCACAGTTTTGATTTTAATCCCACATAATCAACAAAGCCTTTTCTCTCTTGGGATGTGTGCCCATTATGCTCAAGAGTTCGTAAAATATCAAATCGAAGATAAATAATAAATCTTCCTCTAGTGAGATATGATATGATATGATAGTTTATTTATATAATGCGGGTACACAAAGTGTTTCAAAGCGCT
This sequence comes from Ambystoma mexicanum, assembly GCF_040938575.1. Classification (NCBI taxonomy): domain Eukaryota; kingdom Metazoa; phylum Chordata; class Amphibia; order Caudata; family Ambystomatidae; genus Ambystoma; species Ambystoma mexicanum. The sequence goes on from NC_090922.1 coordinate 382,395,853, forward strand.
TCAAGGCAAGGGAGGGAACAAGGGAAAATACAATGACATAAACAAGAGACTATCGTACTAGACCTGACGACATTTCAGATAGTGCTGCGGGGCGGGGGGAACAACTAAAGGGAGGGGTGAGGAGACAGACACGGTTGCTATCATACTAGGTCCAATTCTGATAGAGTATAAGTGCCTAGAAGAAAGTATGGGAGGAGGGGAGGAGATTGGAAAAGGGAGAAAGGGAAAGGAGGAGAGAACAGAGAGTAAGCAGTCAAAAAGAGTGGAGAAGCAAGAGGGGAGAGCACATACAATTGCAGAAGTCAGTAGTAACATATTATGTTGCAAGCCTGGATACAAGATGAAGATGGGAACAGCATGATTCAGGGCCACCATGTTGAAGGATGACGCACTGTGAATCAATTAAGTCCATAAAAATCAAATCCAGCATTGGCCACAAGACAGTGATGGTGAAACCAGAATGTATCAGGACAGATTCCTGCAGAGTAGGCTGGAGGGGGAGCAGGGTAGAAGAATCAAGCAAAACAGGCAACACCTGTGTGCGATAAGCGAGGGATACAAGGGAACATCACGGGGGGACCAGAGGGGTGGGGATGGCCTGTGGGGACAGAGGGAGTAAACACATGTTACTACATGCTTACCTGCTGTCTGATCAAGGTTTTGGGTCCTGGGTCCTGGGTTCTCCTGGTTCAAACAGAAATTGCCCTTTTCTTTGCCTGCCCTTTGCTTCCGATTCTCTGGCGAGAGACACCCTTGTTCTAAGAGTTAGGAGCAGGAAGGAAGAAGCAGGGCTAAGAAGGTGGGTGGTGCTTAGGTCAGGTGACCTCGATCCACTTGCACCTGTTCCCCATCTGCAAAGGAAAAGAGGCTGGAGGGCTCCTTAAGTAGGGAAACAGACAGGAAGGCGCCAGGTGGACGGGGCTTGCTAAGTGGGGAAACGGTAACCTGCAAGGCGCCATATGGGCGGGCTTACTAAGTGGGGAAAAAGAGTGGTAATCTGGAATGCGCCAGGTGGGTGGAGCTTAGGCCAGGTGACCAAGATCCACTTGCACCTGCTGCCCATCTACAAAGGAAAAGAGGCTGGAGGAATCCTTATGTATCAACCGTGCCTGCACTCATCAGTCCTGTCTCACCACCCATATCTGCACACTCATAGCAAGTGAATATCCACTTACATGGCAAGCTCATCTACAGGCGATGTCTTTCACACCAACTTCATGTATTCGCATACAAACTGTGCCTACATTCAACAGTCCTATGAGCAAGGTGACCCCAATGATGAAACTTGTGTGCTGTATTCCTTGCACATTATATGCTTAGATAAATAATATCCATGCAACGATCATACTCTTTGGCTTTCTTCTTAATGATGTTCACTCTATTAGTTTTGAGTAGTATCTCATCCAAATCTAAGTTAAGAAACTCAAGATATTTCCTGACAGTTTCTTTCAGGTTGACCAGAAAGAAATTGTTGCTATTGTTATTATATTTTTCCCCCAGGAGATCGATTTCATCTATTGAGGTCAAAATGATAGTGAAATACAACTGCCATTTTTGTATCAGTTGTATAGATATGACCGATGTTATCCCAAGTTCCATTCGAAATCTCAATATTGTGCGCATCATTTTTTCCTCAAGATTTGTAATCTCTTCTAACTTACGATACGACTAGTATACATTACACTAGTATACATTTTTATAAGTCCCTCTATGTTAGTGCCGCCTCTCTTGTACATAATGCTCCTATGAAGGAGCATTTATTTCGAAAACCTTTAATCGTATGTTGGCACAATAAAAATCCTTGCAAGGAGCATTCTTAATAGGGACCCCCCAAATAATGATAAGTATCAACCACCTCCAATTTAATGCCATTAATGTGCCATGCAAATGTAGCTGCTTTGCTTTTAAGTCCAAATGTTAATATTTGGTTTTTAGACCATCTGGAGATAATTTTTTGGGGCATATTCAGCTAGTGCATTAAGTGATCTATTGGGGCACAATCCATGATGCTACTATCATCTGCATAGCTGATCCATGGTAAATCTGTAGTCCCAATGATCAGAGGAAAATTACAGACTATTTTTATAAATTGGTCCATATCCGATACATATAAAGTATACAAAGTTGGGGCTAATACACAACCCTGCTAAATACCAGTATTGGTGACAATATCTGATGTAAGAGCAGCATCATTATTGACCTTAATTCTTACTGTCCTATCAGAGAACAAGGAAATGATTAAATATAGTAATGTAGAATGAATTCTCCAATTTCTGAATTTTTTGCAAAGACATGGACTAGATACCGTGTAAAACGCTTTACCAAAATCAATAACCGATTATGCTTCTTCTGTTTTGAGGCCGCAATAAAATAATTCAATAGACTGATACTGTTCAAAGTATTCATACCATGGCGAAAGCTGGTTTGGAAGAGCTGCAAAATCACCACCTTTAAAAGACTGGGACCATGATAGATTTCTGCCAACTAGATGTGACAATACCATCTCTTAATATAGTCTTAAATAGTTTTTAAAATATGGATGCTCAAAAGTATGGATTATCCTTAAATATTTTATTAGGAATCATGTCCGGACCAGGAGCATGTGAGCTATTAATTGAGGTTAAAACTGTCAAAATATTCTCTGTGTCAAAGTCTTCTAAGAAGTAATGACTATTAGCTCTAATCATGGTCCAGAATCTTTTTTCATCCCTTTTACTCAATAATTTAATAATATATATCCAATTAGCGTCATTGGTTGATTATTTATGTATCTTCAACCAATGTTTGTATCTCGTTAGTGCCAGAGTTTTGTACTGCTGCTTTACTTCTCTGCTGAGTAAAAAGTATTTATCAATGGTTCTGCATTGTCGTTGGTATGACTGCTTGTTCACCATAATCTCTCTATCAAAACATCCCAACTGAATATTAATGGATCTTCCCTGTACAACATTTAGTTAAGATGTGTTTTCAGTATCATCATCATCATTTTATTCAAATTCCATTGATAATCCTGAAGCCAGGAAAAGAGACAAGTGTGGTTATCCTGATCAAATAAATGAACTGTCTGCAAATTTGTATTACTCTGTGTAATCGTATTGTCGAAAGAGAAAGCATATCGTGCCTTCTATTGTAATAAATATATTAATCTTGGCCTACGCCAAGCTGCTCGAAAGTCACTTGCGAAAGAACATCCCACGTGAATATTAATGGCTCTTCCCTGTACAACATTTAGTTAAGATGTGTTTTCAGTATCATCATCATCATTTTATTCAAATTCCATTGATAATCCTGAAGCCAGGAAAAGAGACAAGTGCGGTTATCCTGATCAAGTAAATGAACTGTCTGCAAATTTGTATTACTCTGTGTAATCGTATTGTCGAAAGAGAAAGCATTTCGTGCCTTCTATTGTAATAAATATATTAATCTTGGCCTACGCCAAGCTGCTCGAAAGTCGCTTGCGAAAGAAATCCGTGTTGCAAGGTCCTGACCTTAAATCCATGTAAACCGTCATTTTAGGTCAAACCACCATTTTAGGATTCACTTTGTAAAAGTCACCCTGTGAGTTAAAATGGTGGACAATGTCATTCCAGAATACAACTTGGCCGTCTTGACCTCTGTACATAGCTAATGTGTAACTTGCCTGCAGGCCACTTGTTGAGGTCGTGAACTGAGACCTTGGGCCTCATTCCGAGGCTGGAGCTATCCATGGAGTAAAGAGCACCATGGTAAGCAACCATGGAGCTATTTACTCCATGGAAATCCGGCATGGTGAATGGAGTAATTACCGGTCCATTCCAAGGTTGGAGGGACCGGTAAGTCCCCATTCACCATACCGGTTCCCCATCCCCATTCCTGCCCCCATAGGGCTCAATGGGAATGGGGAAGGAGTAAATTACGGCACCGTAAATTACGGTGCCGTAATTTACTCCAAGGTCCCTTTGCGGGTTGGATTTTTAACGCCTGCTAAAAGCAGGCGTTAAATGCCAACCCGCAAAAGGGAACTCGGAATATGGTGGTAAGTGTTAACGGTCACCGTTGCCATTAATGGTGACCGTTAACCCTTACCTCCAGCCTCGGAATGAGGCCCCTTGTCCTTCGTTGACCTATGTGTTGAAGGATTACTCATGCAATGAAACTAATCCACAAGCATATGTTGAGACAATGGGCCTCATTACACGGAAGGCGGTGATCCAGGGTGCTATTAGCACCCTGGACCATGCCGGTAAATTACCGGCACCGCCTTGGCGGAAAGGGGATTTACCGCCCCATTCCAAGGTCGGTGAGGCGGTAAATCCCCCTTCCGCCATTGCCCTTCCCCATTCCCATTTCTGCCCCATAGGGCTCTATGGGAATGGGGAAGGCACTAATTACGGCACCGCAATTTTGCGGTGCCGTAATTAGCTCCGAGGTCCCTTAGCGGGTTGGTTTTTAACGCCTGCAAAAAGCAGGCGTTAGAGCACCAACCCGCAAAGGGACCTCGCAGTACGGCGGTAAGGGTTAACGGTCACCGTTGCCATTAACGGTGACCATTAACCTTTACCGCCGTCCGTGTAATGAGGCCCAATGTATTCAAATACTGAACAAAGAACATCTGTTTAAATGCATTGTATTAATGTTTGAGAAGGCGTGCATGGAAAATCTTAGAATACACAGTTATTGCATAAGCCTGTTGAAACATGTAGTAAAGTCAAACCAGTTATGTGCGGTTGTTTGAGACTTGGCTCAAACCCTAGATCGGTGAGGTATTAGAAGGAATATTAACCCGAAGTGGGGCTGGACATCGTGCCCACCAAATGTATAAAAAGCAAATGCATTCTAATGTACAACGTCTCTCACTGAACGCACTGGACCACGCTGGAGTTTGTTGTGTTGTACTGAGGGCCGATAGCTATCTGATTTTGCTCTGTTTTTGTAACTGGATTCAGTATAAAATAAAGTAATTTGTATTTTCCTTTGCAACCCGTGTTCGGTGTATTTCCTTTTGGGGTACTCAGCCTCGATATTTTGATTCTGTTTTCACAGTTGGCGCCCGAATAGGGACCCTCAAGATTGATGCCGGATTGTTGAAGGTTGCTGCACGCTATCGGGCCGGGATCAGACGGTGTGACATAAGGGTCCCCCTGAACGAGACGCGACACCTCAGCAGCGCTGCACGACCTGATCCTTGGATGATAAGCATGTGGTCCGAGACGGCATCTTGACGAGGGTCAACTTATCGAGGGGGGCAGATTTGCTGAAATCACCATACACGAGGTAAGATTAGTTAGGTAAGATTCTAAGAAATCCGATCGGACCTCCTTAGGTTTTGTCAGGTGAGTCATGACCCGATTCTTAATTTAACCCTGACAATTTGAATTTTGGCGCATTGTATCTGCAGACACAATTATTGACCAGGTAACACCAAGAATTTGAGATATGCTTGGGAAATTGTCTACCTGCTTTAGGGAATTATTCCGCAGTGATAGACAATCTTTGGAATTTAGCCATCCGGCACCACAGGAGGGGTCGCCGGCATGTACTATGTACTATAAGCATGGCATTGGAAGTATAGTGTTTAATGATATTTGGCACAGACAAACCAGACATGCCTCTGAACTTCAGTGGCCAATCAATGGTAGTTTTGAAATCCCTCATATTGAGTATTTAGAGTCAATTCTACTAAAGAAAAAGGCTAGACCTGCAGCATTTGATGTTTTGCAGAATTGGAAAAAAGAAGCGTTGCAACAACTTAGTAGAGAGAAAAATGCACGCCGTCATAAAACGAACGCTGAAAAAGCGTTCTTATATGATCAGGACAAACAGTCTGAGGCGACTAAAAATATGGATAGGGCTTTCTCACTCGGTATTCAGAAAATCTATCCCTCTAAAGATCTTCATATTTCTGATGAGTTTATTCACAACATATTAAATGAACGAAGGCCTGGTGCCTCTGCGTCACCTCTGTATGTTCCTCTTCCTGCTGCTTTGCCTCTTCCTCCTGTTATTCCTGCTCCACCTGTTGTTGTTCCCGTTGTTCTTACTCCGCCTAATGTTCCCCTTCCTCCAGCTCCCCCACCTCTTTTTATCGCACCAGTTATAGTACCTCCATCAAATATGCCTGCTCCCTCTCTTCCAAGTGGTCCTGAGCCGTTTGTAATCGATCGAGGTGCAGGAACAAAGGTTGTCACTCGCAATACTGTACCGTCGGAGAAGAAGCGTGAGTTAATTGCATGGGCTAAGCATTGTATGGAGAAGGATGATCAAGCTAGCGTTTTTGCCACACTTTGTAATATGGATAATTTTCCTGAGAAAAATGTTTTTATTGAAGGTTTAGGGATTCAGTTATGTATAATGTGGGGAAGATTAAATAATGCGGATTTTCCGCAAGGGTTAAGGGATCTAAATACTCTAGCGCTTTCTAGAGACACTGTGGAGAAGGTAAATGAGCAGGTCAAGAGGTTATTTGGGTATAGAAAGGAGTTAGAAGTGTTACAGAACGAGGATGACGAGGAGGAAAATATGTATGTACAGAAACGGTTCCTTCCGTGTCGTAAACCGATATCTGAGGAAACGCGAATTTGTAAGAAAGACGCGATTAGATGGATTTCAGACATATCGATAACTCCAGTTGAGGTATATGACACATAGAGTCAATATACGCTAGAAATGCAGAGGAAAGTGATACAGGTAATGGTAGAGTACCTGCATGATGAGTGTGTAAAAGGGAAGATTAGTTGTCCCACAGAGTTATTGAGCATTTATAAGAGAGCTTTTTCACTTGACACTTCTTCGACTGCTTTAGCACTTGACTTGGCTCTGTTGCTTAGTAAGCGTCCCGAGTCACCTACTTCTCAGTTGCCTATGAGAGAGGTTCCTTCGACATGTGTCCCGAAGGTTGAGATTGCGGCCGATGTTGTACGGAATATAGTCACTGTGGATATTCCTGCACATTATGTATCGCAGTTCGTTCATGTCCGGTTCTCAAGACAGGAAGTGAATACTATTAGGCAATCTATTCCTGATATTAGGAAAAATCTGACAGGGTTCTATAAAGAGATAGAGTCCGTTTTGCAGTCCTCAGTGTTCACCCTAGGTGACATTGATTTGTTTTTTCCTGTACTCCTGCCCGTAGATTTATGGAAACAAGTTAGAACTATTGACGACGTAGCCGGGTTGGGAGATACATGGGTGAATATAACTAGACTCAATGGGGAAAAGCCAGCTTGTGAAAGACCGCCTCAGGTGATATTAACATTGCTTGACAGAATCGTTGCGAAATTAAAAACCATAATTCCCGAAAAGAGAATTATTTGAGACAAGCTTACGGCCTGTGTCCAAGGAAAGTCTGAGGGTGCTACCGAGTTCTTTAATCGGTTCGAACAGGTATTCTCGGATTTCAGTGGACAAGACTTAGACACAGAGTCTGGGAAAAGATTATTTGTGGACAAATTTGTACGTGGATTGCTGCCTAACATCCAGTCACAAATGATGTGTTGTGAGAGCACTTGGCAGGCGAAATCACAATCAGAAGTACTGCACATGGCTCAGTACTACGAGAACCGCGTCAATAATGAAAAGGATAGGATTGAAAAAACGGAAAGGCGATTTAAAAACTAAAGTGCTATTGCAGCAAATTGTTAGGGGCCCCAGAGGGGGTAGTGCTCAGGTTAGAGGTCAGTATATCCCTCAGGGGAATGTGCCCTTGGGTCCTGTGAACATTAACCAGTGCGCTTATTGTCGCCGAGAGGGTCATTGGCGAGCACAATGCCCCCTCCTTCAACAAAGGTCAAATAATACATTCGGTAATATGGGTAGGCGATCCAGATGTCACCCAGGTGTAGGGGGCCCTGGTAGAGATCAATTTACACAGGACCCTCAGCAACCTTTTTCGCAGGACAGACTCCGAGTGCGGACACCAGGAACATATTTGATCATCCTTCCGCTGCATGTTTATCTGAAGAGCTTCCTTTTGATGATATTCTGTTTCATTAGGATTGCCCGAAGCAGGGTTTGGAACCTACACCTATTCCCGTCAATCAGAAAGGTTCCTATGTTGAAATGGTGGTGGGAAAAAGGAAACATCAGTTTTTGATAGACACTGGAGCACAGAAGTGTTCCATTGATCCTTCACGGGTTCCAAACATTCCACTGTCAGGGCAAACCAATGTTTCTGTAGGGTTTTCTGGTACACCAGTTGTTTGTCCGGTTTCTATGCCGGTACCTATTTCTTTGGGTCCCTTTACGGACCATTGTCCATTTCTGTTGACTTTGGATTGCGGAGAGAACTTGCTGGGGTTGAATCTGTTAAAAGAATTAAATGCACTGATTTATTGTTCTTCTGATGGAGTGCGCTTGACGATTTCACCACAGCAATTTTCTGCCTCGCAATTCTTGATTAGACCTTTGCCTCCAGAATTCATTAATGTACCAGAGAGCTTGTGGGCTGTCAACGACAATGATGTCGGTGTTTTACAGATTGAGCCTGTCAAGATAGTTTTGAAACATGGAATTGAGCTGCCACGCATTCCTCAGTATAAGATTTCAGTTGAGGGCGAGCGAGCTTTGAAATGCATTGTTTCCGATTTTGTGCATCGCAAGGTGATTGAAGAAATTTCAGGAAGGTTGTGTAACAGTCCGATTTTACCCGTGTACAAGAAAGGCGATAATGCAATTCCATTCTGTTTCATAATTGATTTACGTGCCATTAATAAAGTTGTGGCACCACAATTCCCAATTGTGCCTGATGTAACGACAATCCTAACCATGATTCAAGCTACAGCTACTTACTTTAGTGTTGTGGACCTGAAGAATGTGTTCTTTAGTATTCCTATGCACAAGGATAGTAGATATTTGTTCGCGTTCACCTTAGGGGGACGCTCGTTCACATTTACTTGTGCACCTCAAGGGTACACAGAGAGTCCTAGCATTTACAGTAGGGCTTTGAAAGAACAGCTTGATACCCTTGAATTGCCCTCTACCTGTACTTTGCTTCAGTACATTGATGATTTGCTTCTAGCTGCTGACTCTGAGAGTGCCTGTAAGGAGGGCACTGTGTCATTACTTATTCATCTAGCTAAGCATGGTCACAAAGCTTTGCTTAAAAAATGTCAATATTGTTGTCAGGAGGTCACCTATTTGGGCTATCTCCTGTCAAAGGAGGGAAGAAGATTGACACCTGAAAGAATAAAACACATTTCTGGCATGTCTGTCCCAAATACACAGAAGGAAGTTAGGGCCTTGATAGGTATGGCTTCTTACTGTAGGTTGTGGATCCCACAGTTTTCACTAGTGATCAAACCGATGTTGGCTTTGACAAAGAAGGGCATTTCTTCGCCATTGCCATGGAACGCGGTACACCAGCAGTCGTTTGACTTGCTTAAGACTGCATTATGCTCTGCACCAGTTTTGGGCACACCACACTGTTTGTGCATGAATGTGATGGATGGGCTTTGGCTGTATTAACGCAGAAACATGGAGGGAAGAATAGGCCGTGTGGTTACTTTTCTTCCGCCCTTGATCCTGTAGCATGCGCTTTGCCAAGATGTTTGAGAGCTGTCGCTGCTGCTGCCGCGTCTGTAAAACAGAGTGAGGAAATGGTCCTAGGCCATGATCTAACCCTGATGGTGCCTCACGTCTGTAGATGTTCTACTGAACCGAACTCAAACGCAACACCTCACTTCTGCACGGTTGACAAGATATGAATTGATCTTGTTTGAGCCTCACATTCAAATTAAGAGGTGTTGTGTTCTTAATCCGTCTGAACTCCTACATTTCCCGCAAGATACTACTTGCAGCGATGAAGTGCCACATGATTGTTTGTATACGACCGAACAAGAGACAAAGCGTAGAATTGATTTGAAAGATACTCCCTTGGATAATCCGCAAGGAGAACTGTTTTGTGATGGCTCCTGCTTCAAACTTCCGGATGGTACATCCACAGCTGCTTATGCGATCACTACATTGAGCACAGTTGTGGAAACTAAGAGAATCACGCATAATTCTGTGCAGGCCGCAGAGATTATAGCGTTGACCCGGGCTTGTGAACTTTCCGAAGGGCTTGCAGTAAATATATATGCTGATAGTCAGTATGCCTTTGGGGTGGTCCACAACTTTGGGAGACTTTGGTCAGAGAGCGGGTTCCTAACTTCGCATTGCACCAACATTCAACATGGCTCCCTAATAGTACAACTACTCTCAGCGCTTGCACTCCCTACTCAGTTAGCAGTTATGAAATGTGCAGCACATCGAAAGATTACAGATGATATAGGGAAAGGGAATGCTTTTGCTGATCAGATAGCTAGGCAAACTGCTACCGATCTTCTTACGGAAATGTATGTTTCAAGGGAATCTGTAGATGCTTATGCAATAGATGAGGGTGTTGGGTATGTACGGGATATCCAAGCTGATGCCACATTAGAAGAATCCAAAAGGTGGGCTGAAGGCTTGGGGAAACTTGGTGTTGGGTGGACATAGTAGAAGGGAAATGGCTACTCCATGACGCGTACGTCATGATGATGGTCATCATGGCCCATGGTCCTACGCATGTATGTGCCCAGAAAATGACAAAAATGTTAGAAAAAGTTTGGGTAAATGACAAAATTTTGAAAATTGCCCAGCGCTACATCCGGGAGTGCATGATTTGACTGCAACACAATGTGGGAAAGGGGACAGTAACTCCAAGGGGTAGTTTTGGGCCACCCTCTGTCCCCTTTGAAGTGATCCACTTTGATTTCATTGAAATGGAACGATGCGATAATAAGAAATATGTACTGGTGGTTATCTGTGCTTTAAGTAAATGAGTTGAGGCTTTCCCTGTTAAAGATGCTACAGCTATGACTACTGCAAAAATCATGTTAAAAGAATACTTCCCGCGGTTTGGTTTGCCAAGAGTTATCTGGTGGGACAATGGTCCACATTTTGTCGCTGCTGTAATTCTACAGATATGTACAGCATTACGAATTGACAAACGGTTCCATTCGGCCAGACATTCTCAGAGCGCCGGACTAGTAGAAAGACAAAACGGTATCATCAAGAACAAGCTTGCTAAGACGTGTGCCGGCACCAAACTAAAATTGCTGGATGCCTTACCGATCGTGTTCTTATCCATGCGCACAACCCCTCAAACTAAGACTGGGCTCTCTCCATTTGTGGTGGTAATGGGGAGACCTGCCAATATTTGGAACCTTCCTAAATGTAACTTGTTAAGAAATGTTGAAAATGTACTACTTTCAGGTTATTGTAGCCAATTGACTAAAAACCTGTATTTGATTTATCACCAGGTACGAGCAGCTTTACCTGTGTGATACGAGGGCCAGGGCCACAGCATACGGCCTGGAAGTTAGGTGCTTGTCAAATCGTTTGAACGCTCCTCTTGCCTTGCGCCTCGCTGGCGTGGGCCATTCCAAGTCCTGTTGGTCACCCAGACAGCGGTGCGGGTCACTGGGAGAAAGAACTGCATATACGCATCCCACATCAAGAAACTTCCTCACCCTGTGCCACACCTTACAGAAGAAACAGAGCCCCTCGCTGACACTGCAATCAATGATCCCAAAGCAGTAAGTGTCACTGAGAGTGTGTCAGAGAATTTCTCTGAGCCCGTGAGGCTTGGGGAAGCTGCCATTTTGTCTCCACACTCTCCACAAATCTTGCATCCGGAAACCGCTATTTCGAATTCAGTACCTTCACTTGCTTCTGACACGTTGCTTCCAGCAGGAAGTGACGACATCTTGTTTCTGGATCAATCAGTACCGGGAAAAGTACAATATAATCTACGACCACGAAGATAGACTTACGGCACGGTTTTGCTGTGCATTTGATAGACGTACGGCACGGTTTTGCTGTGCATCTGATAGACTTACGGCACGGTTCGGCTGTGCATTCGGAGAAGGAAAAGAGTCATCGAGGGCTTGCTTTTTGCCCAAATTTGAGAAAGTAGATTCTGTTGGCTAGGGTTGTGGAAGTACTAAGAAGTCACTCGACCGGGAGGTCGCCAGCAATAAACTTTGGAGTGTCTGTTTGAAGACTGCGATGCCCGCCACCGCTATCGCTCGTATGGGACTTGTAAATAAGGAGGTGACCAACCGGGACAATGGACAAAATGGACGGGCCCCGAAAATGTATTGCTGTATTTTGATAATGATATTTGGGTTTTTAATAGTCGCTGCCTTAGGTTTGTGGTACCTCGAGGAAATACACTCTTTAGAACTTTTATTGCCTACTGAAAGTGCACCCAATTGTTCCTACTCCCTTTGTACATTTGCATACTCTATCCCCTAGGGATTGTCAGCACAGACAAAGGTACCACAATAACACTTTACTGCTTATCATGAATGCTACACATGCCATTTTTAATAAATCTAACTCTTGGGTCTGCTCACATTTACCGCAACACGGGGATAAGGGTTTAGGTTGGTATATTCATCCTTTACCGTTGACAACTGCTTACTATGCTTCTCTTAGAGCACTGATCTTTGGCCGATGGAATGATAGCATCTCTTCTATTAGGCCTTCTGATAAACTGTCTCTTTGTTTCCAATCTTTGATTTCCTTTAAGATGGCTTCAATAAGGGTGCCATGCCTCCTTCTTACACTGTTAACCATAGCCCCGATTCAGTTTCTTTTTGTGCATACAGAGGAATGGAACTCAGTCAATGGGAAATTTTCTAGGTTGTGCCAACGTTGCAAATTTGACTGGGGAAAACAGACCTTTGTATGTAGGCGAACCTGTCTACTTTGTCTGCGGTAATGTAGCATTCCCATGGTTGCCCAGGGATTGGCAGGGAAACTGTTATTTAGGGATCCTTTTACCTGGGGTGTTTATAGTGTAGGGGAGGACTGGTCCAAGAAGACCCCCCTCGCCTGCGCTTTCTCCACAGGTGAGGGCTATGGCTCTTTTGGGTGTCCCCTCATGCCACCCGGGCCCAGGTGGTGGAGGGTTCACCCACTGGAGACATTGCCCACACGTATTAATTGCCCACATGTATTAAAATTTAGCTAGGCCTAGAAACCATTCTGTCTGATAAAGATGGTGTGAGCTCAGCGCACTGTAGCGCGGCCCCCACCCTTGGAGGGCTTCAGTCATCCTTGTTGCCGCAGCACCCTGGCAGATCCGCTGCGAGCACGTTCCCACGAATAAGACGGACATGAGCTAGTGTGATACACTAACATTGTAACAGTTCACCTCCCGCAGTGTATCATCGCTCCCAGCATGACCCGGCCAGCAGGCCTAGGCAATGAAAAGAACAGTAAAATAGTCATTGGATGACAGACAATCTTTATATATTAATGTTGAGACTACTCGCAAAGGACGCTTTCTTCCACAAAATCCTTTATATTACAAAAGCCTGTAAAATGTATAATTATCAGAAATCATGCTTCCATGATATAAGCGATGGTGAGCCCACACCATTGCAGTTGGGTGCTAATAATAATGGAACGCACCAAGAATCTATTTGTTACGGGTATTACTGAGAAACTTACACCCCATGGGCTCGCGCCATAACTGAACTAATGCTGCTAGAGTATACGAGAAAACGAATGTAACCAGACTGTGGAACTCATGTGAAGGATGCGCAAGAAATGCACTTGTTATGTGTGTATGTCTAAGCCCCTTATGTGCCACCACCGTCACGTACAGTGGCGAGTCATTTCCTATGTACTCCACCAACCCGACTACTACCTCACTTACTGCAACTGTATATGCATATAATTAAATACTGTAGTTGTTAAAACATAGTGTACGAATACGGTGTTCAGACTGGGTATAATCGAGACACATCCAGCAAAGTTGAAATGCATGTTTTAAAATGATTTGAATAAGTATTATAGAATATACTCAGCAACACACGAGGGAGATACCTTTGTGAAATACGTGCAAGGCCATTCCCCCTCCCACCCTGCGAAGGCTGCCAAAGGCATGAGAGCAGAGACCGCGCCGCGCTGCTTTACCTCCCCCAACCAGACTGGAGCCGCTTCAAAGACTTGTAACCCCCTCTGTAGCACCCAAGGCCGCCACCCGCCACCTGCATTATTTACAGCACAGCAGTAAACCTCTGCCTGAACACACGCGCCCCCTCGTAAACCTCACAACCCACCGGACCATCTCAGACTTATGGCCCTGTGCAATCAGGACACCCAACACTTTGACAACACACAGCAGAACATCCATAACAACTTCTAACAAGGCAGAAAGACCTGTACCGCCCGTCCCAGGCCCTGAAGCTTAGCCCCTCGACCTATGGCCCCGGTCAACAGGACACGGGTAACTATGTCCTGACGTATTGCCTCCAGACCCCTCACAAGGTGCATTCCTCCTGTGTTGCATTAACCTGTAGTATAACCTATTGGAAGATTTACTAAAGAAGATAATATTGAAAAAAGTGAATGACTGCGGTGTGCATGGCCTAGGGCAAATAAGTCAGGAAAGGACATTCATCTCTGACATTGGCCGCGATGGCACGACAACACCGCCCGGATGAACTCTGCCACCCTGCCAGGCCCAGCCCAACCCACGAGGCTGACCAGTGACGTCTTCCAGCCAAAGGCAACCACATCACAGCAGCACCTATAGTTAGTCGTTGCCACCCAATCCCCTTGAACTTGTGCCCCCTATAGTATGTAGGTTCTTATGACGTTTTTTGTAAATATATACGCCTGTCTTTGCTATTGTCAGACAAAGCGCTCTCGGAGTTTGCAGAGTTCTTTGCATGCCCTATTCTGATTGATAAATTCCCATTTACGCTCACCCGCACTCTGTCTTGGCCTTATTCCCATTTTGGGAGAGTCCTTCATTGTCTCTCATTGCGGGGAGGATCGTGCTTGTTGGGGACGCTTGCTTTCAGTGGTGACCCCGATAGCGTGATTTTTATCTCTTCCTAACTCATTATAACCGTCCCCTTTTGGCACGAGAATCTCCGGTCGAAAAGGGATACGCATGGTGAGCCGGCTCCGGGAGGCTGCCCGCCAACGGCGACCGGTACACTAAGAAGTGCGCACTCAATAGAGAGAGGGTACGGGATCCCGGTTGAAAAATCCCCTTTGAGTACCGCTCGCCGGAGCCGGGGCTGACTGTTGAGATGACGGCGACACTGCCTGGACGGACCCAGTTTCGGAGACTATCGGTTCAAGACGGGCACGTGAGTACTGAGTGTGAGCGATTGTAAAGGGAGCGGGGAGAGAAGTGTAGGACAGGGAACGAAAAGGGGGTACGAAGATATACTAAAGATCATTCTAAAATTTCCTTTCTTTTTCTTTGCATATGGCCATTAGGATTACGAGGTGAATAAGAGATAAAAGTGACGGGAACCTAGCTCCGAAAGGGGGTGGAAGGCGGCGCCGCATAGTGCTATATTGACTAGTACTGGGAATATATGACGAAGTGAAATACAAGATAAAAGTGTTCAGCAAAAGGGGGCACTGAGAATATATTAGTGATCGCTATTACTTCTTTCTTTTCTTTTTCTTTAGGGGTAGTGGGAGAATAAAAACTGAGGTTAGCACGAACTTGGGAAGAAAGTGAGAGAAAAAGGGGTCCTACTAGAAGGGGGAGAGCAGGTCCAAACATATAAATATCTGCATATGCGCATCCATCTATCTAAGTAAGACAGAAAGGAACAGCCGGCTAAGGAGGAAAGGGAGGGCAGCTTGAATGGTGCATTGAGTGTTACCAAGAGGTGTGTGCACCTCGTATGTGTCAGGGGACGATTTGAGGTTGTGAATGTGCATAACAGTTATAATTGTATAATAGTTAAATGGTCATGGTAAGTGTGACGTGCATGTTTTGATTTCCGGATTGATATTGTCAAAATAAATGATGGGTTGCCCTTGTATGTGCCCCCCCAAGAGAACAGAGTAGACGCTGCGTATAGCTAGTTGTGTACCGTGCAATCAGGGGAAAGGGGGAGAAAGCCCAGACGAGCCCAACATTGAATGTGAAGTAGCATAAAAAAAAATATATATATATATATTGATACTGCATTTACCTTGTAGTTGCAAACATACAGGGAAACACAAACACTAGGAAGGCACAGAGATGGGGGCTGAAACACCCTTATCACATATTTGTAAGAGTCTTCCAGGATACGCGGAACGAATCAAGAAATATCACGACCAATGGGTAACCGAGTTGAAGGGAGAGGGGTTACCCCAGATATGGCCAGAGGGAGGGTCATTTGATAAAAGCGTTCTGGATATGGTGGTAACATGCATTTTCTTGAAGTACAGAGGGAAGCAGCTGCAAAATAGGAGGGAAATATTAGATCTTTGGCGGTTATTTGAAGAGATACCACCGCCTAAAGCACCAGCATCAAATCCTGATCTCCCATCCACTACAGACAATCCACTGATGATACAGAAAGATATCAAAGAAGTGTTAAGTGTAGCGCCACCAGTAGAGGTAATAAGTTTATACCCGATATTAAAAAAGCCTGTACCCGCAGAAGGATACAGCGATCCGACGTATGTGCCTCCCCCGACAACCCCTACACCCCACCGGCCCACTGCACCCCCACCATATGAAAGTACAAGGGAGCGAGGACAGGCGAGTACACAAAGGGTAGACATAGAGAAACTCACAGATGATTTACAGTCAAGACTATCAATAGCAAAAGATGAGCTCTCGAGGATAAAAGACATGTGCGGACAAACAGCACTTAATGAGACTAGATCAGGGCGCACGTCTAGAGCGCCAGGCGAGACAAGAAGACCTGAAGAGGGGTGGAAGAAAGGTGAGATACTGTTCAGAATTGAAGAAGAACCAACGCGAATAATTGAAATAGAGACACGTGAGGGAGATACTGACAATGATGAAAGGCCTATGGGGGACAGAGAGGAATTATTATGCGACATAAGGGACGAATTAGAAGAAAGTGACAGGTTGAGCATGGCTATAGGAGGGGGAAGCGAAGGGGGGGATGGCACATGTTCAGTGAGAACACTGGACGATGAGTGGTCGGGACGACTAAGGAACAGAGTGGGAAAAATGGCATCACTAGAAACGTCAGCATCCAAATCGGGTCCGGATGCCATAACGAAAGGAAAGCTACAGCTCCCGTTGATACACAGAGGAGGAGGGAGACCTAACTATATCCCATGGGCACAGATGGATAAAGCCAATTTATTAAAGCTATTGCCCCCATTATCAGGAGGGGCAAGTAAGTGGATATACGCCTTTGAAAAACATACTGCTGGGGTACCCCTAGCTATAGGAGATGTGAAAAGTCTGCTCGTATCAGCGGTGGGCGATCAGGCTGAAAGAGTATGGGTTAAAGCCGGTTTCCCGGGAGTAACGTTAGATTGTGACCGCCATGATGGGGCCTCCTTTAACACAGTGCGGGCTAGGGTGTGGGACGCCTTACGCGAAACATTCCCAGATACACCGGACTTACAGTCAGTGATGCAATGTACAATGAATGACGGGGAGGAGGCTATGGATTACATTTTTCGGGTCCAAGAGATGTGGAGAGCGGAGACGGGCACGCCTTGGCATCAATCGACATCTTTATTTTACTTCATTATAAAAAGAGGGCTCCCAAAGGAAGTGCAGAAAGCGCTCGACAAGATAGCAGGTATTGAAGCAAAGGGATGGCCAGAAATTCAGAGCATAATAGTACACCATTGTAAACGAATAAAGGAAAGGGAGAGGGAGGTGACTCAGAAAAGATTGGCAGACGAAGCGAAGTTAGTACAGACAAAATTGGTGAAGGTCGCAGCAGCAGTAGCTGCGCTCCCACACAGCAGGGAGGGAGACGATGAGGAGGAGGGGCTGATAGCAATGCAAGGAAGGATAGCAGCAAATTGGGTGGGAGCAGGACAGCGGCAGTGGAATGAGCAAGAGCAAGGTGGAGGTCCGCAGTGGCAAGAGTGGACCCCTCGAGGGGGACGAGGTGGGTACAGGGGCCGAAGAGGAGGCGGAACGGGGTATGGGGGAATGGGAGGAAATGGATGGCAGGGCCCTAGAGGTGCACAAGGAAGTTGCTGGAACTGCGGGCGATGGGGGCACTATTCTAGAGAGTGCAGAAGCAGACCCAATAACGGGTTCCAAGAGGTAGAACAATATGGCCATCCCCACCCGGGAAGCCCATATGGCCTCCCAATGGGACAACAACAACTAAGAAACCCAAGCCAAGGTAATGCCGGCCAGCAACAGGGACCCCAGTATAGAACACAGAACCACCCACAAAACAACGACAGCATGCAATATACACCAGGCAACCCTTTCGCGACAGCAGCAAACTGGGCCCCCGCACCAGCACCTTACAACGGCATGTCAGTGGTCTCAGGCAATGTATTTAATGAGGAGGGGGCGATGAGACACCCCGCATAGGACAGCCCACAGAGAACACTTGCGTGTCCAGTTCTATCTACCACCTACAGTGCAGCAGAGGAACCATTGGTAGGGGCGCAGATAGGAGACAAGCAGTTTATATTCATGGTTGATTCGGGAGCGGAGAAATCATGTGTCAGAGAGGGCCGGTTCCCGTTATCTAACAGGAAGTTAGAGACGCAGGGGTTCTCTGGGGCTGTAATTGAAGTTCCTTACACAGAAGCTTTGGATGTAACGGTGGGGGGCAAGACTGTGAGGGCACCCTTACTGTATTACGAACAGTCACCAATAAATTTGTTGGGGAGGGATCTTATGAGTAAACTTAACATGACCATATCATTCACGGAAAGAGGAATAGTGTGTTCTACACCCGGGATATGCCCCTTGCGTGCGATGTTGGTAGTACAAGCCTACACAACCACACAGGAAATACGAGGGCTGCCACAAAATGAGGAAATGTTTATTGAAGGGCTAAAGACTTTGGCCCTCGTAATTCCAGAACTAAAAAGCATGGATTGGAGGATTCCAGCAGAGTTCCTCTTCCGCCCCATAGTGTGTCCAAACGCAGCACCAGGATCAGTGGTATCGTTGGATTTGCACGCTGTGCAGGTATCAACGAAACAGATCGCTGTGATTGGAATGGACAGGGAAGGATGTGAATGGCGCACAGTGCTGTGTACAATTGCAAACCTCGCCCTACGCGAGGTAACAGATGAGGATCTCTTTTCAGACACAGAAGGGGATGGTGAGATAGTAATGGAAATAGCGATGCCCTGTGACATTTTGATCCAAGCCAGGGAGATCCCTGTCCAATTGATGGCAGTGGTAGGAACACCACCGTCATTTTTTGATGACGACATGAGGCTCGTACCAAACAATCTATGGACAACAGGCCCCCATGATGTAGGGCTGTTGCACGGAGTACAACCTGTAATAATAAAACTAAAGCAAGGAGCAATCTTACCCCGAGTCAAACAGTATCCATTGTCTCGTGAAGCTGAAGAAGGGATAAAAGAAACAATACATGCACTACTAGCACAAGGGATAATAGTGCCTTCAAACTCCCCATGCAACACATGTATTTATCCAATCAAAAAAGCGAAAGGGGGATCTTGGAGGATGATACAGGACTTACGCCCCCTCAATGATGTAATTCAGAAAGAGTTCCCTCTAGTCCCGAACCCTGCATCAATACTATGCAGCATCCCAAAAGCAGCATCACACTTCACAGTAGTGGACTTGAAAAACGCATTTTTCTCAATACCCCTGGCTGAAGAGAGTAGATACCTTACAGCCTTCACACTGGGGGGTAAGAGATATGAACACTGCAGACTACCACAGGGATACTGTGAGAGCCCGAGCATATTCAACCGCACATTGCATGAAGACTTGGGAAACCTATCAGTTGAGAGTACGATTATTCAGTACGTAGATGATTTATTAGTGCGTGCACAAGATGAAGCAACATGTAGAAAAGATTCAACAACGCTCCTGACTCTACTCGCCAACAAAGGATACAAGGTAGACAAGGAGAAGTTACAGTACTGCCTGACTGAGGTCCTATACCTGGGACAGCTCATATCAAAAGATGGAAAAAGAATAATTCCCGACAGGGTAGAGGCAATAAGATCAGTAGGAGAACCCACGACAGTGAAAGATATGCAGAAATTTTTGGGGATGTGCAACTATTGCCGAGCATGGATACTAGACTATGCAGCATACACGAGGCCCCTCCTACAAGCACTGAAGGAAGCACAACAGGAGAATGAAAAAATAAAATGGTCAGAAGAAATGAGCATGTCATTTCAATCATTGAAAGAGCTAATTTCAAGCGCTCCAGTACTAGCAAACCCTGATTATGGACGCGAATTTTACCTATTCTCACACTGCAAGGGAACACTCATGACAGCAGTACTGACACAGAAAACATCCTTAGGACACAAGCCATTGGCTTACTATAGTGGTACTTTAGATGCCGTGATGCAGGGCCATTTCGCATGCGAACAATCACTCGCTGCAGCCGCATTCGCAATTGAGAAAAGTGCCACAATAGTAATGGGTTGCCCTGTGACATTGTTTGTGGAACATTCATTATTTGCAATACTTGAGAGATCAAAGAGCACACTGACCACACAGCGGGCGACAGCCTACGAGATTATATTGTCCAGCGCCAACATCCACATAGTGAGATGCAAGACAGTGAACCCCGCCACATTCATTACAGAAGCGTGCACAGTGCAGGACATGCAGAACCACGATTGCGCAACCTACACAGGAGAAGGAGGGGAGGGCACAGTGGTGTGTGAGAACGCTCTAAGCGAGGGGGAAGTGTACTTTGTGGATGGGTCAGCATCAATTGATGTGGACACGGGAGAAAAACACGTTGGCATGGCAGTAGTAAGGTTAGAAGAAGGTGAGTATGAAACACTAGTACAGTACCGCCTCCCATCACATTACTCTGCACAGGCAGCAGAACTGATTGCGCTCATAGAAGCACTACATGCAGCAAAGGGTTGTGCAGTGACAATATACACAGACTCAGCTTACATGACGACGACAGTACATGGAGGTCTAGCAAGATGGGGGCGTAGGGGATTTAGGAGGGCAGACGGAACACCAGTACAGCATGCAGAATTGTTGAAAGAATTAATTGAGGCCCTACAAAACCCTACTGCAGTAGCAATAGTGAAGTGCCAAGCCCATACATCCAACACAGACTTTGTGTCCTTGGGGAATGCGGCAGCGGACGCTGCCGCCAAGGAGGCTTCCTATTTTCAGAAATATGACACAGGTGAGTACATACTGAAGAACAAGAGAACCGAAGAGCCCCCAGAAGGGTACAACATGATGTCCATATCACAAATACTAGAATTACAGGAAGGAGCTAGTGCAGAGGAGAAATTGACATGGACAAAACGGGGGTGCAGCCAGTCGGGAACAGACCTACTGTGGCGACAAAATAACTCAGGGAAAGTGGTAATGCCACTACAGTTACTAGAAGTTGCATTTCAACAGCTACACTTCCCTGCACATAATACCAAACAGCACATCGCAGCGGAAATACAGGAAGAATGGTTCGTGCCCTGTCTCCAGGAGCATGTGTCTCGATTGGCAATGGAATGCACAACATGCCAAATATACAATTCAGGAATGACATTGCGCACACTCCGGGGAACAATTCCTAAACCCATTGGCCCATTCAGAGAACTGCATATAGATTACGCTGACATGGGGGAAAGGTGCAATGGCGCACGGTACATGATCGTGGTTGTGTGCCCATTTTCAAGGTGGGTGGAAGCAGGACCTGTGCGCGACCTGATGCCAAAAGTGCCGCCAAGTTCCTAGTAAGGGAAGTGTTCCCGCGCTGGGGAATTTGTGACGTGATTCGCTCAGACAACGGCACGCATTTTGTGAATGAGCTTTTCAAGGAAGTTACTACATTATTGGGAATAAAACATAAATTGTGTTCGATTTATCATCCCCAAAGTAATGGCGTAGTGGAAAAGATGAACGGACTGTTAAAGGGCAGGCTATCAAAACTATGCTTTTCATTGAAAAAGAATTGGATTTACTGCCTACCCCTTGCGCTATTTGAATTGAGAAATCAGCCAAGCAAAGACCACCATTTATCCACGCACGAGATCGTGACCGGGAGACGAATGAATACAGCACACTCTCCACTGCGCGAACACTCAGATGCTCACAGAAGCGCCGCAATATTGGGAGATGAGTTTACCGATTATTTGAGGAAATTGACAAGGGCAGCGCGCGTCATATCAAAACAACTGTCCCCACCTTTCACTAGAGAAGAGGGAAATGTAACAGGATCTGTCATGGAGCCAGAGCAACAGCTACAGCTGATGCCAGGCGACTCAATTTATGTTAGAAGCTTTGTGCGTCGGTGGAATGCACCCCGATTCCATGGCCCATACGAGGTAATATTTTGCACGCCCACGGCAGTAAAAGTAAAGGGCTTGAGGTACTGGGTGCACTTGACCGACGTACGGAAAGCATACAGCAATGTACAAGAGAAGATAGATGAGGAGGCACAGACAACAGCAAACGATGAAACTGAGTAAAGTGTCTAAATATGAACTTGTGTGTGTATGTCAGCACTGGACTAGAGTGGGAGAATAACTGATAAGGATGTTTGGAAAAAAAAGAAAAAAAAAAAAAGACAATGGGCCTCATTACGACCCTGGCGGAGTGGGTTTACGCCAGCGTTATTCGCGGCGGACCCGTCCGCCCTACTACGAGTTCCCGTAGCGCCATGGAGCGTTTTCCGCCTGGTTTTTCCGGGCGGAGAAATCCATGGCGCTACGGGACCTTGTTGTTAATTACGCCACCGTATTTTACGGTGGCGTAATTAACGCCTTCCCCACTCCCATTATACCCTATGGGGCAAAAATGGGAATGGGGAAGGGTAAAATGGGGGATGGGGATTTACCGCCCCGCCAAGGTCGGAATGGGGCGGAAAATCCGCCAACCCCCATGGCGCTATCGGCAGCTTTCCGCCGTGCTCCATGGTGCATTTTGCACCGCGATTTCCGCCAGGGTCGTAATGAGGCCCAATGTGTGTTTTGTTTTTATTTTGTTGAATGGTATGAAATTAAATGAAATAACAGAATTATAGCCTGTGTACACCCTTGTCTGTGAATACCCCTCCCCGCATCCCCACCCGCTTCCATTCCCTGTCAAATTTATATTGGCACCGATGGTGCCAGCAAAACATTTACATGCATGTACTTAATGCACTTTTATATCTCAAACAGGAGCTTCCATGGCATCTAACGGGCAGCCTGCAACAGATAGAATTAGTAGAATGAGAGAATTAGTATATGAGAGATGTAGATATTCGTATGAGTGTGGATTATCAGTATGCATCACATTGTTTTTTATGATAATGTTTGGCCTGGTTACATATTGGTTTATAGCGTTCATCTCTATCGAGATGTACGAGGGGGGAGGGAGCAACAGCAACAACACTACTGGACGAATTAACAACACCACCGGGCCCAATGTAACTGCAGGTGTTAATACCAGGGAAGGCGATTTTTTGATATGGGACGGAACTAAATTTGTATGGGGGTATCATACCACACCATCCAGTGTTGTCACCTCACAAAGAAAAAAGCCACAAGGTGGAATGCAGAGCAGTACAGTGTCTCCACCAGGGGCATCTAATTACAATGCCCACAGTCTCAATGACCGAAACCCGTCTGCCATATCATGGTTGTATAACACCCCCACCAGCCAGCCTGCCCCCATCCTAAAAAACAACTTGCCAGATAACGTCAGGAAAGAAGACGAAAAGCTACTAGCAATGCACGAAATATTATATGATGAATGGGCCAAGGGGGGCGGGAATGAGAAAGGGGGGTCTAGTTTGTCCACTGCTCAGGAAGTTGGGAAGTACATGAGGAACAAGAACAACAGACGGAAGAGGGAAACAGAGAGGAGGAAGTATGATGAGTACTATGGGCTAGGTTTAGATAAGATGGAAGACCCACGACACCCCCATCAAACAAATAAGTGGTATGCAGATATGAGTGCCACAGCTAAACAGACAACAAACGAGAGCTGTTATGTCTGTTCTCTCATCCCTCACGCATCAGGTACACCAAAAGTATTGTTACCCAAAGAGTTGCCTATTGTGGATGCCCAATGTCTCCTTCATCTCACGTTATGCAGGATTAAGAACACCTTCCAGGCACACGAAGTGACTTTTCAAATGCTGCAGAACGAGAAAACGTGCTACCCAAAAACGGCAGGGGTGGTATGTTTGAAAGAACCATTTTTTGTAATAGAAGGGACACTTTTTTCTGACAATAAGCGGAAGGACGAAGAAGTACTGTGCAAAGCGGAAGCACTAAGAGGTGTGGCACCGGATAAATTGCAGTGGATAGAGGAAACATGTACACCAGTATGGAGAGAACACATTTCAAAACTAACTTGGGTAACTGCCATTGAAAAGCCGTTCAAACTGCAGAGCGAAATGGACTATGGACTGTGTTTTAAAGGAGAAGGGAGAACCCCCATGGGAACAAACAAGAACTGCAACAAGACCCTCACCATTCCAGATCTGAGGAAAGGAACAGCGGCCCTGATGGACACGTACTGGGTATGCGGCAACCAGGCATACCTACACCTCCCCCCGTCATGGAGTGGCAGCTGCTCAATGGCCACTCTGCACTCAGCCCTAATGGTGATACCAGAAAGCCACATCGATGGAAGCAAAAGGACAACAGAACGCATGCAGAGTGTGGCTCAACCAACTGCAGAGTCACAAATATATGTCCTGTCTTCTGGAAGCAAGGGGGAAGTGCTGACCCGCAACAGACGAGCATCAAATTACATATCAAAGGCATCATCAGAACTATTGGCCCAGATCCCAGACAAATATCGATTATTCAGCTCAGCAGAAACATTTTTTGCCTCACTCGTCTCAAGTGTCCAAGCAAGGGCAAACGCAAAATGGCTCCAGATAACACGCTGGGAATTGATTCAGCTGGCGAACGACACTGAAGAAGGATTCAACATAATAAAAGTGGAACTAAGAGCTTTACGACTAATGACCATGCAAAACAGGTATGTCCTGGACCTGTTGACGGCGATGGACGGCGGTGTTTGCCGAAAAATAGGAAGTGCCTGTTGCACTTTCGTACCTTCTGAAGACGCAGAGAATGGCTCCCTGTCCCATGTGATCGAAGCAGTCCACAACCTAGGAGAGAAAATGAAAATGGAAGGTGGAGCAGAAGCGAGTACATGGTTCGACAACATCTTCTCCTGGGTTCCCTCATGGCTTGGAACAACTGTGAAATTTTTAATACCAGCTGTTGTGTTCCTCCTTTTACTTTTTTGCCTGTGCCAGGTGGGTCTTCGAGTTTGTGCTAACGCAGTACCAAATGGTGCAATGATGATGGTGACAATGGGCAACTCACACGGTACAATAAAAACGATGCAAGAAGCACAAGTACAAACAGGGATAGATAACTCACCCAGGTACCAACTGGTGCCTATATACCATGATAAAAACATTGTAGATAAGTTGTGGCACACCACCATCAAAGAGCCCCGTATATTAGAATGGTATGAGGAAGTTTGGGTGGATTTGGAAGGAGATGGTGGATGCATATATCTCACGTGTACCCCAGATGAATACGCCCGGAGAGGTGAGAGCTTAAGGGGGGTGTGCAGAGCATGGATGCCCATCAAAGGAACTCCTGCATGGGATGAGGCGGTGATGGACGAGGCAGAATGTAGGAGGATAGAAGATTTAAAGAATTCGTTACTTTAGTAACGAAAGGGGGGAAATGTAGGGGAGGACTGGTCCAAGAAGACCCCCCTCGCCTGCGCTTTCTCCCCAGGTGAGGGCTATGGCTCTTTTGGGCGTCCCCTCTTGCCACCCGGGCCCAGGTGGTGGAGGGTTCACCCACTGGAGACATTGCCCACACGTATTAATTGCCCACATGTATTAAAATTTAGCTAGGCCTAGAAACCATTCTGTCTGATAAAGATGGTGTGAGCTCAGCGCACTGTAGCGCGGCCCCCACCCTTGGAGGGCTTCAGTCATCCTTGTTGCCGCAGCACCCTGGCAGATCCACTGCGAGCACGTTCCCACGAATAAGACGGACATGAGCTAGTGTGATACACTAACATTGTAACAGTTCACCTCCCGCAGTGTATCATCGCTCCCAGCATGACCCTTCCAGCAGGCCTAGGCAATGAAAAGAACAGTAAAATAGTCATTGGATGACAGACAATCTTTATATATTAATGTTGAGACTACTCGCAAAGGACGCTTTCTTCCACAAAATCCTTTATATTACAAAAGCCTGTAAAATGTATAATTATCAGAAATCATGCTTCCATGATATAAGCGATGGTGAGCCCACACCATTGCAGTTGGGTGCTAATAATAATGGAACACACCAAGAATCTATTTGTTACGGGTATTACTGAGAAACTTACACCCAATGGGCTCGCGCCATAACTGAACTAATGCTGCTAGAGTATACGAGAAAACGAATGTAACCAGACTGTGGAACTCATGTGAAGGATGCGCAAGAAATGCACTTGTTATGTGTGTATGTCTAAGCCTCTTATGTGCCACCACCGTCACGTACAGTGGCGAGTCATTTCCTATGTACTCCACCAACCCGACTACTACCTCACTTACTGCAACTGTATATGCATATAATTAAATACTGTAGTTGTTAAAACATAGTGTACGAATACGGTGTTCAGACCGGGTATAATCGAGACACATCCAGCAAAGTTGAAATGCATGTTTTAAAATGATTTGAATAAGTATTATAGAATGTTCAAATGTTTGATGTTTTTACCTAACTCAGCAACACACGAGGGAGATACCTTTGTGAAATACGTGCAAGGCCATTCCCCCTCCCACCCTGCGAAGGCTGCCAAAGGCATGAGAGCAGAGACCGCGCCGCGCTGCTTTACCTCCCCCAACCAGACTGGAGCCGCTTCAAAGACTTGTAACCCCCTCTGTAGCACCCAAGGCCGCCACCCGCCACCTGCATTATTTACAGCACAGCAGTAAACCTCTGCCTGAACACACGCGCCCCCTCGTAAACCTCACAACCCACCGGACCATCTCAGACTTATGGCCCTGTGCAATCAGGACACCCAACACTTTCACAACACACAGCAGAACATCCATAACAACTTCTAACAAGGCAGAAAGACCTGTACCGCCCGTCCCAGGCCCTGAAGCTTAGCCCCTCGACCTATGGCCCCGGTCAACAGGACACGGGTAACTATGTCCTGACGTATTGCCTCCAGACCCCTCACAAGGTGCATTCCTCCTGTGTTGCATTAACCTGTAGTATAACCTATTGGAAGATTTACTAAAGAAGATAATATTGAAAAAAGTGAATGACTGCGGTGTGCATGGCCTAGGGCAAATAAGTCAGGAAAGGACATTCATCTCTGACATTGGCCGCGATGGCACGACAACACCGCCCGGATGAACTCTGCCACCCTGCCAGGCCCAGCCCAACCCACGAGGCTGACCAGTGACGTCTTCCAGCCAAAGCCAACCACATCACAGCAGCACCTATAGTTAGTCGTCGCCACCCAATCCCCTTGAACTTGTGCCCCCTATAGTATGTAGGTTCTTATGACGTTTTTTGTAAATATATACGCCTGTCTTTGCTATTGTCAGACAGAGCGCTCTCGGAGTTTGCAGAGTTCTTTGCATGCCCTATTCTGATTGATAAATTCCCATTTACGCTCACCCGCACTCTGTCTTGGCCTTATTCCCATTTTGGGAGAGTCCTTCATTGTCTCTCATTGCGGGGAGGATCGTGCTTGTTGGGGACGCTTGCTTTCAATAGCTAGTACAAAAGAAGTTTCGAAGGCTTGTCCATGGTGGGACGAGAATGGTGACACCCCAGCACAAATCTTGGGAGATATAGCTAAATCAGTTGTGCCATTTTGGGGGCAGATAGCGAATTCAGAAGATATCAGAAAACTAGCGAGAGTACTGAAGAGAACCATCAACCGGACCACGGACATACTCTATAATAATAATAATATGACGTTAGAACAAAAGGCGATAAGATTAGCACTTCAAAACTGAATGGCATTAGATGTCATTCTAGCTGAGTGTGGTGGAGTGTGTAAATTAGTGTGGTCTGCTTGCTGTGTTTTCGTACCAGATTCCTCTCCAACTATCTTCAAGGCAATACAGAATCTGCACGTCCTTAGTTCCGAAGTGCATGTTCCCGAGGGATATTGGGATCTAAGCACTCGGTTCTGGTACTTCTTGTGATCTTGGGGTTGGAAGGTACTTTCGGTCTTATTATTTATTTTGGGAATCCTGTTGTTTCTTTGTTGCTGTATTCAGTGTCTACCTGGTATGTGTTTGATGCTAGGGGGATGTTGCGCACAAGCGATAGGTTCGATAGGACATAAAGTGTATGCCCCGGATAAAACCTCTAAAGAATATGTGTTGAAAGATATTGTATCAAATGCCCTAATGGCAATAGATATTTCCGATAGTGATTCAGGGTGCATGGACGATGATGCATGGAGTTATTTGCAAGGAGATCCAAAGTAGTTTTTAGCACTTGGCATAGGGCAAAAGGAGGGTTTGTCGAAAGAGAAAGTATATTGTGCCTCCTATTGTAATAAATATATTAATATTGGCCTACGCCAAGCTGCTCGAAAGTCGCTTGCGAAAGAAATCCGTGTAGCAAGGTCATGACCTTAAATCCATGTAAACCGCCATTTTAGGTCAAACCGCCATTTTAGGATTCGCTTTGTAAAAGTCACCCTGTGAGTTAAAATGGTGGACGATGTCATTCCAGAACACAACATGGCCGTCTTGACCTCTGTAAATAGCTAATGTGTAACTTGCCTGCAGACCAGTTGTTGAGGTCGTGAACTGAGACCTTGGCCTTCGTTGACCTATGTGTAGAAGGATTACTCGTGCAATGAAACTAATCCACGAGCATATGTTGAGACAATGTATACAAATACTGAATGAAGAACATCTGTTTAACTACATTGTATTAATGTTTGAGAAGGCCTGCATGGAAAATCTTAGAATACACAGTTATTGCATAGGCTTGTTGATACATGTATTAAAGGCAAACCAGTTATATGTGGTTGTTTGAGACTTGGCACGAACCCTAGATCGGTGATGTATTAAAAGGAATATTAACCCGAAGTGGGGCTGGATATCGTGCCCACCAAATGTATAAAAAGCGAATGCATTCTAATGTACAACGTCTCTCACTGAACGCACTGGACCACGCTGGAGTTTGTTGTGTTGTGCTGAGGGCTGATAGCTATCTGATTTTGCTCTGTTTTTGTAACTGGATTCAGCATAAAATAAAGTACTTTGTATGTTCCTTTGTAACCCGTGTTCGGTGTATTTCCTTTTGGGGTACTCAGACTCGATATTTTGATTTTGTTTTCACAGTATTCCCTGTGATATTAACATGGACTGGTTCATTATAGTGGGCTATCTCATATTCTTGAGAAATGTTAAGTGGCCATGTCAATGCCGCATGGTCACTTAGAGTATTAACTCAGATCGCCATAGGTTGAAATTGACGTAATAACTCATGATCCATATGTACATAGTCCAGAGTGGATGTGCTGGTAGAATGAGTCCATGTAATACTATTTGTATTGGGAGTTCTTCCCTTATAATTAAGACATGGGATGTCCCAAGTATAAAACAGCAGAGCCCATTTCACCCCATCATCTTTCACAATCAATCTTGAAGCCAGATGTCTCATGGTGTCATACTATTCATTTTGAGTAACATTGAATTTCTCCAGATTGGGGGCATTGAGATCCTGAGCAATTAAAATGGTATCACTTGGATGATCCGAATATCAGGTGTTCATTATGTTATCTATAGTATGTACAATGTCATTAACATTGTCATCACCGGGAGGGGAATATACATTGATGATCAATATGTCTTTTGAGGTGCCGAGAAGTGCACTGCAACAGATAATACATACTGGGAATTAAATCCCAAACAATAAGGACTGATAGAGAGAAATGATGTAGCTCCAATGGCTAAACCACCCGTTGATCTATCTCAGAGTCCTTTAATTGCATGGCAAATAATGACTGTGTAACCATCAACTATGAAATCATTCACTGCCCATGTTTCTTGTAGCATAAATACATGACTAGATCTAATAAGAGCCTGTCCTTCAGCATGGTTGCAAAATGAATTGTGTCCTTTAGTATTCCAACATAACCATTTAATTGAGTTAAGATAAATGCAAGGTCAGTTAGTACAAGAGGAGGGGCGCTACCCTTTAATTTTATTTTGCTGCTGCATATAACTCCTATGTTTCTGGTTTACACTGTGGGGTTTAATGTTATGCAAATTTTCATTATACCCCATGGATGGCTCTTTATATCTTGTTATACGAATATACCATATCTTTGATAACAAAATCTGACACAGAGTATAATAATGCTGTAACTGCAGGGGAGGAAAATTCCTAAAGTGCCCAATTGTTAGGACTACCCCATTTAGGTAATTCCAATCTCAAGATATCCTCATTTCTAAACATTTAGAGACATGGGGCCTCATTAGGACCCAGGCGTTAAGGGGTTTACGGCGACGTAAACAGCGCCGACCCTTACCGCCTGATTCCGAGGTCCCTTAGCGCCATGTCGGATTTAACACCTGCTTTTAGCAGGTGTTAAAATCCATGGCGCTAAGGGACCATGTTGTTAATTACGCTACCGTAATTTACGGTGGCGTAATTAACGCCTTCCCCACTCCCATTATGCCCTATGGGGCAAAAATGGGAATGGGGAAGGGTAAATGGGTTAATGGGGACTTACCGCCCCGCCAACCTCGGAATGGGGCGGTAAGTCCGCCAACCACCATGGCGTAAACGTAGTTTACGCCATGGCGGTAAAGGTACGGCCCAGGCGGTAACTTACCGCCTGGGTCGTAATGAGGCCCATGGAATGACATAGGGCTAGCAATCAGGTTTGATTTAGGAATGGACTATCATCGGTAGGATTCATTTCCTCACGTTTTGCAAACGTGCTCAGCGTGTTCCAGGCATTATTACCATTTACAGTGCTGAGTACAGATGGATTCATAGAGCCAGATTCATTTGTATTCATAACTTTTGTTGAAGTGGTTTCAACAGGCATAGGGATTAAGTTAAGATCAGACTTAGACTGTAGTAATTTTATGGAATTATCCACTGTCTTCTGTAGAGGTTGTGCTAGTCTGCCGGAAACAGGGTAATTCGTAACCCACTTATCCAGCGAGCCTCTAAGGTCAAACTGTCTGATTTCCCCGTTGCCAATGACTCCTGTAATAACAGTGTTCGATGATTTCAAAAGAGTAGGTGAATCAACTAAATCATTACCATCATCTACCATTTGATCTTTAGTATTTTATACCCTTCTTTGTAACACAGGTAGATGTGTATGCAATCCAGGTGCGTTAGCTCTTTTTCCCTTAGAAATCCTGGATTGTTGTGAGGTGGATTTTTCCATCATCACAATTTCCTGACATAGAATGTCAATGGCATCCAGTTCATTGGCAGCATAAACTACCACCTGTTCCTCAGTAGCCCATGGCATTCTAGTCGGAGAGCTGGATTGCATGTTATCGATCATTGCCTTTACTTCTGAGGACTGTATGTCCTGTAATTCATTAATGAGAGTAGAATTTGTATTAGAAATATCAACAAGGCTGCTGGAGTTAGCCGTTAGGGGTACATAAACATCAATGAGCCCCCTACCATCCACCATTCTAATTTCAAATGATTTAAAGTCTTGCTGTTCTTCCGCCAGTCTAGTACACAGTTGAAATAAGGCATCCCTTTTAGCAGCCATGGTTAATAAGATTGAGTGAGAATTAGCCAATTAATCCTTATCATTCAGTACTGGTACTTTCAGGCTCCGGTTATTTGACTCTTTGGCAGTTTCAAAATCTGTTTCTTCTGAGTCTGAAACTAAACCAGTCAGATTTGGACTTGCAAATACATGTGTTGGATTTATAAAGTCCAAATCGGTGTGGGGGGTCCCAATAAATTCCTTTTTATGTTGTTACAGAGGTTGAGGAGGGAACCATTATTATCGGTGGTAAGCGAATGCAGAGTTCCACTTAAGGTCACTTTGCTAGGTTTAATGGTTGGCATGTTAATTTCAATCCATTCTCGAGCAACAATAACTAGGGGAGCTTTGGGGCTAGAAAAACAGTAATAGGAGGAACCAGGTTATCAATGCCATTCTTTTTGCCCTTTTTAGGTCTCAGGCATTTTTCAAGTTATCTTGCATTCTTAAAGGACTACTCATCCTTTTACCCGGTCTCCAAGTTTCAGTCCTCAAACCTGAATGTTTTTGTCTCTCATGCAGGGTCATTCTGGTAGTATGATCAAATTGCAAACCTTTCAATCTGCTCATCCAAAGCTCAACGTGTGATGATAGGTTGGTTAATATAGAGCAAATGCACCAATAGGGATATCAAGGAGTTAGAATCAGCAAGCACCAGGCCAATAAGACCACAATGATATTGCACAAATTAATTCCAAGAATAACTAATAGTTAAGTAGCAATCTGTTCTTTTGTTCACAATCTAGTCTGCAAAAATGAGTAAGTAAAAGTTTTCAAACAGAGCTCAAAGGCGCCCAGTCTTGCAGTCGCTCTGCATAAGTTGTGCCTAATAGCAGCCAGTGTAGTCGTTAAGCAGTCGATAAAAGTCGCAGCACAGTGATCTAAAATCTGTGCAGTTAAAAATAAGGTTATGCTGTTACCAAGAGCTCAAAGCGAGCATGCAGTCACTCTTGGAGCACAGCGATGTTAATGGAGACAGCTTGGCCCGCATGGGGGAATTTATTAGTAGGAGTCACCACAAAGGCAGTCATTCGGGTACATCCTACCTTTAGCCCCTTTGGTCTTGGTACCCCGGTCCGCGCAGACTGCGCTGACTAAAAACTCAACTTGGCTGCAACTGCACGGCCACTCCGCGGGAAAGTAGGGGTTTTGTAAATTAGCCCCACATCCGCGCAGGCACAATGAGGGACAGAGAAAGCAGGCTGACTGCAGACTCAACTCGGCGCAACTCTGCGGCTGCTCCGCAGGAAAGTAGGGGTTTTGTAAAGTAGCTCCTCCTCCTTGCAGGCACAATGGCCTGCCGCCTGCTGCAAAGGCAATACCGGCTCTCTGTCTTAACCAAGAAGAGAGCTCATATCCAAGGCCGCGTCTCTGCGGCATCTAACTACTTGGCTGAACTCTTTAAAATTGCAAGGAACTGGCCAATACTGCCACAGTCTCAACCTCTCCTGTCCCTTCCCACTCCCTCTGTGTGGCACTGGCCTCTCATTTCATCTAAAAAAATCAGAACATCCTGTCCGCACTCTCCTCCTATCCTCTCCCTCCCCCTACTCCCTGCTCCTCCTCTGATCCTTTTGCAGCCACCCCTCCTCCCTCCTTCTTTCCCTTTCCCCTTTTCTCCACAGATGAGGTTTCCAGACAAGTCCGATTTATGAAAGTCTTGTCGAAACAGGTTTATCCCTGTTCTTCCAAAACTATCAAGGACCACATCGACTCCCTGGCTCCTGCCCTAGCTGATCTATGCAACCACTCCTTCGCCACTGGAGTCTTCCCAACACCCCTGAAGCACTTCCTTGTGCACCCCCTTCTTAAAAAACCCTCTGCTGAGCCCACTTGCCCGGCTAACTATCGCCCAATCTCTATCACTCCCTTCCTGGGCAAGCTCCTGGAGAAACTGGCCATCTCCGAGCTGAATCTCCATACTGAATCTGTTGGTTGTCTTCATGACCATCAGTCTGGCTTCAGAGCTGCCAAAATCACAGAAATTGCTCTCCTGAACCACTGTGAAGACCTGCCCGCTCAACCGTCTCCGTGATAACCTGGGTATCACTGGTCAGGCTCTGGCTTGGCTGACCTCTTTCCTCTCTGACTGACCCTCCCAGGTCCAACTTGGGTCCTTACTCCCCTCTGTCTTCTACTCTACCTGTGGTGTCCCCCAGGGGTCTAACCTCTCTCCCTGGCTTTTCAACCAATACCTGGCACTCCTTGCCCATCACATCGCCACTCTCTGCCCCAACTTCCAGTGCTATGCATATGACATCTCATTTTCAGGCTACCCTCTGTCTCCTCCTCCCCGTCCCTCATCTCTGACAGTCTTTCGGCCATCCAAGAGTGGTGTGCTGCCAATGACATCTGCCTTAATACCAGCAAGACTGAGACTCTCCTCATTGGCACACCGGCTCCCTCCTTCCCTGTAGCTCTCTGGCCTGCCTCTCTTGGCCCTCCTCCTGCTCCCACCTTTGAGGCTAAAAACCTTGGGGTCATCTTCAACTCCACACTCTCCTTCTCTCCTCACATCTCTGACGTCTCTAAGAAGTCACACTACCAGCTGCACCTCGTCAGAATTAGTCTTCCTTTCCTCTCCTTCCCCCAGAAGCTCACTGTCTCCAGAGCCCTGGTTCTCTCTAGGCTGGACTATTGTAACAGCCTTTATCTAAATCTGCCTGCCTCTACTCTCCGCCCTCTGCAATGTATCCAGAACAGGACTGCAAGACTTGTCCTTGGCCTCAAGCCCAGGGATCGTATCTCTCCAGGACTGAAATCTCTGCACTGGCTCCCAGTAGCTGCAAGGATTAAGTTTAAAACCCTCTGCATTGTCCACAAGGCCTTCTGGGCCGCAATACCTTCAACTCTCTCTTCCTAAATACCTTCCTTCCCGAGCCCTTCGCTCATCTGCCTCCAACTCCCGCAGGGTCAGTCGCTTCCCCAAGCAACGAGTTGGTGATAGATATCTCTCTTCAGCAGGTGCCCCCCTCTGGAACAGCCTTCCTACCTCCCTCAAACTTGAGGAGAACCATCTCCTGTTCCGGAAGCACCTCAAAACCTTCCTCTTTGCTTCTGCTTTCTCTCCCCCTCTCCCCTGCTGAATTCCTGGCTGAAACTGCACTGGGTACCTGGCCACCCTACCTGATCTTGGGCCCAGGAACCGCCAGCTGCACACCTGCACTGCCTCCCTGGCAACCCCTGCACCTGGGGACTGTTTTCTGTGTCCCTTCAGTCCCCGTACCAGCACTTACGTCTGCACTTACCTTGCACTTGCCACCTCTGGCTGTTTATTATCTTATTTTTTCTACTACCCCTTGTACTGCACTTTCCCCCCTCCCTTCCCCCATGCACTTTTCCCTTTCCCCCTTCCCATGCACTTGCACAATATGAATGACACCTGGCCTAGTAAGATCGTTTTCTGTCTTCCCGTTGTCCCCCCTCCCTTGCCTCATCGCACCTCGAAACACTTGTTTATAGACGCGTTATAAATGGCATATCATATCATATCAATAGACGACAGAGAAAGCAGACTCTCCATGCAGAATGCTGACTGTAGACTCAACTCGGCTGCAACTCTGTGGCCGCTCCGCGAGATAGTAGGGTTTTTGTAAATTAGCTTCACCTCCTTACAGGCACAATGAGGGACAGAGAAAGCAGACTCTCCACACAGAATGCTGACTGCAGACTATACTCAGCTGCAACTCTGCAGCTGCTCAGTGAGAAAGTAGGGGTTTTGTGAATTAGCGCCACCTCCTTGAAGGCACAATGAGGGACAGAGAAAACAGACTCTCCATGCAGAACGCTGACTGCAGACTCAACTCGTCTGCAACTCTGCGATAGTAAGTTTAATTTCCCAAACATGGCCTTAGATAACATTTTGAATAAATAGGGAAAACGATGGATACAATTCATGCAGGAGTGGGTTTTGACAATACTCAATGGTAATAGTCAAATTAAAGGAGATGTGGAGGGTAAATATACATGGAAGGGTATTCGTGGTATGGCCATTCTAGATTACATTCTTTAAGTGATGAGAATTTTGATTACATCCAAGAATTAGTCACTAATGTGTGGATGAAAAAACTAAACTAACTAATCACCGAACGAACATAAGGGACATAGACATAAATGCAGGAAGAAATAGTATAACGTGGTCAGCTAAAAATATCAATTCTGTGAAGGTCTACCTGAATAGCCTTGTGATCAAAGGACCATTAAACATAGATGATGCCTCAGCCAGGGAGATAGTAGCCTGGTATAAGGAATTGATAAACAGTGCTATTCCCATAGGCAATAGCTATATATTTAGAGAAGTACTGGGGAAAACCAGATGCTATAACGCTAAATGTCAGTTTAGGCAAAGAATTAGAAGAATAAGAAGGCAAATACCAGATGTGTCCTCAGTGGTAGCAGCTATTAAGAAAGAGAAACACCAATTAAGAAACTGGCTGAAAAGCAGGCGCCTGAGCATCAAGAACGCTCAATGGCAAAAAATGCTAAAATTAAAAGCGATTGCCGACTCTAGGTATTTATGGAAGACATTCAATAAAGCTAGGGCGACAAGATCAGAATATCTAATAAACCCTGTTGATGAACAAACGTGGATAGAATATATTGGGACTATGAGCCCAATGGTCCAAAACCAACAAATATTGAGAATGCCCCTTTTAATATGGTATTTGATAAACAGGACATTGGGCCTCATTAGGACCCTGGCGGCTGCGGTATGAATGGTGCCGGTAAGGTACCGGCACTGTTCATTCAAGTCCACCACATTACGGGTTTGCTCGCGGGTGGCGGTATGCATGTCTGGTCTGGCCAGACGTGCATACCGGCACCTGCGAGCAGACCAGGATGCTAACAACTGACCCGTCATTAACGGGTCCATTGTTAGCATCCTCCACATTCGCATTGAGCCCTCTGGGGGCTCAAATGGAATGGGGACGTACTGGATCCGGGTCCCGAAAATGGGATTTACTGTGCCCGCAAATGTCGGAATGGCCCGGTAAATCCCATTTTTCAGGACCCGGACCTGAGTTTGGGGGTAGCCATGCCTCTAGCAACGGCATGGCTACCTCCAAACTCGAAATGAGGCACATTATCATAAAAATAAAGATGTTGAAGGGGTCACGGGCACCTGGCCCAATGGCCTAAGCAACATTGTACTTAAAAGCGACCCAAAGAGGTGGGGTGAGATTTTGATGCTTCTATGAAAGATTCTGGAAAGTTGGCGAAAAGATGTAACTATCCCAGTGTGCAGACAGGAAGATCTGTCTAAAAATAGATTGCTATTTATGTTGAACTCAATTGGGTAATTATTTGGAGCATTAGTTTTAGATTGGCTAAACAAATGGGTGGAGGAGAATCTTGGGTCCCTTTCATATAGGTTTTAGAGCCGGCTCAAGTACACAGTACAGTACACAGTCAGATACTATTACGTGCCTTGATAAATAGGGCTTGTAAGCACAGCAATTCCCCTTTGCATTTGCGGTTCATTGACTTTAAGTCAGCATTTGACACAGTAAATCGGAATAAGTTGTGGAAGAAACTTGAGGGCTGGGGGCTTCCTAGAGAAGTATCCTGCAGGATTTTCACACAGATACAGAGGTACAGGTGAGGTTGGATAGCATAGGCACAATCACTAAAGAAATACATATGACTAAAGGCCTAAAGAAGGGCTGTGTGCTGGTACCCATTCTATTCAACCTTTACATGCCAGACTTGCCTCATTATTTCTATAACATCAATAATGTTCTGCCTAAGTTCAGAGGTCATCAGGTCTTCTGGATTTTATACGCAAACAACGTGGTCCAACAAAAAGTAGGATTGACCCGTACGGCTGAAGAGCTGACTAGATATGCAGTCCTGACCGATCAAGTTATAAATTATGAAAGACGAAATATATGACCTATCGCCAAAAGAATGGCAAGAAAGGGAACATCTTCATGACCAATTTGTGTTTTAAAAGGATTGCAAAATAACAATATTTGGGAATATGTTTAAACCAGGATGTGAAATATGAAGAGATGCAACAAGCAAAGCGGATTAATACTTTGGCGTTCTGAGCAGTAGCAAAACAATTCACAGATCAAATGGCAGGCTACGGCATTAGGGGCATTATTGCAATATAGAGGAAATGCATTGTGCTGGCCATCACATTTGGCTTAGAAGCAATATATCAATTGAAGTTGAATTGGTTAAACTGATTAGAAGGGCTGATATGGAAACGCTTTTAGGGTTTAGCACAATGTGTCCCCATCCAGGCCTTCAGACTGGAATTAGGCCTTATTACTATAAGTGGACTAGTATATGTGAAAAGGGTTCTCCTATACATAAAAGTTCTGAAGGAGCCAACATGTCCCCTTTTGTCCATCATGGGGAACAAAATGAAAAAGAAAGAGCCAGCAGATGTAGAGGGACTTAAAAAGCTTTGGAGTTAATTGAGCAGGTTAAATGGACTCCAGATTGACAGAAGGAAGGAAGGAAGAATATCTATTAAAAAAGGAGTTTATGGATAAGTTAAAACTGTGAGTCTGGGGTCAAAATCATAACCACTTAGCAGAACTGAAAACATACAGGGACTTTGCAGAATATCAAATTACATACCGTAGCCCACAGAAATATTTGATGATATAACCATCCCCTGCTGTGAGAAGATTCATCATGCGTTTACGCTTCAATCAATTGCCCTAATTAAGTGTATTGGGACCACGGATGGGTAAGAGCCTAAAAGAAAGGAGTTGTAGATTATGCAAGAATCTTCACCAATTGGAGACTATTCGCCACGTTCTGACAGGCTGTAGCTACAGGCTGTAGCAAGTTGGGCATCTTGCATATGATGTACTTGGTAGATCTTGTCAATAATGTGGACGAAATAAAAACTTTTGGGGGAAGGTGCCTACATGCCAGTCATTTTCACTTTAATATAGCATTGTATAAACTGTGGTTAAGAATCACAGCGTTATTAGAAGCTGTATTACAATACAGAGATAAATGTTGTTGCTGTAATGCATAGGACATTTGAACTGCTGCTGGAATTATTTTAAGTATAAGTCTTCAGACATTACTTTGAAAGATAATTGCATGCTATGTATAATTTTAATTATATATTATAATGTGTGTAATTAAATGTATGTGAAAAGTTCTTTTGAACTGAAACACAGTAAAAAAAACTTTTTTAACAAAAAAGAATCATGCTTGTAAGGGTTTTTTAAGGTTGTGGATGTATAAGAAATGTGTAAGACTGTTGAGCACAACCCTATCAAGCACTTTAGAGTAGCGCAGAAGGAGAGAAACATGGGCAAAAGTATGCTGGTAGGTTCAGGGGAGCCCCTTGCTTTTTTAGGAGAGTGATGGCCTCTGCCATTTTAAAAATAGAGGGAAAACAAGAGGATATGAAGGACATGTTAAATAGTTCAGCAAGATGAGAGGGCACTAAAGGAGCAATACACTTGACTAGCTGTGGAGCAAGACAGTCCGGTGGGGTACAAGAGGGTTTAGACTTCATCAGTATTAGTGTGACTAAAGTGGGAGACAGAGGCAAAGGATGATAGTTGAGCAGACAGAGAATGTAGGAGGGGGGAGTGTGAGGAAGGTCAGGGGAGAGACTCTAATTTTGCACATGTTTGCAGCAAAGTATTCAGCTAGGTCACCAGCTGTGAGAGTGGAAATGATAGTCATAGGTTTAGGAGGGGTGAAGAGTGATTTAAGGGGGGGCCTGTAGCTGCCGAGGATGGTTGGAGTGAGAGTGAATGAGGGTGAGGTAGAAATACGCTTTTACCCTATCAATAGAGGACTTGAGAGAGTTCAGAGCAGAGAGTTAGAGTTTCAGGTCCTCATGCGGTTGAGTACATATCCAATTTCACAGTAGCTGATACATGTCTGTGCAGAGACAACGTATAAATGGGGTCACCCATGGTTGAGGATGCTGAGACTTAGGAGTGAAAGTTAAAAGTTGAAAGTGAGAGGAGAATGAGTCATAAAGTAGGTATTGGAAGCTGGAGAAGGTAGTGTTGGTCGAAGAGGCATTAGGTGCGAAAGAGGAGAGTAATAACTGTAAGCCTCAGAGAAAGGGAGGAATGGCAGAAGGTTTAATTTCCATGTTAGTAATAGGTGAGGCAAATGATGACGGTAGGTCAGAAGGTGGAAAGGAGATGGGGTGGAAACAATGGAGTGATCAGATGTGGATGGTGTGACAGTAGTATTAGTGGCGGAGAGGGAATTGGAGATGAATAAGAGATCCAAAGGGTTACCCTTGATGTGGGTAGGTAGCTTATGGACAGAAAGGAGAGTATCATCACTAAGAAAAGATTGAGATTCAGATTACTGAGAAGTGGTTGGAGAGGGAAGTTAAAGTCACCTAAGGGAATGATGTCATAGTTGATGGAAAGAGATTCAAGGAGTTGTCCAAGTTCATCAACAAATGGTCCAGTGGTACCAGGATGGCAGTAGATGGAGACAATGTGAACTAGGGGAGGTATTGCAATAGTAGAGATGGTGAATTCAAAAGAGGTAGAAGAGGATGTGGCACTAGAGATTTGTGAGGCATTGGGGAGGGAAGAGAGTAGGTGTCTGAAGCCTCTGCCAGTCAGGCAGGGAGAGTGAATGAATGATAGTTTGGAGTGGTCTAAGGCCACCAGAGTGGCAGTGTTAGATGGAGAATCCAGTTGTCATTGATAGCAAAGAGGTTTAGGGGAGGAGAGCTGACATGAAAGTAGTCAGTGATGAAGGACATTTTGTTGCATACAGACTTAGCATTCCACAGTTCAGTGGTCAGTTGCTGCGGTAAGGAAGAGCAGAGAAGTTGAGTCTCAGAGGAAGAGAGGCAGGATGGATAGGTGTAACGGGAGGAGTGGTTAGCTTATCAGCTTTATTTGTTGTAAGTAGTTGAAAGAGAGATGGAGGAGTGGGAGTTTCAAGATGCAAGTTTTATCATAGAGCTAGGAAAGTAGGACGTTGTAGCGTGATTGGAGAGAGCGTCGGGAGAAGAGGGAAGAGCAGCAGGAGTGAATGAATTCTAGGTGAGTACTGCAGTGTGAAGAGACAGCACACTAAACTAGCAAGCTACCAGCAACACCCTCCTACCAGGTGTTGCTAGTAGGAGGGCAAAAGTATAGGCTCATAGGCGAAGAGGCAAAGAGGCTGGTCAATGGTTGGTCTTCACTCTTCACTGTTCCTACCTTTACTGGGACGCACCTAAGGAGTTAAGAAGTCATGTCACACGCTCTTGTCACCTGATCGCCTAATCCATCAGTTGTCAGTCTCTCTGATTTCGTCCCTAGTGTTTCTGAGATGAGGCGATTACTTCCTGATTGGTGTTCCTAGAGGAGTCACTTGTGGCCTTCAGCTGGAGAGTGGGCTGACTCAAGATGGCCACAGGAAGTGATGTCACTGATCCAAGATGGCAGCTGGAAGTGATGTCACAGATCATAGATGGCCGCAGGAAGTGATGTTACAGTCAAAAAGTGAAGCCACAAACCAGAAGTTATGATACACACTCTCGTCACCTGATTGTCCAATCCATCAGGTTGATCGCTCTGATTTTGTCCTTGGTGATGCTGGGATGAGGCGAGTATTTCCTCATTGATTGTTTGTTTGTTTGTTTTATTATTTATAATGCGCACCAGACCCAAGGGTATTAGGGCGCAGAATAAGGAAAAGAGGATTGTTCAGCTTAGGTTACATTGCTGTGCATTACAATACAATATATTAATAAACAGTGCTGGCATAAATCATACAAATGAACAAATGGTAGCAGAAAACATCAAGCAACAATTATATACAATATATACAATTAAACACAGTAGTGGACAGTAGTATGGCAGTGTTGTAGGGGTCAAATGTCATGCTCCTTAATCCATTGGATGAGGTTAGATCTGAAGCGTGGGTAGGGCATGTCTTCTCTTAAAGAGGGTGGGGGTGAGTTCCAGTTTTTGGCAGCTTTGACCGGGAAGCTACTACCACCAGTCTTCATACGTTTGAATCTAGGCACTTGAAGTAGGTTAGCAGTAGCTGTTCTGGAAGGGCGGTTGTAGGATTGTCTCCGGAATCTGGAAGTAAGGTACTGGGGGTCGGCCATATGTAAACATTTATGAGTTAGGGAGGCTGATTTGAAGAGAATTGTATCTTTGGTGGAGAGCCAGTTGTTGGATCTCCTAAAAGTCAGATATGTGGGCTTTCCTGGGAATGTTTAGGGCTGCTCTCAAAGCATTATTTTGTAAGATCTGGATCTTGTTGGTAATGTATTTGTTGCAACCTATGTATAGGGCGTTGCAATAATCCAGTTTAGATAAAACCAAGGCTCTTGCTAGAGTAATGCAGTTGTTAGGTGTAAGGAATAGCTTAGCTGCTCTAATAAATTTACACGTGTAGGCGGTGGCCGAGGCCATAGAGTTTACTTGTTTTTTGAAGGTGAGAGTGGAGTCTAGGTAGAAACCAAGAGTTTTCACTTCCTTGGCTACTGGGATATAGTTGTTGTCTATGGTGAAATTTGAATATAAATGGCCTAATTTATTGAGGTTAGCTGTGGTGCCCAGAATGAGGAGTTCCGTTTTATCATCATTCAGGCATAGTCCATGAGAGGCCATCCATGCCTGGATGATGAGATATACTCTGTTCACAAAGGCCAAATCCTTGTTGTAATCTCCTGTCAACAGGATGAGGATCTGTGTATCGTCTGCATAGTTAGTGTAGGTGATACCCAGGCCATCTAGATCATCAAAAAAGGGGCTTTGTAAAGATGTTGTACATAGTGGGCGAAACACATGAGCCCTGAGGCACACCGCAAGTGATAGGAATAGGGTCTGCGGCTGCTGAAGGTGCGATGACCCACATAGTTCTATTATCTAAGAAGGATTGAATCCAACCTATGGCTTCTTGTGAGAAGTGGGTGGCTGAGTCTAAGTGGTGGCAGAGAGTCTTGTGATCAACCAAGTCAAACGCCGCTGAAAGGTCGAGCAGCAGATGTAATGCTGTGTTTCCGTTGTCTCTCAGGGTGTCTATTTGTGCTTTAAGGTTGATCAGTGCAGTTTCTGTTCCGTGTTGCGGTCTAAAACCTGACTGACGTACTCCTAGGAGGTGGTTGCATTCCAGATATTGTTGAATTTGGAGGTACGCTACCCTGTACAGAATTTTAAGCAGAAATGGCACTATCGTAATGGGATGATAATTAGTGGGAATGGACGCGTCAAGAGTTTGTTTTATTAGAAGTGGGAGGACCCACAACTGTTTCAAATTGTTGGGAATGGTACTGGTAGAGAATGAAGCATTTATTAGTTTTGGTATGCATGGGGAAAGGTCCCTTGCAGCATCCTTTATGATTTCTGCAGGGCAAGGGTCGCCGTGGGAGTTGGACGGTTTGAGAGTTAACATTTAAAAAAGGTAGCAGCCGCTCCTCTGCAGAAAGAACATGGCATGATAACCTGTTCTGAGATGAGAGTTTGCAGCACACGCTTTTTGCTCACTGTACCTTTCACAGATGGGAAATATCAATTTGCATATCAGTCTTTGTCCAGTCCACATGGGCAGTCCAGCACCAAAATGCTATGGCAATTCCTCTCTGAACAAGAGTACCAACAGCAACCCCATACACATGTTTCAGCCTTGTTGGGCCTCATCAGAGAGGTGAAGGTGTGCCTCTCTGAGCACAGTGAGCAGGGAGTCCACGTCTGGTTGCCCCCAGGTAACTCAGGGTGACCAACCCCAAGTTCCTTGCAAATATTTCAAAAAAGGTAGCAGCCGCTCCTCTCCAGAAAGAACATGGCATGATAACCTGTTCTGAGATGAGAGTTTTCAGCACACGCTTTTTGCTCACTGTACCTTTCACAGATGGGAAATATCCATTTGCATATCAGTCTTTGTCCCGCCCACATGGGCAGTCCAGCACTGAAATGCTATGGCAATTCCTCTCTGAACAAGAGTACCAACATCAACCCCATACATGTGTTTCAGCCTTGTTGGGCCTCATCAGTGAGGCGAAGCTGTGCCTCTCTGAGCACAGTGAGCAGGGAGTCCACGTCTGGTTACCCCCAGGTAACTCACGGTGACCAACCCCAAGTTCCTTGCAAATATTTCCAGAAAGGTAGCAGCCGCTCCTCTCCAGAAATAACATGGCATGATAACCTGTTCTGAGATCAGAGTTTGCAGCACACGCTTTTTGCTCACTGTACCTTTCACAGATGGGAAATATCCATTTGCATATCAGTCTTTGTCCCGCCCACATGGGCAGTCCAGCACCGAAATACTATGGCAATTCCTCTCTGAACAAGAATACCAACAGCAACCCCATAACACCTGTTTCAGCCTTGTTGGGCCTTATCAGTGAGGTGAAGCTGTGCCTCTGTGAGCACAGTGAGCAGGGAGTCAACGTCTGGTTGCCCCCAGGTAACTCAGGGTGCCCAACCCCAAGTTCCTTGCAAATATTTCAAAAAAGGTAGCAGGTACTCCTCTCCAGAAAGAACATGGCATGATAACCTGTTCTGAGATGAGAGTTTGCAGCACACGCTTTTTGCTCACTGTACCTTTCAC
This sequence comes from Ambystoma mexicanum, assembly GCF_040938575.1. NCBI lineage: Eukaryota > Metazoa > Chordata > Amphibia > Caudata > Ambystomatidae > Ambystoma > Ambystoma mexicanum. The sequence goes on from NC_090922.1 coordinate 382,440,026, forward strand.
AGATGGGAAATATCCATTTGCATATCAGTCTTTGTCCTGCCCACATGGGCAGTCCAGCACCGAAATGCTATGGCAATTCCTCTCTTAACAAGAGTACCAACAGCAACCCCTTACACGTGTTTCAGCCTTGTTGGGCCTCATCAGTGAGGTGTAGCTGTGCCTCTCTGAGATTTGAGAGTTAAGATAACGTTTTCAACTTCTACAGTGGATACTTTCTTAAAGTTGAAAAGGGGTTTAGGTAATTCGGAAGGGGTGAGAGGTGAGGTGTTCAAGGGCACAGGGGCTGTGATATTGTTAGAGTTGGAGGCGAGGAGGAGGGATTCTTTTTTGTTGTTGGTTTTAGCCTGCAGGGTCGTTATTTTATTAGCTAGGGCGCTCTGAATGCTGTTGCACCAGGTTTTGTCCTTAAGGCAGGTGTAAGGGGCTTGGATAGGTGTTTCCAATTCTTTAAGGATTATGAATAATTCTTTTGTATTGGAGTTATCTTGGGTGATACACAAATTGTAGGATTCCTGTTTAGCAAGGATTATTTCTTTTTTGTATAGGGAGGCTATTATGTGAGGTTGTTTTTGTTAGTATCAGAAGGGTTTAATCTCCATATCTTTTCACATTTACGTTTCTCAAGTCTAATGGCTTTTAGGTGGGGAGAGAACCATGAATTAACATGTTTTTTCTGTTGCATTTAATGATTTTCAAGGGTGCGGATAACATTACCTTATTGTACTCTTCGACCAAGGTAAGTGGGTCTGCAGAGTCAGGGAGAGAATTCAAGGTAGGGATGATCAGCGGAAATAGTTTGTCAGCTGTAATGTTCTTTTTATTCCTGGTAGGAATAGCAGGAGCTATACTGATGGCATGATGGGGGGCTGTGACTTCAAGGGAGAAAGAGTTCAGGTGGTGGTCAGACCAGGGCAGGGGTGTTATGGCATTGATGGACGTTTCACAATGGTGTTCCGCTATCCAATCAAGGGTTCTGCCCTTAGTGTGAGTGACACCTGTTACCTTTTGGGTGAAGCCTAATTCCTCAATGGAATCGTTGATCTGTGTGGCATTAGGATCTGAGGGGTCTTTGTAACCAAGATTAAAATCTCCTAGGAGAAGACTTGGTGATGTATTTTTGAGGTTATCCGAAAGGATATTGGTAAGATCTTCTTCAAAGGATGCTAGAGGGCCTGGAGGTCTGTATATAAGGTGGATAGATATGGTTTGAGTGGTTGAGATAGTTAGTCTGGCGGTCAGGAGTTCGCAAGAATCTACCTTTAGTGGAGGAGTAAGTCTCAGTGCTAGGCTAGTTTATGAAATTATGGCTAGGCCACCGCCTCGAGAGGAAGTGTGGTCTATTCTTAAAAGAGTGTAGTCCACAGGAATAGCTAGCATATTTGCTGGGCCAGCTGCCGAATGAAGCCAGGATTCCGTAATGGCGAGGAAGTCCATTTTTTTCAGTTGTGATAAGGTCAGCTATTTCTGTGGCATGTGCCACCAGAGACCGGGCATTTATTAAGGCTCCTCTAATACCTGGCAGTGTGGACTCAGTAGGTGGTATCGTAGTATTGTGGGGGGGACTTGGGCAGGTGGCGGGGTCTCGAGAGAGTCGGATGTTGAGCTGGAGTGGGTGCTGAGTATTAGTAGAGTTGTGCGAAGAAATTTTGGTATTAGGCTGGGTACTTCTTAGGTTTCTAGATGGGTTTTTGGAGAGGAGGTGTAGAGATTTGGCTGTGGGTTTGTAATTTTTGGGAGTCTGGCGCAAAGTTTGAGGTTTCTTTGGGAGAGATTGCATGGTCTAGTGATCATATCATTTAAGTTTTTGGGTTCGTTCGGGCGTGTCGCAGACGCCAAGGAGGGCAGAGTGTGAGGCATGTTAACATCTATTGCGATGAGTAAGTGTAGGATAGTGCTCAGTAGGACTGTATAAGTAGCTGGCAAATACATGGTGGGCTGACTAATGGTGGAGGTACCTTATATAAGGAGTAGGCTCAGGATGGGCACTAGTGACTCTGTTTAGGGTGTGGGCAAGCAGATAGTGGCGCGGTAGTCACAGCACTATGAGGCAGGGCAAAGAGATGGCACGTGTTAGCACACATAGGCTAAGTAAAGGGCATAAGTAAGGCAAACTGGGCATAATATGGGCAGCACTAGCAACATGCTCACAGAGGTCACTAGTTGAGCATGATATAGGCAATGTAGTCAAAAATGGTTAATAAATTCACATTCTCGGCGTGCTATTGGCAAGGCTGGCAGTGTGTGCAATGTGCTCACAGAAATCACGAATAACACAAAGTGAATGGTCACAGAGCTATGAGGCTATGCCGAAATAGGCAATGCTAGTACAATCAAAATAGTGACATGGACATTAGGGTTGCCAACTAAATGTAAAGCGAATGGTACTGTCACAGAACTATGAAGTTATGCACAAATAGGCAATGCTGGCACAATAGTGACATGGACATTAGGGTCACTGATTAAGTATAAAGCAAGCAGTGCTGTCACAGAGCTATGAAGCTATGCAGAAATAGGCAATGCTGGCACAATAGTGACATGGACATTAGGGTCACAGACTAAATATAAAGCAAGCGGTACTGTCACAGAACTATGAGGCTATGCAGAAATAGGCAATGCTGGCACAATAGTGACAATGTACATTAGGGTCACCAACTAAATATGAAGCAAGTACTGTTACAGTAGTCATAATAATAATGTGTTAGACGTAATATGAGCAAAACTAGCAGTATAGTCATAATGATCATGGGCTACACATGATCAGGTCACTGCTGGTGGGGTAGTCGCAGAGGTTACAGGCTAAGCTCAGCGTGATAATTGCAGAGTAGGCATAGGCATAGGCGACATGCGTGGGCTAAGTTTGGCAAATGCGCGGGTGCACATGACTCTGGAACTCTAACACAGAGACTAACATGCAGAATCAAACCAAATCAATAGAAATTGACAATAATAATTCCTTGCTTGAACTCTGTTACTCATTGCAAAAAAGCATCAATGGTCAGGCACATGACAAAATGGGGGGCGCCGAGAGGCAAGACCCTAATGTGTGGGAAACAGCACCACATGCTCCCAAGATTCCGGCTACACAGCTATCTGCCTCTGCAGTTATGTTCGTGGTTAATAGGAATGATGAAGAAGAATTGGAAAGCAACAAAGGTAGTTTCACTGATAATCCAGCGATCAAAGCCACAAAGTTTGCAATACAAATATTGCTAGGAATATTTAATGAAATATACAAAGATATCAACTTGCAGGTGACTGCCATCACACATATTGAAAATTGGCAAATCCCCACAGGCAATGTAAACAAGAACGGTCCAGGGATGGTGGAAATCTTGCAGGGGCAGGAGGAAACTGGCAATGAATCAAAATTGGGAAAAGAGGGCACTTTAGATGTTGTAAATGAGGATGAATATGGTCAGGCATTAAACGAGTCAGAGGAGATGGCTAAAGCAGTCAGCTGTCCCAAAATAAAAATAAAAAGTCCTCTGCAAGGTAAAGCCATTCACACGACAAATAAAGAGAAGCCTGTAACTGAGAAAACTAGCATAGTAAGGACAAAATAAAGCAAGAACGCGGGCAAGTAGGAAATTAAAACAAAGCTGAAAAGAAGAATGGAGTATTGACCAGTTGGTTTGTTAAAAGACACGTGAATAACAATAATAAAGAGGCACAAGTAACTGGGGCTACTAGTGACAATTAAAGCATTGATACCATCGAGGAAGTATCCTTATATAGGGGTGATGGATCAACTCTGGTTCATACGCTGTGTGTAAGGGGAACAAAGAGGCCAAATATTGAACTAACTAAAGATCTTAAGCAAAATAAGGAAGGCACATTCAAAGAAGGTAGCAACATATTAATTATCTGCAATATGTTCCCCAGTGCCTCAGACAAATGGCTAAACAGACAAGCAATATTGAGAATATTGAACTTGATCCCACAGTTATGTGTACTAGCATCCAGTGACATGGAATATGTGGAGTGTGCAGCTTTTCTCATAACATAGTAGACTTGATAGAGCAACACTCATCTCGACTATTGATGGGGTACGATTTGGAGCTAATTGAAAAAGTCCCTGGATCTCTCCACACTTGTATTAGTAGGGTCTCTTTGTCGGGACAAAAGTATACTTTATTGTGGGAAAACATCCCTACTAAAGATCCTACCACAGTAACAGAAATAAAATCAAATTATGGCCTATGGGTGGCCGGTCTGACTGGATCCATGTCATATCATCGACAGTGATTTTTATGACGGGTGTTTTTACAAATTAATTTTGCAGAAAAAAGTAATCAAATTTTGTTTACATTATTTCTGGGGGTGTCCTTGTAAAGACTGTAGGGGGGTATCTGTACTTCTGCCCTCTATATTGGAGAGCAGAGGCACAGAACACCCCAACCAAGGTTCCCTATTGGGGTAGCAATGGACAATCAACCAAGGCCTAAGCTCTCAGGAGGTGATGTGGGCTGGTTCTTAAGTATGGTGCAGTCCCTAAGCCCCCACAAAGGAATGTCCACATACTATTCTATGTGCTAACACAGTTCTTTATATAAAAATAAGGTTCAAGATATATACATCAATTAATAACACACTTTGTACTCTGGCAATTCTAATTTGGCAAATATATACAATGTCTATGTGGTAACACTCTTAGCTATTGATTCCTTTAAAATGCATCAACTGCTGACAGTTGAAATGGCATACCAATCATGCAGCAATGTGTAACAGCATAGATCATAGGGAGGAAGGCAGGTTAGGTTAAACAATGGCAGAATGCTTTCTCCAGCTACCCTGATTCAGTTCTGGGTGAGGATCCCCCCACCTGGGCAACCTGTAATAAAGACTATTAACAAGCCCAGTAAATTCATAGTTAAGAGTCTTGTTTCCTGGTCAAAAAGTTCAACCACCCCACTATACCTGTGACCGACGAGCTTCTTCGATGGTTTGTCAATGGATCCCTCAAGAGTGGACTCCCTTTACAGCAGGAGCCACAGGGTATCAAGATTCCTCGAAGAAAAGTGAACACTTGCATCGAGACTGCAGCTTCGACCTTCGCTGTGCTCTCGACGATCGATCATGAACATTCTGTGTAGATAAGGCATGCCGTCCACATTGGTGCAAAGAGTTCAGTGCCACTAAGAAGACACAGTGATGGATGTAGGCCCAGCAGTGGGCGTCGGGAGATGCTTCAGATGCCCTCTGGCCTGTCGGTATTGCAGCCACAGCACATACCTCGGGATAGCTTTGGTGATCAGGACTCGACCATGGGCTGGACTTCGGATCTTCACTCCATGAGCATCTTTGTTGGCTTCTGGTGGCGGGAAACCCCCCAGCGGACTTTCCTCACTAGTGACACCCTCGACTTTCTCCAGTGGGACAAAGCAGTCAACGGTGATTGCACGGAAGCCCTTTGTTCAAATGTTTTTAGGCAAAGGTGGAGCGTTGCGGCTTCGGTGGTAGAGCAGCACAGCATCAAGCTGTCCCTGCTTCCGGGCAACACGACTCAACTGTCTCCCAGCTGTAATAGAAATCCTCTGAACCCGGGTCGATGGCAATGGACTTCAATTGCCTTGAGGTCCTGGTGTTATACTTCAAGATTCTCAGTGGACCCCTCCACGATCGAAAAACTTTTGGGACTGGCTTACAGGGTACCTCGATGAAGATCAGGATGTTCCCTCGTAGCTCAGGGAGAGGTCTCCTAGCCAGGTCCTCTCTCGGATCAGTCCTCGACAGAAGCAACAGCTTTTAGATTTCGTTGAAGGAAAGCAGCAGCAATTCTTCTTCTTCCAACTGGGCTTCAAGGATAAGCAGCTTCAGTTTCAACTTCAGCTTCTGAACAAATTGGTAAGTAAGAGGTCCCCATATATGCACATCTGTCCCTCATTCACTCTGGCTGAGCCAGACTCAATCAGCCAATCACACAAAAGGGCATTCATGCAAGCAGGCAGCCAATCAAGCTCACATGCATTCAGACTATTCACTTCCACCAAGACACCCATAACAAGGAATGTGGATTGGGGCAAGCACCCAACCTTTCAGCATACCACACTGTATTCATGTTATATTCAGGCAGGGCTGTCTCATGCATTGTGTCATACACACAAACACAGAAACCAGACACCCATAACATAGAATACATGTTGGTCACACACTCTATTCACCTAGGTCCCACCCCAAGGGTGTACACACAACATACAGTCACTGGTAAGGCTCCAGCCAGTGTGGCATGGACTTCCCCACAATACCATCTATAGTTCTTCCACCCAACAGCCAGTTAGGGGAAGAGACAGACTCAGGGCTTCCCAGGACTTTGGGAAAACGAGGTAACAGGCAATAGAAACCAAGAGGCCCCAGGGGCCATCTTGCCTTCTATCAGGAATCCACTGATTACTATGGCAGGGCCTGGGTATCCCAAAATAGAGGATACTCAGAGCACCTGTCAAATTCAGTATGGAGCTGCCCCAGCCCATACCCTGCTCTGTGGGCAACACACAGGTGCCCAAAAACATACACTAGGGGTACAGGGTTGTACACCCACGCATGGGTGCCATAAGGGTATGCCAAGGGTCTCTGTTCACCACAACCAAAAAGAAGAAGAGCTGAATTGCCAGGAGTCCCACTGGACTCCTGTGCAGAAAAAAACACAGAACATATGATATGGGTGCACAGGACAAAGACATGGAGGCCTTGTCTCTCCAATACATTTGCAACATCACAGTCCCCCCAAACCTTCCCTCCTCCACCTACTTTTAATAGTTCCCAACCCCCCACCCCCTTTATCTGCCCTTTCCCACGCAGCCCCCTGCCCCAAAATTTCAATTAGTTTTTTTCGGCAAAGTATTTTCGTAAAAACACCTGCCGAAAAAACGACTGTTGATTAAACAATGTTTTACCGTCTGACTATTACTACCATGTGACAGGGAAGAAAGGTTGTAATAGAGAAGAACGCAGTGACATCCAAAGCAGTACCTCAAGAGCAGGGGGAAGGATCTGGCAGGCGATCGCTGGCCCCCTCCAGGGCCATGGTAGATAAGGGCTATATCTGGCTGGAAGTGCCTTTGTATTCACTTGCAGGCTACCACATCTAGTGGCCACCGCACCTTGGTGGTCCCACATTCATTGAAGAACCAGCGAGGAACATCTTAAAACCTGGCCGCCCCATATGGCACCCACAACAGCTGATTTGCACAGCTAAGATGAGTTGTGCACTGCTCGCTCCACTTCCTGAGCAGGGGAAAGGAGCCAGCAGGCGATCACTATCCCCCTCAAAGGCACTCACCTAAGGGCCATGTACCTCCCTGTCTGGCCCTATACGGGCCAGGAAGGGCTGTGAGGGCCCCGCCACAGACCATTTCACAAATTGCCATCTTGCCGCAGCATTTCTTCGCCTACTCACCGGTAAACAATCAACATCCTGCACTGTGGTCTGCTCCTTCATATTACTGCCACCTCATACTCTTGTCCACTATGTCTCCCCACTGCTTTTGGGACCTAATCGACTTTCATGCTCCCTCAGTCTACTGCACCTCATCCATGTTCGCCAGCATGCCTACGTGTGCAGCGCAGACTTTCCTTTCTTCCCACTGCTGATGTCACTATGTTTTGCCCACCATGTTGTACATTCAAACCTAGTTGAGCTTTTAAATCTGTGCATGCCCCATTTTGTGCTGTACTTAGTGCTCTTTGGTAAATTCCAATTTTGGTGTGCTTTTACATCTATGCATCCCCCATGTTATGCTGTACGTAGTGCTCATTGGTAAATAAACATGTTGGTGTGCTTTTACATCTGTGCATCCCCCATTTTGTGTTGTACGTACTGCTCATTTGTAAATTTGAATATATGTGTGCTTTTACATCTGTGCATACCACATTTTGTGCTGTTCTTAGTGCTCTTTGGTAGATCGAATTTTTGTGTGCATTTACATTTGTGCATCCCCCATGTTGTGCTGTACTTAATGCTCTTTGGTAAATTTGACTTTAGGCGTGCTTTATATCTGTGCACCCTGTTGTCTCACTTGACCCATTAATGGTGGCACTAGATGGGAAGTGCTCTTGGCGCACTTCTCATCCTCTAAGTGCATAATTAATGTCTATCACAATGGCACTGTCATGGCCCATGGTCCTCAACCCAATCTTTAAGACTAAGATCCTACCTATCGGGAAACCTGCTCCCTGTCTTCCTCCTGCACTCTGGCCACCCTCTTTCGACTCACCTCCCACTCCTTTCACTGTGGCCAAAAACCTTGGGTCATCTTCTACTCCTTTACTCCTCACATCTTGGACCTTACCAAGAAGAACCATTTTCAACTTCACCTCCTTAGAGGCATTCTCCCTTTCCTCACCTTCACCCAGAGCTTAATGTCTCTAGGGCTCTGGTCCTCTCCAGGCTAGATTATTGTAACAGGCTATTCCTCAAACTGCCTCTTTCTTTGCTCTTCAACTAATCCAGAATAGGGCTGCAGAATTTATCAGGATCAAAGTAAAGACCCTTTGCATCAATCGCAAGGCTGTCTGGGGTCTGGGGCCACACTACCTGCAACTCTCTTTTACTAAATTCCCTCCTTCCAGATCCATTTGATTTTCTTGCTCCAACTTTCGGCTGATCAAACTCTCCTCCAAGCAGAGAGCTGGGGGTAGATCTCTCTCCTTACCTGGCTCCCTCCAATGGAACAGTCTCCCTCTTTCTCTCTGTCTTGAAAAAGACCATCTCAAGTTCCACAAACAACTCAAGACCTTTCTTTTCTCCTCCTCCTTCCCTCTCCCCCTCCTGTGCTAACCATCCCCTGAGATTGGCAGCTGGGTCCCTCAAGAGTCCAATTGGTTCCTGGCCTTCTGCCCAATTATCCCCAGCACCCCAAGCAGGCTCCCCACACTGCCCTCTGGGCCAGCACCCACCTTTCAGGTGGATTGCCACCACCCTGCACTTACCTGTCTGGGTGGTTGACCTCCCACTTCTCCTCGGATGTCTCTGTACTTGCACTTACCTCTTGCCGCCCAACGGGCACCTCTGGCACTTCCTCCCCTAAGGGACCCTAATAGCACTTAGCCCACCCTCCACCCACCTTTTTTCAATTTTCTTTTCACCGCACTTGCACCCTCCCAATACCACAAGGCCTAGTAGGACGCTGTTCTTTTTCTATTTTTTTGGTTTTCTTTTTTATTGTTTATTTGCTCCCATGCTCCCTTCCCTTGTGCCTTGTTGCGCTTTGAAACACTGAAGCGCCTTATAAATATCCCCAAAAAAAATAAATAAAAAAAATAAGGGTGGTCATGACTAATAGGCTTTTGCCAGTTAATAGCCTAAAGCGACCTTGATATGTATGCAAACATCCTGTCATGGAAACTCGTAGCCATAACCATTTTATGAAAGTAACCAATGGCCACAGACTGCTATATGATTATGATTTGTTTTTACTCCAAGGAGCATTTTTGTTTTAAGAAATCATGATGGATGGATATACACTTCTTCAGGAATTAGTAACTAAGGGGCCTGTGGGAAGTCCTAAGTGGGGGGGGGGGCTTTGTAATTGGGATGAACAAAGCGTATTCTGCTAGAAAAGTTGAGGTGAATGACTATAAGACCAACATTCCGTCAGTGGAAGTTAGTTATTGGGAAGGAAACTGGCAAAGGAAAATTTCATTGATTAATGTTCACAATACCCTGGAATGAAAACTGCTGACATTTGTGACACTATTGATACGACGATGACCAAATGGAAGATGGAATCTAGAGAATCAATGGTATTAATGAGGGGCGATTCTGACACCCAATGCCCAGGTATTCAATCTACAGCCACAGTTAGTAGCTACATTATTTATTTATTTATTTGTGTTTATGGTTAATGGAACTTCTACAAAAGATGAATGCAGATATATTTCATTACACAAACATTGATTAAAAAGACATAGGGCCTCATTACAGGTCGGGCGGTCTGGAATTAACAGTGGCGGTAAACCCGCCACCACTGTTAATTCCGGACCGCCCGATCCCGAGTCCTGCAGGCGGGAGGTGATGTTCCAGACAGGTCTGACCTGGCGGGTTGAACATCACGAGATGGTGCCGGTGTTTCCACTTCCCTAGTACCATTGAGTCCTATAGGGCTCAATGGGAATGGGGACTTACCGAATTCCGCCTCTGGAATTCCCGGGACACCAGGGTCGTAATGCCCTGGTATTTCCGGAAGTCACAGAGGCGGAATGGTAATACGAGTCTGGCGGTAACTAGGCGATTTTACCACCTGGTTACCGCCTGACTCATAATGAGGCCCATAGTATTACATTTACATTTTTAAGGAAACTGAATTCAAATCAAATACCATATGATTAAGTATAGTAGATCCTATCAAGTAATAAAACAGCAGAAGACAATACATAAAAAACAGCAGAAGACAATAAATATTGTCAGTTAAGATCATCCATAAAAATCATCACATAAGGTTACACATTGGGGTAAATATTTCCCATTATGTAAAAACCATCCTAAGAATGTAAATCAATAAAAGAAGAGAATGCCTAGCCAGTGAATTACTAATATTATTTAAAATAACACAGTTACTGGGGAATTATGCAGGTAGTAGCCTTCTTCCAAACGTGGAAGGCAGCACCTGATATAACAATTGATTCCGCCAAAATAATTGCAGCCCAGAACTGGTTCGCTTCAATGCATATAATATTGGATACAAACATATTATAATCTTGTGTGTACTCCATTTTTAATCGTTTGCATTGGGTAATAATATGTCGCGCAGTTTTGATTTTAATCCCACATAATCAACAAAGCCTTTTCTCTCTTGGGATGTGTGCCCATTATGCTCAAGAGTTCGTAAAATATCAAATCGAAGATAAATAATAAATCTTCCTCTAGTGAGATATGATATGACATGATAGTTTATTTATATAGCGCGGGTACACAAAGTGTTTCAAAGCGCTTCAAGGCAAGGGAGGGAACAAGGGAAAATACAATGACATTCTTACATCACATGAACATTAAGGATGTGAAATTAACTATCGTACTCGACCTGATGACATTTCAGATAGTACAAGAGCTAAGACATAGATAAAGAAGGGATGGAGAGAGTGGGAAGGAAATGGAAACAGACAGTCGACTACCATACTAGACCTGACAACATTTCTGGTAGAGCCAGAGAAAACAAAAGGTGAGGGAGGGGGTGCAGAAAGGGAGGGGAGGAACAAAACAAGAGACTATCGTATTAGACCTGACTACATTTCAGATAGTGCTGCGGGGCGGGGGGAACAACTAAAGGGAGGGGTGAGGAGACAGACACGGTTGCTATCATACTAGGTCCAATTCTGATAGAGTATAAGTGCCTAGAAGAAAGTATGGGAGGAGGGGAGGAGATTGGAAAAGGGAGAAAGGGAAAGGAGGAGAGAACAGAGAGTAAGCAGTCAAAAAGAGTGGAGAAGCAAGAGGGGAGACACATACAATTGCAGAAGTCAGTAGTAACATATAATGTTGCAAGCCTGGATACAAGATGAAGATGGGAACAGCATGATTCAGGGCCACCATGTTGAAGGATGATGCACTGTGAATCAATTAAGTCCATAAAAGTCAAATCCAGCATTGGCCACAAGACAGTGATGGTGAAACCAGAATGTATCAGGACAGATTCCTGCAGAGTAGGCTGGAGGGGGAGGGGGAGCAGGGTAGAAGAATCAAGCAAAACAGGCAACACCTCTGTGCAATAAGCGAGGGATACAAGGGAACATCACGGGGGGACCAGAGGGGTGGGGATGGCCTGTGGGGACGAGGGAGTAAACACATGTTAGTGCATGCTTACCTGCTGTCTGATCAAGGTTTTGGGTCCTGGGTCCTGGGTTCTCCTGGTTCAAACAGAAATTGCCCTTTTCTTTGCCTGCCCTTTGCTTCCGATTCCCTGGCGAGAGACACCCTTGTTCTAAGAGTTAGGAGCAGGAAGGAAGAAGCAGGGCTAAGAAGGTGGGTGGTGCTTAGGTCAGGTGACCTAGATCCACTTGCACCTGTTCCCCATCTGCAAAGGAAAAGAGGCTGGAGGGCTCCTTAAGTAGGGAAACAGACAGGAAGGCGCCAGGTGGACGGGGCTTGCTAAGTGGGGAAAAAGAGCAGCAACCTGGAAGATGCCAGGTGGGGGGGGGCTTAGGCCAGGTGACCTAGATCCACTTGCACCTGCTCCCCATTTGCAAAGGAAAAGAGGCTGGAGGGCTCCTTAAGTAGGGAAAAAGAGCGGCAACCAGGAAGGCACCAGGTGGGCAGGGCTTGCTAAGTGGGGAAACAGTAACCTACAAGGCGCCATATGGGCGGGCTTACTGAGTGGGGAAAAAGAGTGGTAATCTGGAATGCGCCAGGTGGGTGGAGCTTAGGCCAGGTGACCAAGATCCAATTGCACCTGCTGGCCATCTACAAAGGAAAAGAGGCTGGAGGAATCCTTATGTATCCACCGTGCCTGTACTCATCAGTCCTGTCTCACCACCCATATCTGCACACTCATAGCAAGTGAATATCCACTTACATGGCAAGCTCATCTACAGGCGATGTCTTTCACACCAACTTCATGTATTCGCATACAAACTGTGCCTACATTCAACAGTCCTATGAGCAAGGTGACCCCAATGATGAAACTTGTGTGCTGTATTCCTTGCACATTATATGCTTAGATAAATAATATCCATGCAACAATCATACTCTTTGGCTTTCTTCTTAATGATGTTCACTCTATTAGTTTTGAGTAGTATCTCATCCAAATCTAAGTTAAGAAACTCAAGATATTTCCTGACAGTTTCTTTCAGGTTGACCAGAAAGAAATTGTTGCTATTGTTATTATATTTTTCCCCCAGGAGACCATAGATCGATTTTTCATCTATTGAGGTCAAAATGATAGTGAAATACAACTGCCATTTTTGTATCAGTTGTATAGATATGACCAATGTTATCCCAAGTTCCATTCGAAATCTCAATATTGTGCGCATCATTTTTTCCTCAAGATTTGCAATCTCTTCTAACTTACTTTCTGGTATGGCTGATAGACAGTAAACAATATTAGGAATGATACGACTAGTATACATTTTTATAAGTCCCTCTATGTTAGTGCCGCCTCTCTTGTACATAATGCTCCTATGAAGGAGCATTTATTTCGAAAACCTTTAATCGTATGTTGGCACAATAAAAATCCTTGCAAGGAGCATTCTTAATAGGGACCCCCCAAATAATGATAAGTATCAACCACCTCCAATTTAATGCCATTAATGTGCCATGCAAATGTGGCTGCTTTGCTTTTAAGTCCAAATGTTAATATTTGGTTTTTAGAACATCTGGAGATAATTTTTTGGGGCATATTCAGCTAGTGCATTAAGTGATCTATTGGGGCACAATCCATGATGCTACTATCATCTGCATAGCTGATCCATGGTAAATCTGTAGTCCCAATGATCAGAGGAAAATTACAGACTATTTTTATAAATTGGTCCATATCCGATACATATAAATTATACAAAGTTGGGGCTAATACACAACCCTGCTAAATACCAGTATTGGTGACAATATCTGATGTAAGAGCAGCATCATTATTGACCTTAATTCTTACTGTCGTATCAGAGAACAAGGAAATGATTAAATATAGTAATGTAGAATGAATTCTCCAATTTCTGAGTTTTAAGAAATCATGATGGATGGATATATAAAGACATGGACTAGATACCGTATAAAATGCTTTACCAAAATCAATAACCGATTACGCTTCTTCTGTTTTGAGGGCGCAATAAAATAATTCAATACACTGATACTGTTCAAAGTATTCATACCATGGCGAAAGCTGGTTTGGAAGGGCTGCAAAATCACCACCTTTAAAAGACTGGGACCATGATAGATTTCTGCCAACTAGATGTGACAATACCATCTCTTAATATAGTCTTAAATAGTTTTTAGAATATGGATGCTCAAAAGTATGGATTATCCTTAAATATTTTATTAGGAATCATGTCCAGACCAGGAGCATGTGAGCTATTAATTGAGGTTAAAACTGTCAAAATATTCTCTGTGTCAAAGTCTTCTAAGAAGTAATTAGATGGTAAATAAGAATGCATTTTATTTGCAATTATACGATTCATATAGTATAGCTCGCTCACTGCTTGGGTCCAGTCATTCATACTAATTGAATTGGTTTTCCATGCTGGATTGAGAATGACTATTAGCTCTAATCATGGTCCAGAATCTTTTTTCATCCCTTTTACTCAATAATTTAATAATATACATCCAATTAGCGTCATTTGTTTATTTTTTGCGTATCTTCAACCAATGTTTGTATCTCTTTAGTGCCAGAGTTTTGTACTGCTGCTTTACTTCTCTGCTGAGTAAAAAGTATTTATCAATGGTTCTGCATTGTCGTTGCTATGACTGCTTGTTCACCATAATCTTCTCTATCAAAACATCCCACGTGAATATTAATGGCTCTTCCCTGCACAACATTTAGTTAAGATGTGTTTTCAGTATCATCATCATCATTTTATTCAAATTCCATTGATAATCCTGAAGCCAGGAAAAGAGACAAGTGCGGTTATCCTGATCAAATAAATGAACTGTCTGCAAATTTGTATTACTCCGTGTAATAGTATTGTCGAAAGAGAAAGCATATCGTGCCTTCTATTGTAATAAATATATTAATCTTGGCCTACGCCAAGCTGCTCGAAAGTCGCTTGCGAAAGAAATCCGTGTTGCAAGGTCCTGACCTTAAATCCATGTAAACCGTCATTTTAGGTCAAACCACCATTTTAGGATTCACTTTGTAAAAGTCACCCTGTGAGTTAAAATGGTGGACAATGTCATTCCAGAATACAACATGGCCGTCTTGACCTCTGTACATAGCTAATGTGTAACTTGCCTGCAGGCCACTTGTTGAGGTCGTGAACTGAGACCTTGTCCTTCGTTGACCTATGTGTTGAAGGATTACTCATGCAATGAAACTAATCCACAAGCATATGTTGACACAATGTATTCAAATACTGAACAAAGAACATCTGTTTAAATGCATTGTATTAATGTTTGAGAAGGCCTGCATGGAAAATCTTAGAATACACAGTTATTGCATAGGCCTGTTGAAACATGTAGTAAAGCCAAACCAGTTATGTGCGGTTGTTTGAGACTTGGCACGAACCCTAGATCGGTGAGGTATTAAAAGGAATATTAACCCGAAGTGGGGCTGGACATCGTGCCCACCAAATGTATAAAAAGCAAATGCATTCTAATGTACAACGTCTCTCACTGAACGCACTGGACCACGCTGGAGTTTGTTGTGTTGTACTGAGGGCCGATAGCTATCTGATTTTGCTCTGTTTTTGTAACTGGATTCAGTATAAAATAAAGTACTTTGTATGTTCCTTTGTAACCCGTGTTCGGTGTATTTCCTTTTGGGGTACTCAGCCTCGATATTTTGATTCTGTTTTCACAGTTGGCGCCCGAATAGGGACCCTCAATATTGATGCCGGATTGTTGAAGGTTGCTGCACGCTATCGGGCCGGGATCAGACGGTGTGACATAAGGGTCCCCCTGAACGAGACGCGACACCTCAGCAGTGCTGCACGACCCGATCCTTGGATGATAAGCATGTGGTCCGAGACGGCATCTTGACGAGGGTCAACTTATTTTGCCGAAATCACCATACACGAGGTAAGATTAGTTAGGTAAGATTCTTAGAAATCCTATCGGGCCTCCTTAGGTTTTGTCAGGTGAGTCGTGACCCGATTCTTAATTTAACCCTGACAATTTGAATTTTGGCGCATTGTATCTGCAGACACAATTATTGACCAGGTAACACCAAGAATTTGAGATATGCTTGGGAAATTGTCTACCTGCTTTAGGGAATTATTCCGCAGTGATAGACAATCTTTGGAATTTAGCCGTCCGGCACCCCAGGAGGGGTCGCCGGCATGTACTATGTACTGTAAGCATGGCATTGGAAGTATAGTGTTTAATGATATTTGGCACAGACAAACCAGACATGCCTCTGAACTTCAGTGGCCAATCAATGGTAGTTTTGAAATCCCTCATAGTGAGTATTTAGAGTCAATTCTATTAAAGAAAAAGGCTAGACCTGCAGCATTTGATGTTTTGCAGAATTGGAAAAAAGAAGCGTTGCAACAACTTAAAAGTAGAGAGAAAAATGCACGCCGTCATAAAACAAACGCTGAAAAAGCGTTGTTATATGATCAGGACAAACAGTCTGAGGCGACTAAAAATATGGATAGGGCTTTCTCACTCGGTATTCAGAAAATCTATCCCTATAAAGATCTTCATATTTCTGATGAGTTTATTCACAAAATATTAAATGAACGAAGGCCTGGTGCCTCTGCGTCACCTCTGTATGTTCCTCTTCCTGCTGCTTTGCCTCTTCCTCCTGTTATTCCTGCTCCACCTATTGTTGTTCCCGTTGTTCTTACTCCGCCTAATGTTCCCCTTCCTCCAGCTCCCCCACCTCTTTTTATCGCACCAGTTATAGTACCTCCATCAAATATTCCTGCTCCCTCTCTTCCAAGTGGTCCTGAGCCGCTTGTAATCGATCGAGGTGCAGGAACAAAGGTTGTCACTCGCAATACTGTACCGTCAAAGAAGAAACGTGAGTTAATTGCATGGGCTAAGCATTGTATGGAGAAGGATGATCAAGCTAGCGTTTTTGCCACACTTTGTAATATGGATAATTTTCCTGAGAAAAATGTTTTTATTGAAGGTTTAGGGATTCAGTTATGTATAATGTGGGGAAGATTAAATAATGCAGATTTTCCGCAAGGGTTAAGGGATCTAAATACTCTAGCGCTTTCTAGAGGCACTGTGGAGAAGGTAAATGAGCAGGTCAAGAGGTTATTTGGGTATAGAAGGAGTTAGAATTGTTACAGAACGAGGATGACGAGGAGGAAAATATGTATGTACAGAAACGGTTCCTTCCGTGTCGTAAACCGATATCTGAGGAAACGCGAATTTGTAAGAAAGACGCGATTCGATGGATTTCAGACATATCGATAACTCCAGTTGAGGTATATGACACATAGAGTCAATATACGCTAGAAATGCAGAGGAAAGTGATACAGGTAATGGTAGAGTACCTGCATGATGAGTGTGTAAAAGGGAAGATTAGTTGTCCCACAGAGTTATTGAGCATTTATAAGAGAGCTTTTTCACTTGACACTTCTTCGACTGCTTTAGCACTTGACTTGGCTCTGTTGCTTAGTAAGCGTCCCGAGTCACCTACTTCTCAGTTGCCTATGAGAGAGGTTCCTTCGACATTTGTCCCGAAGGTTGAGATTGCGGCCGATGTTGTACGGAATATAGTCACTGTGGATATTCCTGCACATTATGTATCGCAGTTTGTTCACGTCCGGTTCTCAAGACAGGAAGTGAATACTATTAGGCAAACTATTCCTGATATTAGGAAAAATCCGACAGGGTTCTATAAAGAGATAGAGTCCGTTTTGCAGTCCTCAGTGTTCACCCTAGGTGACATTGATTTGTTTTTTCCTGTACTCCTGCCCGTAGATTTATGGAAACAAGTTAGAACTATTGACGACGTAGCCGGGTTGGGAGATACATGGGTGAATATAACTAGACTCAATGGGGAAAGGCCAGCTCGTGAAAGACCGCCTCAGGTGATATTAACTTTGCTTGACAGAATCGTTGCTAAATTAAAAACCATAATTCCCGAAAAGAGAATTATTTGAGACAAGCTTACGGCCTGTGTCCAAGGAAAGTCTGAGGGTGCTACCGAGTTCTTTAATCGGTTCGAACAGGTATTCTCGGATTTCAGTGGACAAGACTTAGACACAGAGTCTGGGAAAAGATTATTTGTGGACAAATTTGTACGTGGATTGCTGCCTAACATCCAGTCACAAATTATGTGTTGTGAGAGCGCTTGGCAGGTGAAATCACAATCAGAAGTACTGCACATGGCTCAGTAGTACGAGAACCGCGTCAATAATGAAAAGGATAGGATTGAAAAAACAGAAAGGCGATTTAAAAACTAAAGTGCTATTGCAGCAAATTGTTAGGGGCCCTAGAGGGGGTAGTTCTCAGGTTAGAGGTCAGTATGTCCCACAGGGGAATGTGCCCTTGGGTCCTGTGAACATTAACCAGTGCGCTTATTGTCGCCGAGAGGGTCATTGGTGAGCACAATGCCCCCTCCTTCAACAAAGGTCAAATAATACATTCGGTAATATGGGTAGGCGATCCAGAGGTCGCCCAGGTGTAGGGGGCCCTGGTAGAGGTCAATTTACACAGGACCCTCAGCAACCTTTTTCGCAGGACAGACTCCGAGTGTGGACACCAGGAACATATTTGATCATCCTTCCGCTGCATGTTTATCTGAAGAGCTTCCTTTTGATGATATTATGTTTCATTAGGATTGCCCGAAGCAGGGTTTGGAACCTACTCCCGTCAATCAGAAAGGTTCCTACATTGAAATGGTGGTGGGAAAAAGGAAACATCCGTTTTTGATAGACACTGGAGCACAGAGGTGTTCCATTGATCCTTCACGGGTTCCAAACATTCCACTGTCAGGGCAAACCAATGTTTCTGTAGGGTTTTCTGGTACACCAGTTGTTTGTCCGGTTTCTATGCCGGTACCTATTTCTTTGGGTCCCTTTATGGACCATTGTCCATTTCTGTTGACTTCGGATTGCGGAGAGAACTTGCTGGGGTTGAATCTGTTAAAAGAATTAAATGCACTGATTTATTGTTCTTCTGATGGAGTGCGCTTGACGATTTCACCACAGCAATTTTCTGCCTCGCAATTCTTGATTAGACCTTTGCCTCCAGAATTCATTAATGTACCCGAGAGCTTGTGGGCTGTCAACGACAATGATGTCGGTGTTTTACAGATTGAGCCTGTCAAGATAATTTTGAAACATGGAATTGAGCTGCCACGCATTCCTCAGTATAAGATTTCAGTTGAGGGCGAGCGAGCTTTGAAATGCATTGTTTCCGATTTTGTGCATCGCGAGGTGATTGAAGAAATTTCAGGAAGGTTGTGTAACAGTCCGATTTTACCCGTGTACAAGAAAGGCGATAATGCAATTCCATTCTGTTTCATAATTGATTTACGTGCCATTAATAAAGTTGTGGCACCACAATTCCCAATTGTGCCTGATGTAACGACAATCCTAACCATGATTCCAGCTACAGCTACTTACTTTAGTGTTGTGGACCTGAAGAATGTGTTCTTTAGTATTCCTATACACAAGGATAGTAGATATTTGTTCGCGTTCACCTTAGGGGGGCGCTCGTTCACATTTACTCGTGCACCTCAAGGGTACACAGAGAGTCCTAGCATTTACAGTAGGGCTTTGAAAGAACAGCTTGATACCCTTGAATTGCCCTCTACCTGTACTTTGCTTCAGTACATTGATGATTTGCTTCTAGCTGCTGACTCTGAGAGTGCCTGTAAGGAGGGCACTGTGTCATTACTTATTCATCTAGCTAAGCATGGTCACAAAGCTTTGCTTAAAAAATGTCAATATTGTTGTCAGGAGGTCACCTATTTGGGCTATCTCCTGTCAAAGGAGGGAAGAAGATTGACACCTGAAAGAATAAAACACATTTCTGGCATGTCTGTCCCAAATACACAGAAGGAAGTTAG
Source organism: Ambystoma mexicanum (assembly GCF_040938575.1). Lineage (NCBI taxonomy): Eukaryota > Metazoa > Chordata > Amphibia > Caudata > Ambystomatidae > Ambystoma > Ambystoma mexicanum. The sequence goes on from NC_090922.1 coordinate 382,459,636, forward strand.
GGCCTTGATAGGTATGGCTTCTAACTGTAGGTTGTGGATCCCAAAGTTTTCACTAGTGATCAAACCGATGCTGGCTTTGACAAAGAAGGGCATTTCTTCGCCATTGCCATGGAACGCGGTACACCAGCAGTCGTTTGACTTGATTAAGACTGCATTATGCTCTGCACCAGTTTTGGGCACACCACACTGTGCATGAATGTGATGGATCTGCTTTGGCTGTATTAACGCAGAAACATGGAGGGAAGAATAGGCCGTGTGGTTACTTTTCTTCTGTCCTTGATCCTGTAGCATGCGCTTTGCCAAGTTGTTTGAGAACTGTCGCTGCTACTGCCGCGTCTGTAAAACAGAGTGAGGACATGGTCCTAGACCATGATCTAACCCTGATGGTGCCTCACTCTGTAGATGTTCTACTGAACCGAACTCAAACGCAACACCTCACTTGTGCACGGTTGAAAAGATATGAATTGATCTTGTTTGAGCCTCACATTCAAATTAAGAGGTGTTGTGTTCTTAATCTGGCTGAACTCCTACCTTTCCCGCAAGATACTACTTGCAGCGATGAAGTGCCACATGATTGTTTGTATACGACCGAACAAGAGACAAAGCGTAGAACTGATTTGAAAGATACTCCCTTGGATAATCCGCAAGGAGAACTGTTTTGTGACGGCTCCTGCTTCAAACTTCCGGATGGTACATCCACAGCTGCTTATGCGATCACTACATTGAGCACAGTTGTGGAAACTAAGAGAATCACGCATAATTCTGTGCAGGCCGCAGAGATTATAGCATTGACCCGGGCTTGTGAACTTTCCGAAGGCCTTGCAGTAAATATATATGCTGATAGTCAGTATGCCTTTGGGGTGGTCCACAACTTTGGGAGACTTTGGTCAGAGAGCGGGTTCCTAACTTCGCATTGCACCAACATTCAACATGGCTCCCTAATAGTACAACTACTCTCAGCGCTTGCACTCCCTACTCAGTTAGCAGTTATGAAATGTGCAGCACATGGAAAGATTACAGATGATATAGGGAAAGGGAATGCTTTTGCTGATCAGATAGCTAGGCAAACTGCTACCGATCTCCTTACGGAAATGTATGTTTCAAGGGAATCTGTAGATGCTTATGCAATAGATGAGGGTGTTGGGTCTGTACGGGATATCCAAGCTGATGCCACATTAGAAGAATCCAAAAGGTGGGCTGAAGGCTTGGGGAAACTTGGTGTTGGGTGGACATAGTAGAAGGGAAATGGCTACTCCATGACGCGTACGTCATGATGATGGTCATCATGGCCCATGGTCCTACGCATGTATGTGCCCAGAAAATGACAAAAATGTTAGAAAAAGTTTGGGTAAATGACAAAATTTTGAAAATTGCCCAGCGCTACATCCGGGAGTGCATGATTTGACTGCAACACAATGTGGGAAAGGGGACAGTAACTCCAAGGGGTAGTTTTGGGCCACCCTCTGTCCCCTTTGAAGTGATCCACTTTGATTTCTTTGAAATGGAACGATGCGATAATAAGAAATATGTACTGGTGGTTATCTGTGCTTTAAGTAAATGAGTTGAGGCTTTCCCTGTTAAAGATGCTACAGCTATGACTACTGCAAACATCATGTTAAAAGAATACTTCCCGCGGTTTGGTTTGCCAAGAGTTATCTGGTGGGACAATGGTCCACATTTTGTCGCTGCTGTAATTCTACAGATATGTACAGCATTACGAATTGACAAACGGTTCCATTCGGCCAGACATGCTCAGAGCGCCGGACTAGTAGAAAGACAAAACGGTATCATCAAGAACAAGCTCGCTAAGACGTGTGCCGGCACCAAACCAAAATTGCTGGATGCCTCACAGATCGTGTTCTTATCCATGCGCACAACCCCTCAAACTAAGACTGGGCTCTCTCCATTTGTGGTGGTAATGGGGAGACCTGTCAATATTTGGAACCTTCCTAAATGTAACTTGTTAAGAAATGTTGAAAATGTACTACTTTCAGGTTATTGTAGCCAATTGACTAAAAACCTGTATTTGATTTATCACCAGGTACGAGCAGCTTTACCTGTGTGATATGAGGGCCCGGGCCACAGCATACGGCCTGGAAGTTGGGTGCTTGTCAAATCGTTTGAACGCTCCTCTTGCCTTGCGCCTTGCTGGCGTGGGCCATTCCAAGTCCTGTTGGTCACCCAGACAGCGGTGCGTGTCACTGGGAGAAAGAACTGCATACACGCATCCCACATCAAGAAACTTCCTCACCCTGTGCCACACCTTACAGAAGAAACAGAACCCCTCGCTGACACTGCAATCAATGATCCCAAAGCAGTAAGTGTCACTGAGAGTGTGACAGAGAATTTCTCTGAGCCCGTGAGGCTTGGGGAAGCTGCCATTTTGTCTCCACACTCTCCACAAATCTTGCATCCGGAAACCGCTATTTCGAATTCAGTACCTTCACTTGCTTCCGACACGTTGCTTCCAGCAGGAAGTGATGACATCTTGTTTCTGGATCAATCAGTACCGGGAAAAGTACAATATAATCTACGACCACGAAGATAGACTTACGGCACGGTTTTGCTGTGCATTTGATAGACTTACGGCACGGTTTTGCTGTGCATCTGATAGACTTACGGGCCGGTTCGGCTGTGCATTCGGAGAAGGAAAAGAGTCATCGAGGGCTTGCTTTTTGTCCAAATTTGAGAAAGGAGATTCTGTTGGCTAGGGTTGTGGAAGGACTAAGAAGTCACTCGACCGGGAGGTCACCAGCAATAAACTTTGGAGTGTCTGTTTGAAGACTGCGATGCCCGCCACCGCTATCGCTCGTATGGGACTTGTAAATAAGGAGGTGACCAACCGGGACAATGGACAAAATGCATGGGCCCCGAAAATGTATTGCTGTATTTTGATAATGATATTTGGGTTTTTAATAGTCGCTGCCTTAGGATTGTGGTACCTCAAGGAAATACACTCTTTAGAACTTTTTATTGCCTACTGAAAGTGCACCCAATTGTTCCTACTCCCTTTGTACATTTGCATACTCTATCCCCTAGGGATTCTCAGCACAGACAAAGGTACCACAATAACACTTTACTGCTTATCATGAATGCTACACATGCCATTTTTAATAAATCTAACTGTTGGGTCTGCTCACATTTACCGCAACACGGGGATAAGGGTTTAGGTTGGTATATTCATCCTTTACCGTTGACAACTGCTTGCTATGCTTCTCTTAGAGCACTGATCTTTGGCCGATGGAATGATAGCATCTCTTCTATTAGGCCTTCTGATAAACTGTCTCGTTGTTTCCAATCTTTGATTTCCTTTAAAATGGCTCCAATAAGGATGCCATGCCTCCTTCTTACACTGTTAACCATAGCCCCGATTCAGTTTCTTTTTGTGCATACAGAGGAATGGAACTCAGTCAATGGGAAATTTTCTAGGTTGTGCCAACGTTGCAAATTTGACTGGGGAAAACAGACCTTTGTATGTAGGCGAACCTGTCTACTTTGTCTGCGGTAATGTAGCATTCCCATGGTTGCCCAGGGATTGGCAGGGAACCTGCTATTTAGGGATCATTTTACCTGGGGTGTTTATAGCTAGTACAAAAGAAGTTTCGAAGGCTTGTCCATGGTGGGACGAGAATGGTGACACCCCAGCACAAATCTTGGGAGATATAGCTAAATCAGTTGTGCCATTTTGGGGGCAGATAGCGAATTCAGAAGATATCAGAAAACTAGCGAGAGTACTGGAGAGAACCATCAACCGGACCACGGACATACTCTATAATAATAATAATATGACGTTAGAACAAAAGGCGATAAGATTAGCACTTCAAAACTGAATGGCATTAGATGTCATTCTAGCTGAGTGTGGTGGAGTGTGTAAATTAGTGGGGTCTGCTTGCTGTGTTTTCGTACCAGATTCCTCTCCAAATATCTTCAAGGCAATACAGAATCTGCACGTCCTTAGTTCTGAAGTGCATGTTCCCGAGAGATATTGGGATCTAAGCACTTGGTTCTGGTACTTCTTGTGATCTTGGGGTTGGAAGGTACTTTCGGTCTTATTATTTATTTTGGGAATCCTGTTGTTTCGTTATTGCTGTATTCAGTGTCTACCTGGTATGTGTTTGATGCTAGGGGGATGTTGCGCACAAGCGATAGGTTCGATAGGACATAAAGTGTATGCCCCGGATAAAACCTCTAAAGAATATGTGTTGAAAGATATTGTATCAAATGCCCTAATGGCAATAGATATTTCCGATAGTGATTCAGGGTGCATGGACGATGATGCATGGAGTTATTTGCAAGGAGATCCAAAGTAGTTTTTAGCACTTGGCATAGGCCAAAAGGAGGGTTTGTCGAAAGAGAAAGTATATTGTGCCTCCTATTGTAATAAATATATTAATATTGGCCTACGCCAAGCTGCTCGAAAGTCGCTTGCGAAAGAAATCCGTGTAGCAAGGTCATGACCTTAAATCCATGTAAACCGCCATTTTAGGTCAAACCGCCATTTTAGGATTCGCTTTGTAAAAGTCACCCTGTGAGTTAAAATGGTGGACGATGTCATTCCAGAATACAATATGGCCGTCTTGACCTCTGTACAAAACTAATGTGTAACTTGCCTGCAGGCCACTTGTTGAGGTCGTGAACTGAGACCTTGTCCTTCGTTGACCTATGTGTAGAAGGATTACTCGTGCAATGAAACTAATCCACGAGCATATGTTGAGACAATGTATACAAATACTGAATGAAGAACATCTGTTTAACTACATTGTATTAATGTTTGAGAAGGCCTGCATGGAAAATCTTAGAATACACAGTTATTGCATAGGCTTGTTGATACATGTATTAAAGGCAAACCAGTTATATGTGGTTGTTTGAGACTTGGCACGAACCCTAGATCGGTGATGTATTAAAAGGAATATTAACCCGAAGTGGGGCTGGATATCGTGCCCACCAAATGTATAAAAAGCGAATGCATTCTAATGTACAACGTCTCTCACTGAACGCACTGGACCACGCTGGAGTTTGTTGTGTTGTGCTGAGGGCCGATAGCTATCTGATTTTGCTCTGTTTTTGTAACTGGATTCAGCATAAAATAAAGTACTTTGTATGTTCCTTTGTAACCCGTGTTCGGTGTATTTCCTTTTGGGGTACTCAGCCTCGATATTTTGATTTTGTTTTCACAGTATTCCCTGTGATATTAACATGGACTGGTTCATTATAGTGGGCTATCTCATATTCTTGAGCAATGTTAAGTGGCCATATCAATGCCGCATGGTCACTTAGAGCATTAACTGAGATCGCCATAGGTTGAAATTGACATAATAACTCATGATCCATATGTACATAGTCCAGAGTGGATGTGCTGGTAGAATGAGTCCATGTAATACTATTTGTATTGGGAGTTCTTCCCTTATAATTAAGACATGGGGTGTCCCAAGTATAAAACAGCAGAGCCCATTTCACCCCATCATCTTTCACAATCAATCTTGAAGCCAGATGTCTCATGGTGTCATACTATTCATTTTGAGTAACATTGAATTTCTCCAGATTGGGGGCATTGAGATCCTGAGCAATTAAAATGGTATCACTCGGATGATCCGAATATCAGGTGTTCATTATGTTATCTATAGTATGTACAATGTCATTAACATTGTCATCACCGCGAGGGGAATATACATTGATGATCAATATGTCTTTTGAGGTGCCGAGAAGTGCACTGCAACAGATAATACATACTGGGAATTAAATCCCAAACAATAAGGACTGATAGATAGAAATGATTGAGCTCCAATGGCTAAACCACCCGTTGATCTATCTCAGAGTCCTTTAATTGCATGGCAAATAATGACTGTGTAACCATCAACTATGAAATCATTCACTGCCCATGTTTCTTGTAGCATAAATACATGACTAGATCTAATAAGAGCCTGTCCTTCAGCATGGTTACGAAATGAATTGTGTCCTTTAGTATTCCAACATAACCATTTAATTGAGTTAAGATAAATGCAAGGTCAGTTAGTACAAGAGGAGGGGCGATACCCTTTAATTTGATTTTGCTGCTGCATATAACTCCTATGTTTCTGGTTTACACTGTGGGGTTTAATGTTATGCAAATTTTCATTATACCCCATGGATGGCTCTTTATATCTTGTTATACGAATATACCATATCTTTGATAACAAAATCTGACACAGAGTATAATAATGCTGTAACTGCAGGGGAGGAAAATTCCTAAAGTGCCCAATTGTTAGGACTACCCCATTTAGGTAATTCCAATCTCAAGATATCCTCATTTCTAAACATTTAGAGACATGGAATGACATAGGGCTAGCAATCAGGTTTGATTTAGGAATGGACTATCATCGGTAGGATTCATTTTCTCCAGTTTTGCAAACGTGCTCAGCGTGTTCCAGGCATTATTACCATTTACAGTGCTGAGTACAGATGGATTCATAGAGCCAGATTCATTTGTATTCATAACTTTTGTTGAAGTGGTTTCAACAGGCATAGGGATTAAGTTAAGATCAGACTTAGACTGTAGTAATTTTATGGAATTATCCACTGTCTTCTGTAGAGGTTGTGCTAGTCTACCGGAAACAGGGTAATTCGTAACCCACTTATCCAGCTAGCCTCTAAGGTCAAACTGTCTGATTTCCCCGTTGCCAATGACTCCTGTAATAACAGTGTTCGATGATTTCAAAAGAGTAGGTGAATCAGCTAAATCATTACCATCATCTACCATTTGATCTTTCGTATTTTATACCCTTCTTTGTAACACAGGTAGATGTGTATGCAATCCAGGTGCGTTAGCTCTTTTTCCCTTAGAAATCCTGGATTGTTGTGAGGTGGATTTTTCCATCATCACAATTTCCTGACATAGAATGTCAATGGCATCCAGTTCATTGGCAGCATAAACTACCACCTGTTCCTCAGTAGCCCATGGCATTCTAGTCGGAGAGCTGGATTGCATGTTATCGATCATTGCCTTTACTTCTGAGGACTGTATGTCCTGTAATTCATTAATGAGAGTAGAATTTGTATTAGAAATATCAACAAGGCTGCTGGAGTTAGCCGTTAGGGGTACATAAACATCAATGGGCCCCCTACCATCCACCATTCTAATTTCAAATGATTTAAAGTCTTGCTGTTCTTCCGCCAGTCTAGTACACAGTTGAAATAAGGCATCCCTTTTAGCAGCCATGGTTAATACGATTGAGTGAGAATTAGCCAATTAATCCTTATCATTCAGTACTTGTACTTTCAGGCTCCGGTTATTTGACTCTTTGTCAGTTTCATAATCTGTTTCTTCTGAGTCTGAAACTAAACCAGTTAGATTTGGACTTGCAAATACATGTGTTGGATTTATAAAGTCCAAATCGGTGTGGGGGGTCCCAATAAATTCCTTTTTATGTTGTTACAGAGGTTGAGGAGGGAACCATTATTATCGGTGGTAAGCGAATGCAGAGTTCCACTCAAGGTCACTTTGCTAGGTGTAATGGTTGGTATGTTAATTTCAATCCATTCTCGAGCAACAATAACTAGGGGAGCTTTGGGGCAAGAAAAACAGTAGTAGGAGGAACCAGGTTATCAATGCCATTCTTTTTGCCCTTTTTAGGTCTCAGGCATTTTTCAAGTTATCTTGCATTCTTAAAGGACTACTCATCCTTTTACCCGGTCTCCAAGTTTCAGTCCTCAAACCTGAATGTTTTTGTCTCTCATGCAGGGTCATTCTGGTAGTATGATCAAATTGCAAACCTTTCAATCTGCTCAGCCAAACCGCAACGGGTGATGATAGGTTGGTTAATATAGAGCAAATGCACCAATAGGGATATCAAGGAGTTAGAATGAGCAAGCACCAGGCCAATAAGACCACAATGATATTGCAGAAATTAATTCCAAGAATAACTAATAGTTAAGTAGCAATCTGTTCCTTTGTTCACAATTTAGTCTGCAAAAATGAGTAAGTAAAAGTTTTCAAACAGAGCTCAAAGGCACCCAGTCTTGCAGTCGCTCTGCATAAGTTGTGCCTAATAGCAGCCAGTGTAGTCGTTAAGTAGTCGATAAAAGTCACAGCACAGTGATCTAAAATCTGTGCAGTTAAAAATAAGGTTATGCTGTTACACAAGAGCTCAAAGCGAGCATGCAGTCACTCTTGGAGCACAGCGATGTTAATGGAGACAGCTTGGCCCGCATGGAGGAATTTATTAGTAGGAGTCACCACAAAGGCAGTCATTCGGGTACATCCTACCTTTAGCCCCTTTGGTCTTGGTACCCCGGTCCGCGCAGACTGCGCTGACTAAAAACTCAACTTGGCTGCAACTGCACGGCCACTCCGCGGGAAAGTAGGGGTTTTGTAAATTAGCCCCACATCCGCGCAGGCACAATGAGGGACAGAGAAAGCAGGCTGACTACAGACTCAACTCGGGTGCAACTCTGCGGCTGCTCCGCAGGAAAGTAGGGGTTTTGTAAAGTAGCTCCACCTCCTTGCAGGCACAATGGCCTGCAGCCTGCTGCAAAGGCAATACCGGCTCTCTGTCTTAACCAAGAAGAGAGCTCATATCCAAGGCCGCGTCTCTGCGGCATCTAACTACTTGGCCGAACTCTTTAAAATTGCAAGGAACTGGCCAATACTGTCACAGTCTCTACCTCTCCTGTCCCTTCCCACTCCCTCTGTGTGGCACTGGCCTCTCATTTCATCTAAAAAAATCAGGACATCCTGTCCGCACTCTCCTCCTATCCTCTCCCTCCCCCTACTCCCTGCTCCTCCTCCGATCCTTTTGCAGCCACCCCTCCTCCCTCCTTCTTTCCCTTTCCCCTTTTCTCCACAGACAAGGTTTCCAGACAAGTCCGATCTATGAAAGTCTTGTCGAAACAGGTTTATCCCTGTTCTTCCAAAACTATCAAGGACCACATCGACTCCCTGGCTCCTGCCCTAGCTGATCTATGCAACCACTCCTTCGCCACTGGAGTCTTCCCATCACCCCTGAAGCACTTCCTTGTGCACCCCCTTCTTAAGAAACCCTCTGCTGAGCCCACTTGCCCGGCTAACTATCGCCCAATCTCTATCACTCCCTTCCTGGGCAAGCTCCTGGAGAAACTGGCCATCTCCGAGCTGAATCTCCATACTGAATCTGTTGGTTGTCTTCATGACCATCAGTCTGGCTTCAGAGCTGCCAAAAGCACAGAAACTGCTCTCCTGAACAACTGTGAAGACCTGCTCTCCAACCTTGATTCTAACACCCCTTGCATCCTCATTCTGCTTGATCTCTCTTCTGCCTTTGATACTGTCAACCATGCCATCCCGCTCAACCGTCTCCGTGATAACCTGGGTATCACTGGTCAGGCTCTGACTTGGCTGACCTCTTTCCTCTCTGACCGACCCTCCCAGGTCCAACTTGGGTCCTTACTCCCCTCTGTCTTCTACTCTACCTGTGGTGTCCCCCAGGGGTCTAACCTCTCTCCCTGGCTTTTCAACCAATACCTGGCACTCCTTGCCCATCGCATCGCCACTCTCTGCCCCAACTTCCAGTGCTATGCATATGACATCTCATTTTCAGGCTACCCTCTGTCTCCTCCTCCCCGTCCCTCATCTCTGACAGTCTTTCGGCCATCCAAGAGTGGTGTGCTGCCAATGACATCTGCCTTAATACCAGCAAGACTGAGACTCTCCTCATTGGCACACCGGCTCCCTCCTTCCCTGTAGCTCTCTGGCCTGCCTCTCTTGGCCCTCCTCCTGCTCCCACCTTTGAGGCTAAAAACCTTGGGGTCATCTTCAACTCCACACTCTCCTTCTCTCCTCACATCTCTGACGTCTCTAAGAAGTCACACTACCAGCTGCACCTCCTCAGAGTTATTCTTCCTTTCCTCTCCTTCCCCCAGAAGCTCACTGTCTCCAGAGCCCTGGTTCTCTCTAGGCTGGACTATTGTAACAACCTTTATCTAAATCTGCCTGCCTCTACTCTCCGCCCTCTGCAACGTATCCAGAACAGGACTGCAAGACTTGTCCTTGGCCTCAAGCCCGGGGATCGTATCTCTCCAGGACTGAAATCTCTGCACTGGCTCCCAGTAGCTGCAAGGATTAAGTTTAAAACCCTCTGCATTGTCCACAAGGCCTTCTGGACCGCAATACCTTCAACTCTCTCTTCCTAAATACCTTCCTTCCCGAGCCCTTTGCTCATCTGCCCCCAACTCCCGCAGGGTCAGTCGCTTCGCCAAGCAACGAGTTGGTGGTAGATATCTCTCTTCAGCAGGGGCCTCCCTCTGGAACAGCCTTCCTACCTCCCTGAAACTTGTGGAGAACCATCTCCTGTTCCGGAAGCACCTCAAAACCTTCCTCTTTGCTTCTGCTTTCTCTCCCCCTCTCCCCTGCTGAATTCCTGGCTGAAACTGCACTGGGTACCTGGCCACCCTACCTGATCTTGGGCCCAGGAACCACCAGCTGCACACCTGCACTGCCTCCCTGGCAACCCCTGCACCTGGGGACTGTTTTCTGTGTCCCTTCAGTCCCCGTACCAGCACTTACGTCTGCACTTACCTTGCACTTGCCACCTCTGGCTGTTTATTATCTTATTTTTTCTACTACCCCTTGTACTGCACTTTCCCCCCTCCCTTCCCCCATGCACTTTTCCCTTTCCCCCTTCCCATGCACTTGCACAATATGAATGACACCTGGCCTAGTAAGATTGTTTTCTGTCTTCCCGTTGTTCCCCCTCCCTTGCCTCGTCGTGCCTCGAAACACTTGTTTATAGACGCGTTATAAATGGCATATCATATCATATCAATAGACGACAGAGAAAGCAGACTCTCCATGCAGAATGCTGACTGTAGACTCAACTCGGCTGCAACTCTGTGGCCGCTCCGCGAGATAGTAGGGTTTTTGTAAATTAGCTTCACCTCCTTACAGGCACAATGAGGGACAGAGAAAGCAGACTCTCCACACAGAATGCTGACTGCAGACTATACTCAGCTGCAACTCTGCAGCTGCTCAGTGAGAAAGTAGGGGTTTTGTGAATTAGCGCCACCTCCTTGAAGGCACAATGAGGGACAGAGAAAACAGACTCTCCATGCAGAACGCTGACTGCAGACTCAACTCGGCTGCAACTCTGCGATAGTAAGTTTAATATCCCAAACATGGCCTTAGATAACATTTTGAATAAATAGGGAAAACGATGGATACAATTCATGGAGGAGTGGGTTTTGACAATACTCAATGGTAATAGTCAAATTAAAGGAGATGTGGAGGGTAAATATACATGGAGGGGTATTCGTGGTATGGCCATTCTAGATTACATTCTTTAAGTGATGAGAATTTTGATTACATCCAAGAATTAGTCACTAATGTGTGGATGAAAAAAATGAAGATTAAACAGGCAACTAATCACCGAACGAACATAAGGGACATAGACATAAATGCAGGAAGAAATAGTATAACGTGGTCAGCTAAAAATATCAATTCTGTGAAGGTCTACCTGAATAGCCTTGTGATCAAAGGACCATTAAACATAGATGATGCCTCAGCCAGGGAGATAGTAGCCTGGTATAAGGAATTGATAAACAGTGCTATTCCCATAGGCAATAGCTATATATTTAGAGAAGTACCGGGGAAGACCAGATGCTATAACGCTAAATGTCAGTTTAGGCAAAGAATTAGAAGAATAAGAAGGCAAATACCAGATGTATCCTCAGTGGTAGCAGCTATTAAGAAAGAGAAACACCAATTAAGAAACTGGCTGAAAAGCAGGCGCCTGAGCATCAAGAACGCTCAATGGCAAAAAACGCTAAAATTAAAAGCGATTGCCGACTCTAGGTATTTATGGAAGACATTCAATAAAGCTAGGACGACAAGATCAGAATATCTAATAAACCCTGTTGACGAACAAACGTGGATAGAATATATTGGGACTATGAGCCCAATGGTCCAAAGCCAACAAATATTGAGAATGCCCCTTTTAATATGGTATTTGATAAACAGGACATTGGGCCTCATTACGACCCTGGCGGCTGCGGTATGAATGGTGCCGGTAAGGTACCGGCACTGTTCATTCAAGTCCGCCACATTACGAGTTTGCTCGCGGGTGGCGATATGCATGTCTGGTCTGGCCAGACGTGCATACCGGCACCTGCGAGCAGACCAGGATGCTAACAACTGACCCGTCATTAACGGGTCCATTGTTAGCATCCTCCACATTCGCATTGAGCCCTCTGGGGGCTCAAATGGAATGGGGACGTACCGGATCCGGGTCCCAAAAATGGGATTTACTGTGCCCGCAAATGTCGGAATGGCCCGGACCTGAGTTTGGGGGTAGCCATGCCTCTAGAAATGGCATGGCTACCTCCAAACTCGAAATGAGGCACATTATCATAAAAATAAAGATGTTGAAGGGGTCACGGGCACCTGGCCCAATGGCCTAAGCAACATTGTACTTAAAAGCGACCCAAAGAGGTGGGGTGAGATTTTGATGCTTCTATGAAAGATTATGGAAAGTTGGCGAAAAGATGTAACTATCCCAGTGTGCAGACAGGAAGATCTGTCTAAAAATAGATTGCTATTTATGTTGAACTCTATTGAGTAATTATTTGGAGCATTAGTTTTAGATTGGCTAAACAAATGGGTGGAGGAGAATCTTGGGTCCCTTTCATATAGGTTTTAGAGCCGGCTCAAGTACAGTACAGTACACAGTACAGTACACAGTCAGATACTATTACGTGCCTTGGTAAATAGGGCTTGCAATCCCCCTTTGCATTTGCGGTTCATTGACTTTAAGTCAGCATTTGACACAGTAAATCGGAATACGTTGTGGAAGAAACTTGAGGGCTGGGGGCTTCCTAGAGAAGTATCCTGCAGGATTTTCACACAGATGCAGAGGTACAGGTGAGGTTGGATAGCATAGGCACCATCACTAAAGAAATACATATGTCTAAAGGCCTAAAGAAGGGCTGTGTGCTGGTACCCATTCTATTCAACCTTTACATGCCAGACTTGCCTCATTATTTCTATAACATCAATAATGTTCTGCCGAAGTTCAGAGGTCATCAGGTCTTCTGGATTTTATACGCAAACAACGTGGTCCAACAAAAAGTAGGATTGACCCGTACGGCTGAAGAGCTGACTAGATATGCAGTCCTGACCGATCAAGTTATAAATTATGAAAGACGAAATATATGACCTATCGCCAACAGAATGGCAAGAAAGGGAACATCTTCATGACCAATTTGTGTTTTAAAAGGATTGCAAAATACAATATTTGGGAATATGTTTAAGCCAGGATGTGAAATATGAAGAGATGCAACAAGCAAAGCGGATTAATACTTTGGCGTTCTGAGCTGTAGCAAAACAATTCACAGATCAAATGGCAGGCTACGGCATTAGGGGCATTATTGCAATATAGAGGAAATGCATTCTTCTGGCCATCACATTTGGCTTAGAAGCAATATACCAATTGAAGTTGAATTGGCTAAACTGATTAGAAGGGCTGATATGGAAACGCTTTTAGGGTTTAGCACAATGTGTCCCCATCCAGGCCTTCAGACTGGAATTAGGCCTTATTTCTATAAGTGGACTAGTATATGTGAAAAGGGTTCTCCTATACATAAAAGTTCTGAAGGAGCCAACATGTCCCCTTTTGTCCATCATGGGGGAACAGAATGAAAAAGAAAGAGCCAGCAGATGTAGAGGGACTTAAAAAGCTTTGACTGGAGTTAATTGAGCATGTTAAATGGACTCCAGATTGACAGAAGGAAGGAAGGAAGAATATCTATTAAAAAAGGAGTTTAAAACTGTGAGTCTAGGGTCAAAATCATAACCACTTAGCAGAACTGAAAACATACAGGGACTTTGCAGAATATCAAATTACATACCGTAGCCCACAGAAATATTTGATGATATAACCATCCCCTGCTGTGAGAAGATTCATCATGCGTTTATGCTTCAATCAATTGCCCTAATTAAGTGTATTGGGACCACGGATGGGTAAGAGCCTAAAAGAAAGGAGTTGTAGATTATGCAAGAATCTTCACCAATTGGAGACTATTCGTCACGTTCTGACAGGCTGTAGCTACAGGCTGTAGCAAGTTGGACACCTTGCATATGATGTACTTGGTAGATCTTGTCAATAATGTGGACGAAATAAAAACTTTTGGGGGAAGGTGCCTACATGCCAGTCATTTTCACTTTAATATAGCATTGTATAAACTGTGGTTAAGAATCACGGCGTTATTAGAAGCTGTATTACAATACAGAGATAAATGTTGTTGCTGTAATGCATAGGACATTTGAACTGCTGCTGGAATTATTTTAAGTATAAGTCTTCAGACATTACTTTGAAAGATAATTGCATGCTATGTATAATTTTAATTATATATTATAATGTTTGTAATTAAATGTATGTGAAAAGTTCTTTTGAACTGAAACACAATAAAAAAAAACTTTTTTAACAAAAAAGAATCATGCTTGTAAGGGTTTTTTAAGGTTGTGGATGTATAAGAAATGTGTAAGACTGTTGAGCACAACCCTATCAAGCACTTTAGAGTAGCGCAGAAGGAGAGAAACATGGGCAAAAGTTTGCTGGTAGGTTCAGGTGAGCCCCTTGCTTTTTTAGGAGAGTGATGGCCGCTGCCATTTTAAAAATAGAGGGAAAACAAGAGGATATGAAGGACATGTTAAAGAGTTCAGCGAGATGAGAGAGCACTAAAGGAGCAATACACTTGACTAGCTGTGGAGCAAGACAGTCCGGTGGGGTACAAGAGGGTTTAGACTTCTTCAGTATTAGTGTGACTAAAGTGGGAGACAGAGGCAGAGGATGATAGTTGAGCAGACAGAGAATGTAGGAGGGGGGAGTGTGAGGAAGGTCAGGGGAGAGACTCTAATTTTGCACATGTTTGCAGCAAAGTATTCAGCTAGGTCATCAGCTGTGAGAGTGGAAATGATAGTCATAGGTTTAGGAGGGGTGAAGAGTGATTTAAGGGGGGGCCTGTAGCTGCCGAGGATGGTTGGAGTGAGAGTGAATGAGGGTGAGGTAGAAATACGCTTTTACTCTATCAATAGAGGACTTGAGAGAGTTCAGAGCAGAGAGTTAGAGTTTCAGGTCCTCATGCGGTTGAGTACATCTCCAATTTCACAGTAGCTGATACATGTCTGTGCAGAGACAATGTATAAATGGGGTCACCCATGGTTGAGGATGCTGAGACTTAGGAGTGAAAGTTAAAAGTTGAAAGTGAGAGGAGAATGAGTCATAAAGTAGGTATTGGAAGCTAGAGAAGGTAGTGTTGGTCGAAGAGGCATTAGGTGCGAAAGAGGAGAGTAATAACTGTAAGCCTCAGAGAAAGGGAGGAATGGCAGAAGGTTTAAATTCCATGTTAGTAATAGGTAAGGCAAATGGTGACGGTAGGTCAGAAGGTGGAAAGGAGATGGGGTGGAAACAATGGAGTGATCAGATGTGGATGGTGTGACAGTAGTATTAGTGGCAGAGAGGGAATTGGAGATGAATAAGAGATCCAAAGGGTTACCCTTGATGTGGGTAGGTAGGTTATGGACAGAAAGGAGAGCATCGTCACTAAGAATAGATTGAGATTCAGATTACTGAGAAGGGGTTGGAGAGGGAAGTTAAAGTCACCTAAGGGAATGATGTCATAGTTGATGGAAAGAGATTCAAGGAGTTGTCCAAGTTCATCAACAAATGGTCCAGTGGTACCAGGATGGCAGTAGATGGAGACAATGTGAACTAGGGGAGGTATTGCAATAGTAGAGATGGTGAATTCAAAAGAGGTAGAAGAGGATGTGGCACTAGAGATTTGTGAGGAATTGGGGCGGGAAGAGAGTAGGTGTCTGAAGCCTCTGCCAGTCAGGCAGGGAGAGTGAATGAATGATAGTTTGGAGTGGTTTAAGGCCACCAGAGTGGCAGTGTTAGATGGAGAAATCCAGTTGTCATTGATAGCAAAGAGGTTTAGGGGAGGAGAGCTGACATGAAAGTAGTCAGTGATGAAGGACATTTTGTTGCATACAGACTTAGCATTCCACAGTTCAGTGGTCAGTTGCTGCGGTAAGGAAGAGCAGAGAAGTTGAGTCTCAGAGGAAGAGAGGCAGGATGGATAGGTGTAACTGGAGGAGTGGTTAGCTTATCAGCTTTATTTGTTGTAAGTAGGTGAAAGAGAGATGGAGGAGTGGGAGTTTCAAGATGCAAGTTTTATCATAGAGATAGGAAAGTAGGACGTTGTAGCGTGATTGGAGAGAGCGTTGGGAGAAGAGGGAAGAGCAGCAGGAGTGAATGAATTCTAGTTCAGTACTGCAGTGTGAAGAGACAGCACACTAAACTAGCAAGCTACCAGCAACACCCTCCTACCAGGTGTTGCTGGTAGGAGGGCAAAAGTATAGGCTCATAGGCGAAGAGGCAAAGAGGCTGGTCAATGGTTGGTCTTCACTCTTCACTGTTCCAACCTTTACTGGGACGCACCTAAGGAGTTAAGAAGTCATGTCACACGCTCTTGTCACCTGATCGCCTAATCCATCAGTTGTCAGTCTCTCTGATTTCGTCCCTAGTGTTTCTGAGATGAGGCGATTACTTCCTGATTGGTGTTCCTAGAGGAGTCACTTGTGGCCTTCAGCTGGAGAGTGGGCTGACTCAAGATGGCCACAGGAAGTGATGTCACTGATCCAAGATGGCAGCTGGAAGTGATGTCACAGATCATAGTTGGCCGCAGGAAGTGATGTTACAGTCAAAAAGTGAAGCCACAAACCAGAAGTTATGATACACACTCTCGTCACCTGATTGTCCAATCCATCAGGTTGATCGCTCTGATTTTGTCCTTGGTGATGCTGGGATGAGGCGAGTATTTCCTCATTGATTGTTTGTTTGTTTGTTTTATTATTTATAATGCGCACCAGACCCAAGGGTATTAGGGCGCAGAATAAGGAAAAGAGGATTGTTCAGCTTAGGTTACATTGCTGTGCATTACAATACAATATATTAATACACAGTGCTGGCATAAATCATACAAATGAACAAATGGTAGCAGAAAACATCAAGCAACAATTATATACAATATATACAATTAAACGCAGTAGTGGACAGTAGTATGGCAGTGTTGTAGGGGTCAAATGTCATGCTCCTTAATCCATTGGATGAGGTTAGATCTGAAGCGTGGGTAGGGCATGTCTTCTCTTAAAGAGGGTGGGGGTGAGTTCCAGTTTTTGGCAGCTTTGACCGGGAAGCTACTACCACCAGTCTTCATACGTTTGAATCTAGGCACTTGAAGTAGGTTAGCAGTAGCTGTTCTGGAAGGGCGGTTGTAGGATTGTCTCCGGAATCTGGAAGTAAGGTACTGGGGGTCGGCCATATGTAAACATTTATGAGTTAGGGAGGCTGATTTGAAGAGAATTTTATCTTTGGTGGAGAGCCAGTTGTTGGATCTCCTAAAAGTCAGATATGTGGGCTTTCTTGGGAATGTTTAGGGCTGCTCTCAAAGCATTATTTTGTAAGATCTGGATCTTGTTGGTAATGTATTTGTTGCAACCTATGTATAGGGCGTTGCAATAATCCAGTTTAGATAAAACCAAGGCTCTTGCTAGAGTAATGCAGTTGTTAGGTGTGAGGAATGGCTTAGCTGCTCTAATAAATTTACATGTGTAGGCGGTGGCCGAGGCCATAGAGTTTACTTGTTTTTTGAAGGTGAGAGTGGAGTCCAGGTAGAAACCAAGAGTTTTCACTTCCTTGGCTACTGGGATATAGTTGTTGTCTATGGTGAAATTTGAATATAAATGGCCTAATTTATTGAGGTTAGCTGTGGTGCCCAGAATGAGGAGTTCCGTTTTATCATCATTCAGGCATAGTCCATGAGAGGCCATCCATGCCTGGATGATGAGATATACTCTGTTCACAAAGGCCAAATCCTTGTCGTAATCTCCCGTCAACAGGATGAGGATCTGTGTATCGTCTGCATAGTTAGTGTAGGTGATACCCAGGCCATCTAGATCATCAAAAAAGGGGCTTTGTAAAGATGTTGTACATAGTGGGTGAAACACATGAGCCCTGAGGCACACCGCAAGTGATAGAAATAGGGTCTGCGGCTGCTGAAGGTGCGATGACCCACATAGTTCTATTATCTAAGAAGGATTGAATCCAACCTATGGCTTCTTGTGAGAAGTGGGTGGCTGAGTCTAAGTGGTGGCAGAGAGTCTTGTGATCAACCAAGTCAAACGCCGCTGAAAGGTCGAGCAGCAGATGTAATGCTGTGTTACCATTGTCTCTCAGGGTGTCTATTTGTGCTTTAAGGTTGATCAGTGCAGTTTCCGTTCTGTGTTGCGGTCTAAAACCTGACTGACGTACTCCTAGGAGGTGGTTGCATTCCAGATATTGTTGAATTTGGAGGTACGCTACCCTGTGCAGAATTTTAAGCAGAAATGGCACTGTCGTAATGGGATGATAATTAGTGGGAATGGACGCGTCAAGTGTTTGTTTTTTTAGAAGTGGGAGGACCCACAACTGTTTCAAATTGTTGGGAATGGTACTGGTAGAGAATGAAGCATTTATTAGTTTTGGTATGCATGGGGAAAGGTCCCTTGCAGCATCCTTTATGATTTGTGCAGGGCAAGGGTCGCCGTGGCAGTTGGACGGTTTGAGAGTTGACATTTAAAAAAAGGTAGCAGCCGCTCCTCTGCAGAAAGAACATGGCATGATAACCTGTTCTGAGATGAGAGTTTGCAGCACATGCTTTTTGCTCACTGTACCTTTCACAGATGGGAAATATCAATTTGCATATCAGTCTTTGTCCAGTCCACATGGGCAGTCCAGCACCAAAATGCTATGGCAATTCCTCTCTGAACAAGAGTACCAACAGCAACCCCATACACGTGTTTCAGCCTTGTTAGGCCTCATCAGTGAGGTGAAGGTGTGCCTCTCTGAGCACAGTGAGCAGGGAGTCCACGTCTGGTTGCCCCCAGGTAACTCAGGGTGACCAACCCCAAGTTCCTTGCAAATATTTCAAAAAAGGTAGCAGCCGCTCCTCTCCAGAAAGAACATGGCATGATAACCTGTTCTGAGATGAGAGTCTTCAGCACACGCTTTTTGCTCACTGTACCTTTCACAGATGGGAAATATCCATTTGCATATCAGTCTTTGTCCCGCCCACATGGGCAGTCCAGCACTGAAATGCTATGGCAATTCCTCTCTGAACAAGAGTACCAACAGCAACCCCATACACCTGTTTCAGCCTTGTTGGGCCTTATCAGTGAGGTGAAGCTGTGCCTCTCTGAGCACAGTGAGCAGGGAGTCCACATCTGGTTACCCCCAGGTAACTCAGGGTGACTAACCCCAAGTTCCTTGCAAATATTTCCAGAAAGGTAGCAGCCGCTCCTCTCCAGAAATAACATGGCATGATAACCTGTTCTGAGATGAGAGTTTGCAGCACACGCTTTTTGCTCACTGTACCTTTCACAGATGGGAAATATCCATTTGCATATCAGTCTTTGTCCTGCCCACATGGGCAGTCCATCACCGAAATGCTATGGCAATTCCTCTCTGAACAAGAGTACCAACAGCAACCCTATACACGTGTTTCAGCCTTGTTGGGCCTCATCAGTGAGGTGAAGCTGTGCCTCTCTGAGATTTGAGAGTTAAGATAACTTTTTCAACTTCTAGAGTGGATACTTTCTTAAAGTTGAAAAGGGGTTTAGGTAATTCGGAAGGGGTGAGAGGTGAGGTGTTCAAGGGCACAGGGGCTGTGATATTGTTAGAGTTGGAGGCGAGGAGGAGGGATTCTTTTTTGTTGTTGGTTTTAGCCTGCAGGGTCGTTATTTTATTAGCTAGGGCGCTCTGAATGCTGTTGCACCAGGTTTTGTCCTTAAGGCAGGTGTCAGGGGCTTGGATAGGTGTTTCCAATTCTTTAAGGATTATGAATAGTTCTTTTGTATTGGAGTTATCTTGGATGATACACAAATTGTAGGATTCCTGTTTAGCAAGGATTATTTCTTTTTTGTATAGGGAGGTTAGTTATGTGAGGTTATTTTTGTTAGTATCAGAAGGGTTTAATCTCCATATCTTTTCACATTTACGTTTCTCAAGTCTAATGGCTTTTAGGTGGGGAGAGAACCATGAATTAACATGTTTTTTCTGTTTGCATTTAATGATTTTCAAGGGTGCGGATAACATTACCTTATTGTACTCTTTGACCAAGGTAAGTGGGTCTGCAGAGTCAGGGAGAGAGTTCAAGGTAGGGATGATCAGCGGAAATAGTTTGTCAGCTGTAATGTTCTTTTTATTCCTGGTAGGAATAGCAGGAGCTATACTGATGGCATGATGGGGGGCTGTGACTTCAAGGGAGAAAGAGATCAGGTGGTGGTCAGACCAGGGCAGGGGTGTTATGGCATTGATGGACGTTTCACAATGGTGTTCCGCTATCCAATCAAGGGTTCTGCCCTTAGTGTGAGTGACGCCTGTTACCTTTTGGGTGAAGCCTAATTCCTCAATGGAATTGTTGATCTGTGTGGCATTAGGATCTGAGGGGTCTTTGTAACCAAGATTAAAATCTCCTAGGAGAAGACTTGGTGATGTATTTTTGAGGTTATCCGAAAGGATGTTGGTAAGATCTTCTTCAAAGGATGCTAGAGGGCCTGGAGGTCTGTATATAAGGTGGATAGATATGGTTTGAGTGGTTGAGATAGTTCAGGAGTTCGCAAGAATCTACCTTTAGTGGAGGAGTAAGTCTCAGTGCTAGGCTAGTTTATGAAATTATGGCTAGGCCACCGCCTCGAGAGGAAGTGTGGTCTATTCTTAAAAGAGTGTAGTCCACAGGAATAGCTAGCATATTTGCTGGGCCAGCTGCCGAATGAAGCCAGGATTCCGTAATGGCGAGGAAGTCCATTTTTTTCAGTTGTGATAAGGTCAGCTATTTCTGTGGCATGTGCCACCAGAGACCGGGCATTTATTAAGGCTCCTCTAATACCTGGCAGTGTGGACTCAGTAGGTGGTATCGCAGTATTGTTTGGGGCCTTGGGCAGGTGGTGGGGTCTCGAGAGAGTCGGATGTTGAGCTGGAGTGGGTGCTGAGTATTAGTAGAGTTGTGCGAAGAAATTTTGGTATTAGGCTGGGTACTTCTTAGGTTTCTAGATGGGTTTTTGGAGAGGAGGTGTAGAGGTTTGGCTGTGGGTTCGTAATTTTGGGGAGTCTGGCGCGAAGTTTGAGGTTTCTTTGGGAGAGATTGCATGGTCTAGTGATCATATCATTTAAGTTTTTGGGATCGTTCGGGCGTGTCGCAGACGCCAAGGAGGGCAGAGTGTGAGGCATGTTAACATCTATTGCGATGAGTAAGTGTAGGATAGTGCTCAGTAGGACTGTATAAGGAGCTGGCAAATACATGATTTGTGTGAAGGTGGGCTGACTAATGGTGGAGGTACCATATATAAGGAGTAGGCTCAGGATGGGCACTAGTGACTGTGTTTAGGGTGTGGGCAAGCAGATAGCGGCGCGGTAGTCACAGCACTATGAGGCAGGGCAAAGAGATGGCACGTGTTAGCACACATAGGCTAAGTAAAGTGCATAAGTAAGGCAAACTGGGCATGATATGGGCAGCACTAGCAACATGCTCACAGAGGTCACTAGTTGAGCATGATATAGGCAATGTAGTCAAAAATGGTTAATAAATTCACATTCTCGGCGTGCTATTGGCAAGGCTGGCAGTGTGTGCAATGTGCTCACAGAAATCACGGATAACACAAAGTGAATGGTCACAGAGCTATGAGGCTATGCCGAAATAGGCAATGCTAGCACAATCACAATAGTGACATGGACATTAGGGTTGCCGACTAAATGTAAAGCGAATGGTACTGTCACAGAACTATGAAGTTATGCACAAATAGGCAATGCTGGCACAATAGTGACATGGACATTAGGGTCACCGATTAAGTATAAAGCAAGCAGTGCTGTCACAGAGCTATGAAGCTATGCAGAAATAGGCAATGCTGGCACAATAGTGACATGGACATTAGGGTCACCGACTAAATATAAAGCAAGCGGTACTGTCACAGAACTATGAGGCTATGCAGAAATAGGCAATGCTGGCACAATAGTGACATGTACATTAGGGTCACCAACTAAATATGAAGCAAGTACTGTTACAGTAGTCATAATAATAATGTGTTAGACGTAATATGAGCAAAACTAGCAGTATAGTCATAATGATCATGGGCTACACATGATCAGGTCACTGCTGGTGGGGTAGTCGCAGAGGTTACAGGCTAAGCTCAGCGTGATAATTGCAGAGTAGGCATAGGCGACATGTGTGGGCTAAGTTTGGCAAATGCGCGGGTGCACATGACTCTGGAACATGCTATGCGGGGCCAGGTCAGAGCAGCAGGGGCACTCTGCAGGCTGGATGGGTACCACCAGGGCTAGTAGTAAGGCAGGTAGTGGTGCAAGTATTACGGGCAGGTAAAAAGGTGCCCAGCGCTATACGGCTGGGTGGCGTGACAAGGGAAGCATTTAAAAGAGATTATAGTCAAACCTTAAGTCCCGAGGCGGGAGGCAGTGCAGCAAATGGAACACATATGACAGGATAAGCGAATGGTCGAATGGCGATTATTGGTAGCAATCTACAGGTGGATTTAAAGGATCTATAAAGTTTCAATCATTTCGGGAAGCTGAGGGCAGAGCTTTTCTTACCAGTATAGCTGGATACTAACTTTGACAGTCAAGAAGCCAGATAAAATGGGGCGGCAGACGAGCAGAGTTCTTGGTCCTGGCCTCTGTCAACTCTGGACAGGCACCAGCCGTGATGGGTGTGCCTTTGTGGGTGGGCCGGCTTGTTGCCTGCCGGCAAGGGATTGGCCAAATGAAGATGCAGTCAGCCAATCTCGTGCCAAGGCAGGTCTGATGTAAGCATTAGGGCCGGGTTTGCACTACAGAAGTGCGGGAGGCCATCTTGAAGTAGCAGCACCTCGTGGGCTGCAATGGAGGCAAATATGATTCTTTAGCAGTGAAAACTAAATAGTAAAATGTGCAGGCTGTTCCAGCTTGCAGGTGGGGCACTGGCTGATGGAAATTAATATCAGCAGATCCGCCGTCGAAAAAGCGTAGATGCAGGTATGGGCGCAAATAGACTGCGGATTGGGCTCTGGGTCCTACCTCTCATCTAGGTGGATCCCAGGTCCTCCAGAGGAAGGGGAACTGCTCCAGCAGTTGAGGATGCTCCTGCTCCTCCAGTGCATTCAGCGTTGATGGGCTCAGGACAGGCACCAGCCTTGATGGGTGTGCCTTTGTGGGTGGGCCGGTGTGTTGCCTGCTGGCAAGGGATTGGGCAAATGAAGATGCAGGCAGCCAATCTCGTGCCAAGGCAGGTCTGATGTAAGCATTAGGGCCGGGTTTGCACTACAGAAGTGCGGGCGGCCACCTTGAAGTAGCAGCACCTCATGGGCTGCAATGGAGGCAAATATGATTCTTTAGCATTTAAAGCTAAATAGTAAAATGTGCAGGCTGTTCCAGCTTGCAGGTGGGGCACTGGCTGATGCAAATTAATATCAGCAGATCCGCCGGTGAAAAAGCGTAGATGCAGGTATGGGCGCACATAGGGTGCAGATTGGGCTCTGGGTCCTACCTCTCATCTATTTTCGATCCCCGGCCCTACGGAGGCAGGGGACTGCTCCAGCAGTTGAGGATGCTCCTGCTCCTCCAGTGCATTCAGCGTCGATGGGCTCATTGGCCAGAGAGTGGGCCGACTCAAGATAGCCGCAGGATGGGGATACAACCTGACTAATTGTCAAAGGCTACCAAAATTAGTCACAAAGTTCCACAAACAACAAATTATAACAAACTAACCATAAACACATAGCTAGTTGTCACAAATAACCACAGACAACCACAAACTAACCAAAATAAGGATAATTGCCACAACCCTCCACAAACCACAACCACAAACATAATCAAACACCAATGACCATACACAACCACAAACAAAATCACAGTTCCACTAACTATCACAAGTAAAGTCAAACACAACCACAAATCACCACAGAATACCACAAAGTAGTACCACAGAGTACTACTACAACATGCTGCAAATTAGCAAAGCAAAGAAACTGAAACATGACTATTTGCCACACATTACAGAAAACATCCTCAAATTACTACAAACAACCACAAATCTCTGCAATATAACAGAAACAACTTATTTGGCACAAATAACCACAAGGTGCTGCACATTACCTGGCAATCACCAAAAACAACCACAAACTAATGAAATTGACCTTATTACCACAAACCTATCAAAACTACCTGACCATTCACCACAAACTACCACCTTAGTAATTGCCACAAATATATGATATGATTTTACCAATTACGACAAACTTAAAAAAACAACCTTGTCCATTACCACAAACCTCCAAAGACTAATAGAAATATAACTATTAGTCCGAAAGTACCATACATGATCCTATTAATTACCACACACATACAGAAACTATGTCACAAAATACTTCCAACTACAACAAGCAAATAGAAATACCCTTACTAATTGCCACAAACAAACTCATAGGACCTTACTAATTATCAGAAAGTACCACAAACATTAATAACTACATACTAATTATCACCACCTAATACACACTAATGGAAGCATGATATTTCCATTTGCCTGTTTTTTCACAGACTCTCAGAAACACAGCTAGTAATTACCACAAACTATTGAAAACAACCCCACTAAGTACCACAAACTACCCTGATAATTTCCACAAAGCACCACATGCTAATACTCCAAAGTGGTAAAGACTTCCCGAAACACCACAAAATACTTTAGCAAAATTGCAGATTGTACTATAAATGAGTACTGCAAAGCACAACAAAATACCATGAATTACCAGAATATACAAATATCAAGTACAACATAACAGAGAGGGACATAAAATGTCATAAACGTGTATTACCCTATAACAAATACTACCACAAAGTATTTCGTACTTTTCCCTGGTTGTCTTTTCAATCCAATATGCATGGTTGCACAATTGCATCGAGAGCTTGTATACCCTTAGTTTTATTCTACTCAATTCTATTTATAAAAAACAATACTTCAACTCCCAGGATGTAATGGAGAGATAAACACCAAGATCAACACTCTGGACTGGAGTATGGTGAATATGTACACTGTTTGAAAATTAATAGATACTCTCAACAATGTACACTTACTTTTTATCACTGGAAATTGGATTTCCTCTCTTAATACTTGTATTCCTGCCTCCTTTTCCACATCTCTTACATCATTTTGTCATAACCCTCATCCATCTGCACGTGGCAGGGGTGTTGGCAGTCTCTACCGTTCTTCTTACGTACTTGTTTATTCTATTTTGACTCCCCTAGTCTTTTCTTCATTCGAATACTCACATACGTCTTTCTCTAAGCCCTATCATATATCTGTTTTACTTGTTTACCATCCACCTGGACCATATGGCCCATTTTGTGACAATCTTGATAATCGTCTTTCTTTCATTCTACCATCTACGCTTCCCTTTATTTTCTTAGGAGATTTCAATCTACATCTATGCTCTTCACATCTAAATCTTCAATTTCTTTCCATTCTCGATTCTCATTTTCTTTCTCCCTTTTAAACCCCTCTCTCTCATGAACCTTGTTTTTCTTTAGATCTTATCTTCACCTCTTCTCTTTCTACATCTCTGGTGTCTGCACTTGCAGTCTATCTCTCTGATCATCATCTTCTTTCTTTCTCTATTTTTCCTCCACCTCTGGCTTCCTGTTCTTATTTGCCTTCTACAGCGCTGAATTGTAGATGGGATCTGCGCACCTTCAATACTTCTCTGTTTGTTTCATCATGTACTGTAGGACTTCTTTCACACACTGCTTTTGCTACCTTATCGGCTGACGAAGCTGCTATTTCCTTTTTATCCTCTCTCATTGGACGCTCTTTATCCAACATCTACATTCTATCCCTCTTGTAGACCCCCTCAACCCTGGCTTTCTTCTCAGTTGTGTGCTATGCAATCTGCACTTTGTCGTTTTAAGGTGCTGCTGGTGCAAGTCCAGGTCTGAAGGAGGCTATTTGTCTTATTCTTCTTATCATAAACTTTACAACAATCTTTTGCTCACTGTTAAACGTTCCTATTTTTCTAATCTTCTTCATACTCAGTCAACTCACCCTAAATGTTTGTTTCAAACTCTCACATGCTTTCTTTCTCCTGCTACTCCAGATCACTCTAGTAACTCTAAATTATCTGCCTGTGATCTGGTGTTATTGTCTCCTCAAAGGGGATCTCTCTTTGTGCCTCCATTGAGTCTTCCCTTTCTACTCCCAGTGAGATTGCTTCACCATTGTTTTCTAATACTGCTACTTTTCAGTTTTCTCTCATCACAAATGATGCTACCTCCCTTGTGTTATCTCTGCTTATTCCTAAATCTATCCTTCTCTTGTCTCTTGTCTAACTTCTTTCTTTAATATTTGTCTTGCAACTTGTGTTTCCTGCCTCTTTGAAGAGTGCCTCTGTTCTTCCTATCCTGAACAAAACTTCCTCTGATCCTTCTCTCGCTTCTATTATCACCCTATTTCTCCCTTGCCTTATCTTTCTAAAATTCTTGAACATCTTGTTTAATCTCAAGTCTCAGATCATTCTATTCTTCCTCTCTTTCAGTCGGGGTTCCAACCTTTTCATTTCACTGAGACAGCTCTTCTTCTTTTACTATTTTTTTACTTTCTGCACATTACTCTAAACATTCATCTTTGCTTAGTATGTTAGACCTGTCTGCAGCTTATGCCAGGGTGGCTCACTCTCTCTTACTCTCTTCTCTTCTTCTTTTTGATTTGCAGGGTCTGTTCTTTCTTGGTTCCAGTCTAATCTATCCCAGAGGACATTCTCGGTCTCATGAGCTGGATCTACTTCTGATACATTACCTCTTGTTCATGGTGTTCCCCAAGGCCCGGTCCTTAGTCCATTTCTGTTTTCTCTCTATACTTCTCCGTTGGCACAAGTTATTTCATTGCTTGGTCTTTCTCACCATTTCTATGTAGACGACTCTCTGCTTATCCTATCTTTCACCTCTTTCACCCCTGAAATTCACGCAAAGCTTTCTACATGTCTCGTATTCATTAATTTCTGCATGACAGAACACATTTTGGTATTAAATGCTGCCAAGACTGAAGTACTCTTTTTCCCTGCAAACACTATTCCTTCTCTTTCTCCCCTTCTTCTATTTCTTTTCCTCCTTTTTTGCTTCCAATGTCTTCCTTGCACTGTAACTTGGGACTCTACCTTGATTCAGATCTATTTTTTGCCCATCATATCTATTTATCTTTCTACGCTTGTCATTATCATTTTTACAATATCTGCATAATCTTGCACCTACTTACCTCCCTCGCTGGTCTCTTTTTATATCCCGACTCGTTCTCTTCGTTCTCAGTCACAATTTCTTCTTGTAGTCCCTCAATCCTCCTTGTGCTAGTTCTCGCTTTCGTTCATTTACTTTGTTTGCTTCTTTTCATTACAATTCTCTCCCACTTTGTCTCTGTTCAATCTCTTCTTACTCTTTATTTTTTTTCTAACTGAAGACCTGTTTATTGCAAACTGAAATATAGGGATGATTGTTGTTCGATTCTTGCCTGTATCTTCATTTTATTGTACTGTTTTTATGAACCTCTGTAAAGCACTTTGGATAAAAGCACTTTGTAAATCCCAAGTAAAATACAAATACAAAAAACTCTGTTTATTTTTCCGCTCTTGTGCACATTACGCATGCTCTGCCCTACCAAAGATTCCAGAGTAAAAATGTAATTTCCTGTTCATGCAAGACAAAAGGAAAAGATTGTGTTAGGAACGACGGAGGGATAATTGGCAAACAATCAAGAAAAGGGGTTCCTGAAACAATCATTCCTCAACACAAACTTTGAAGTTCAACAAATATTGAATTTATGAAGAAGTTTCAATTTTATTTGACCATCGTGTATAAGAACGTGATGTCTACACCACTGTATGCTAGGAACATAACAAAAGACAAAAACAGGGCACTCACTCTCCTACATGCAAAGACAGATTACACATTACATTCAAGTGCGAAGTATATTGATGTGACATAGGTCATAGTTCTATCAGGGCCTGTGTATACATGAAATGGTGAGCTGTTTATCAGGTCATATTTACATTGAGATTTTTAGCAAAAAAACTGTGAGAAAGTCTCAACAAAATGAGTTTTTCCCTTCTCCTTTATTAACATTTACAGTAACAAAAGAAACTTCATGTTGTGGTCAGGTTTTTAATTTTTCACGTCACGAGCTGGTCATCTCTTTACAAGTGAGCACACATCAGGGCCACTGCACTTTACTGCCTCTAGCACCTGTAAGCTTTCCCAGGTGTCACTTGATGGTCTGGTCCGTTAAGCTTATGTTCATGTATGGCGTTTTTATTACCCAGGACCATTCAGCAGGCTAAGGCTTGTGTGATTTTGTCGAGGCACGTTTTACTGTCATTAAAAACCAGATGGAAAACGTGGGGCAGCTCCACAAAACTTCCATCGCCGCCAGTTTAGCCACGCAGTGAAAAAGTACAGGCACTACAAAAAATTCTTCTCCAATATCCGCTGTTAACCACCAGTGAGCAAGGGAAAGATAGGCATAGCACCTGAAAAAAACATTCCTTCAAAAACGACACCTTGGCTATATTTAGTGTGTTCTTCTGACTGCCGAATGATGTCTATTAAGTGTGGTGAGTGCAGACCTGCTGTCCATCCATCATGTGTAACAGTGATTCAGGAACTGCACACAAGGAGCGATAACTAGGTGCAATCCATTTGCCCTGGGTGTTTGTGACAGACCATCCATCTGAAGGAGCCACATCCTTTCAAACATACCTACACAGGATTATTCTAGCTACTCCTCAGAAAGAAAAGCAAAGATGATGTTACAACGAAAAGGCTTTATTGAATCTGTACAATATTTAGCTCCCAGTGTCTTAAATACATCCTTACTAGTCTGAGACTGATAGCATTTGTAAGGAAATACTTCATGTATCCCAGCCTATCGACTACTATATAATGGTGCTGATGGAAATGCGGTCTTCTTAGCTTGCTATGATAGAGATGAAAATCACCAGCATCCAAGAACACGGACTTTACTAGAGATGAGTACGTACCGCTCTTAATACAACACAGATGACCCTAATTACTGCTGTTCATTTCATCATGAAAGCCATATTGTTTTGCATAATTGTATTTCCTATCTCATAGAAAAATAATTGCCCTATATACTCTAACAGAAACAATATTCTTGCTCTAAGTTCAGTGTTAGGGGTCTTCAATCAGAGTTGCTTTCCTCCTGATTAGTTTGATTAGCATGTTAACACTGTTCATGCTGCTTACTTAACGCATATATTAAATCGAAGCACACTGCATTGTCCCGGTTGATGTCATAAGGGTCACTAGCTCCTTGCACAGACCTGTCTGGCCAGGGCGATGACTGATAAAATGCATATTTCTGCAATGTGCAATGCAGGTTTAATATTTTCTAGTCATCATTGATGTCATTGAAGCTATTGGTATGTGCAATTTACTGATCTATGTTTTTCTGCTCTTGTAAAACACAATGATCACAGTAACTGTATAGTGCCCCACAGTGCTTAATTTGTAAAGAAATAAGTGCCATTGCCCAAAAAATATTGGCCCCATAATGCCGGGCGCGGCGCTGCCTTCAGCGCGGGTGCGGCACTGCCCTCAGCGTGGGTGCGCCGTCCGCGTCACTTCAGTGCTAGACCTAGATCAGCCCACCACTAGCCCATCACACTGCTGCTGCTCCATGCCACATGTTTGGTGCTGCAGCAACTACTGGAACAGGCTAGTAGTGGGATGGATGGGGAAGGGCACACATGGGTTGAGGAAGTATAATGCTTTAAAGTTGGAAAATAATTGTTATGGTAGGTGTAGTGGTCCCAGCATTCCGGCAAACCCAGAGGCAAAAGAGCGCATTTGAACACACTTCTAAGTTCTAGACCACACTTGTTAGACAACTGGACCATACTTGCTGTCCTCGAAGTGATAATGCATTTGATAAAACTGTTGCAAACCTGTGGATGTTATATTATTTGTCAATTTTGTAGAATGACCCCCCACCACCCAGCCAACCCCCTCCCACCGCCCTGTTTCCCAAATGGCTCTGAGTGGAGTTGCGTTGCGATCATTGTCCCAGGACTCAGGATAGCTCAGCAGCAATGTGCTCGATTGGAAGCAAGATGACACAAAGCAACACAGGTTCGATCCCCGACTCCTTGCTTAGAAACCTCTGGTTATTAAGTGCGTTATAAATATGCAACTAAGACATGCTCCTCCTGTAACTGTGCCTCGATGCCCCCGGGCTGTGTGAGCGCTTTAAAAATGCAACTAAATTAAAAGGCATTCTGTTTCAGTCATTGTTGCACTGTATTTGCCTCTACCCTTTCTGCCCCATCTGACAGTCTGTTAAAGTACACCATATATTGTTAATCGGTTACCTCAGGAAGAGCACCTTCTCCTCATCCCATTCCTCAATCACCTCATCCAGGTGTTTTGTGTAATCAATTTACTCTCAAGCCCTTATCAGTCAGTCATCACATCTCATAAATGCATCCCCCTTCACCCTTCCTTCAAGCATGAGGATGGTTTTGTATAACTTAGAAAAAGTCATTACTTCAAGACATTGTTGTGAAATCAACGGCATGTGCTACTTCTGCTTTACCTTGCTACTTTCCACCTTAACACATCTTAAAAAATTAAATATGTTTTGTCACCCAATATTCAGGAGCCAGAGGAGAATGCATATTCGGATATTTCCTTCCCACTGACATGTTATTGACATACTTCACTAAACTGCGGGGTGTAACAGACACCCACCTCTATCTGAGGATTCCTATCTGAGGATTGCATGTGCTCTCATTCAGAGCACATGCTCGCAGCATGTTGTAGCCAGGTTAAGGGGCCACATCTGGTGTATAAACCACACATCAGGATAGAAAACATGCGCTGGAATTATGTAAAAGAATATCAGCAAACGACGGTTGAGAATTATGCACAAATACTCAACTAGTGCTTTTATTTATGACGACAGATTAGTGGGCACGTGCACCATGTTTATCCCCATCTAGTTTCCATGTGTGGATCTTTGCCTGAAATGGCATTTCAGAAGTTTGTCTTTGTATGGGCTTTTCTCGCAAAGTGCAGCTGGTTCGGCCCAATACGTGCACCGTTCCGGACCGGGTCCCCGCTCGCTGAAGCTCGTTTGTGAACTAATGAGGCAGATAACATTAAAAGGAAGAACGGAAACACCCAGGCAAAAATTCACAGTTCATGTTTCTCTTAGATGAATGCTATCCAGGGTTGGACTGGGGCATACAATTGTCTCGAGTCGGGCTCGGCACCAATGAAAAAGTGTCCAAAATTGCCAACGACATTTCATTCCTTTTGGGACAGACTAGTGGGACCACGCTGCCGCCCGTGCGCCGCCCGGTCCTGGGCTTTGCCCTGCCTTACCTCAAGCACGTAGGCTACCTTCTGTGGGGCCGCCACGCTGATCCTGATGATGACAAAAATAGGTGTGTGGCGCAGAGGCCCCACGGAAGATAAGATTTTAAAAGAAAAAACATATTTGGGCGGCTGGAGCCCATCACTTTAGAAGTGTTGGGTCTCAGCTTCCACTCAAAATAAGTTATTTCTTTTAAAAACTACCTTCCGTGGGGCGGGGCCCCTGCCACCGGTCCCACGGATGGTCAGGTTTTCAAAGAAAAAAGCAAAAAA
Source organism: Ambystoma mexicanum (assembly GCF_040938575.1). NCBI lineage: Eukaryota > Metazoa > Chordata > Amphibia > Caudata > Ambystomatidae > Ambystoma > Ambystoma mexicanum. The sequence continues at coordinate 382,491,369 of NC_090922.1, forward strand.
TGTACTTTTGGGCACAATCCACGGGCCCGGCCGCCCGCTGCAGAGTCATCCAACAGCCCCTGGTAACAGAAATTGGCCTGGCACTGACTGCAGTCAGCAGCGCACTGCACACAGGTCACACAGACAGAAGCCCGGGCGCGGACGGGCCCCTGGTGGGGTCCTGACTCCTGGGCAGTCAGGACACGACCAGGGGACCGTGCCGGCACCCAGTCCCGACCTGGGTCTTGCCTGATCACTTGACTGTGACAGGCTCAGACTGCACCGCACACAACAACAAGTGACTTACCTGCTTTGTCGGCTGGGACTTGTTCTCCTGTCGGGGGACCTCAGGGTGGGGTGGGCCAAGTTTGCACACTGGCACCCGCACAAATGAAAAAGCAGGCAAAGGGGGCCCCAGGAAGCAACTAGGCCGCACCACGCAGGGCAGGCTCTCTCTCTCACAAGTCAGGAACGACGACGCCACGCCTCAACACCTTCACTTCACAGTAACTCGTGAAATGAAGGTGGTGGCCCGCCGCCTCCTGTGGCAACAACAACAGGTCACCATGTAATTTCACTGGCTCAGAAGAATAGCCAATGAAAACTGCACATTCTGTGTTACTATACATAATGTATCAAATACTGCATAGTAACAACAGAATGGTAGTTTTCATTGGCTGTTGTTTGTAACAGTTTGTTGTTCATTGCTATTGCTGGCCCCTCCCAGGCCCAGCCAGCCATGGCCTGCAACCTGCAAGCACGAGAGAGATCGAGATCAGAATGACAATTCCCAAGGATTTATCATCGAAGCAAAGCGAAGTGGAAGAACAAACAAAGCAATTGCACTTGCGCTGGCCCTGCATGAGTTCCGGTGCCCAAAAAAGAGTGCCGGTGTTGGCCACCGGCAACCACCCCCACAAATTAAGCACTGGTGCCCCAAGATCTTGACAGGATTTGAGGATTCAGATCAAGTGGACATGTTAATGGGAAACAGTGAAGTGCACGGAGATGAGAAATGAGAAAAAAGAAACATGGCAAACATAATATAAACAACAGGGGCAGAGGGACAGAGGAAAAATACAAAATGCCCAATCCTAATACAAGACAACAGAAGTTACGGATCAGAGTTGGTCATACGAGCTCAAGTGCGAGGCTCTGCAAGGTGCAACTGAGTCAAGAAGGCCCCCTTTCACCTGTGAGGTTTATAGGCAGAGTATTGGAGGTTAACCCCTGCGATACTTAAGGTGCTGCTGAAACTGGTATATTTGGAATAGGAATGAGACACAGTCCACCAACAAGTAGTATGATTAAAAGTAGTACTTCCCCACATTGTAAGAAAGTCCACCTCACAAGAACAATGTGTCTGATATGAACTAGGCCCCAGTACTTATTGCTTTCTGGATCGAACTCACTGGGGAAGATATCTGAGGGGGCCACTAATGGTTGTGGGAGCATTTAGAAGGCCAACTAAGCTGCACTTTATTGCCTTAGATGTAGCTAATATCAGTTCCGAACCCGGGTCTGATATTATGGTACCCACTGCTTCTTGATACAGAGGTTTAAATGGTATTTGTCTTATTATTGTATATCATTTACGTGCTATGGCCATGATGCTATCGGTGTATCTGAAATTTACAGTACCGATGTTGATGTTGATTTAGCTCTAATTTTGGAAGACTTTTGTGGTAGAGTGTGCAGGAAAAAGAGGTCACCGGGTGGGCGGGTCAGCTTCAGGTGTTGTAGTTTGGTGGAACAGTGCATTGAACCAAGGGAGCAAACTTTGGTTGTGGTGACATTTCAGAAAGGGTCATCCTCAATATCAGAAGATGTATCAGGACCTGGGAAAAGAATAACGAGGTAACAAGCTACACAGTTCTTGTGGTTACACTGGGTCATGTTTTTTTAAATGTGTGTACACAATTACGACTAACCTCATGCACGAAGAGGAGCACAGGTGTATGACACATATTGTGGTACAACTGGTCTTAGTAGTGGTCTTGCAAGGCTGTTGACATAGATATCAGTGTTAGGCAACACAGGATTCTGTTTGAGTGTCACTTTTTCAGTTTTTCTAAAGCAGGCTTGGTTGTCCAGTCAGTTGCCAGATTATCTTACGTTTAGACTGATGCTAAAAAGTGAGAAAATATATCAAGCGCCTACTAACCCCTCACACTATAAAACAAGGAAGATCCCAATCATAAAGGTAAAACAGGAACAGTTAAGTGATATACCTGGTTTGCCTTTCATGGTAACTTGGGCCAAGGGAAGACTATATATATTCTCAAAAGGGGTATGAATGTGAGGTTCTATAAATATATATAGCTTGGAAACATCCTTGACTTAGTATTTGCAAAAGACGCCCTTCTCGATCCAGGCCCGATTGAGCCAGTGACATGGTCTGACCACCACTTGGTTTCATGCTCATTTATACCCGCCACTCCCCTTTGTAAAGTCCTCTCCCCTAAGACGTTACTTCGCTCCTGGCGCTCAGTCGACCCTATGGCACTTAGTGCCCACATAGCCTCTAGCTGTGCTCTTCTGAGACCTTTATCTTTAACTACACTTTCGCAGTCGTTGGTATCTGCTGCTGATTGTTATGCTTCACTTAAATTGATTCAAGGCCGCAGACTTCCCTCTCAGCCTTGGTTCACTGATCAGAACAAAAGTGCTCATCTGCATCTCAGACAAGCTGAACGCAAATGGCAGATTATTTATAATCCGACGTTTAGAGACCTGTACAAGCTTAGTCTCTCTACTTATTTAGCCAGTGTTAAACTGGCTAAATCCACTTTTTTTGCTAAAAAAATGGAAAATGCTTTATGTAAACCAAAAACTCTGTTTTCCATTGTTCACTCACTTGCTTCTTCTAAACCTCTTACTTCTATGGTTAAGCCATCACAAAAGCTGTGCAATGACCTTGCATCCTTCTTTACTACTAAAATCAATGTGATTCGATCGAACATCGCTAAATCTTCGACAATATTGTCTCCAGGCTCCACTAGCTTTGTGCCGCCCCCCCCTATTGATTCCTTTGCTAGTTGGTCCACCTTCCCTCTGTTCACCGAGGCAGAAGTCCTAGCGGCTATCTTAAAGATTAAATCTTCCTCCCCAGAGGACGCCATTCCGGCAATTATCATGAAGACGATTGCCCCTGATATTCTGGCTGACATCACAGCGGCTATTAATAACTCCTGCCAGTCTGGACTGGTCCCACCGGAGCTGAAATCTGCAAGGGTTATCCCCCTCCTTAAGAAGCCCTCACTTGATCCTACTATCACTGCTAAATTTCACCCTATTTCCCTACTCCCGTTCCTGCCTGTCTAAACTTTTGGAATCTCTGGTTACGCCCCTCCTGTCTTCCTTTCTGGAATCCTCAAAGATCTTCAATCACGCCCAGGCAGGTTCTAAGGCAGGGAGAGGGACGGAAAGTGTGATTGTCTCAGTGCAAGACGATATGTCTAGACTAGTCGATGCGGGTGGAGTCAGGGCTTTGATTCAGCTGGATTTGTCTGCCGCATTTGACACATTGGACCATCCTATTCTCCTTTCACGTCTAGCACAGATTGGGATTTCTGGCCCGGTTCTTGCTTGGTTTACCCCCTTTCTTTCAGACCGCACTCAGACCCTTGCTATGCCCCCTTTTCTTTCTCCCCCCTGTGCGCTCACCTGTGGTGTCCCTCAGGGATCCTCTCTTTCCCCGATTCTGTTTAACATTTATATCTGGGCGCTGGTCTGCCTCATTCGTTCCTATGGACTCAATTGTTATTCCTACGCTGATGGCACTCAAATCCTGATCCGTCTTGACCAGGATCAAACTGAGGTCTCAGCTTGGCTTCGTGACTGCTTAAAGGCAGTCGCTGCCTGGATGGACCAAAACTTGCTCAAGCTCAATGGCGATAAAATGGAGGTGATGTTGGTGGAATGCCCTCCCAACCCCTCACTTTGGACCCCCGCTTTTTGGCCCACGTCGTTGGGTCCACTGCCTAGTCCAGTCAATAAAGTGAAGAACTTGGGGGTTATTCTTTCTGCCTCCCGATCCATGTCAAATCAGGTTACGGCTGTTTGTCAGTACGCCCACCACCAGATCAGGGTTCTTAAGAGGGTCCTACCCATGATTCCGGAAGTCATGCGTCCTCCCGTGGTGGCTGCGCTAGTCCTCTCAGGGCTGGACTATTGTAACTCCCTGTATCTGTCTCAACCAATTGGCCTTCTCCAACGGCTTCAACGTATGCAGAACCTGGCAGCCAGGCTAGCCACTGGCTCTCCCTATGGTGCCCACATCTCGCCAGTGTTCCGCCGACTCCACTGGCTCCCAGTGGCTCAACAAGTTAAGTTTAAATCATTGTGTATTGTCCATCGGGCAATCCATGGCTTAGGAGCTGAGTTCCTTCAATCCAAATTCTTTCCATATATTCCCGAACGTAATCTCTGCTGCTCGGCCACCAATATACTTATTGTTCCTAGGTTTAACTGGGAAAGACTCGGCAGCAGAGCCTTTTGCATTGCCGCCGCCAAGCTTTGGAACACCCTCCCACTGCCACTCAAATCTACCCCCAACCATTTGATTTTCAGAAAAGCTCTGAAAACCACTCTATTTTAGTTCTCTGGCTCTTTACTGATTTCCTTAGTTAGCAGCTTCCTAACCAGCGCCATGATGCCCTTGGGCGACCGTGCGCTTTACAAATTCAGGTAACATAACATAACATGTATATATATATATATATTCAGTAAAAAAAAACGTTGTTAAAGGGACGTTATGGTAAAGTTGCACTACTAAAAACCTATTAAATTCAGTAAAAAAAACTTTATTAAGGGCACATTATGGTTCTAGTTAAAATCGAAAAAAAAAAATGAAAATCGCCAGTTATGGTAGGCTAAGCACCCATACCTGCCCGCCCCACTGTGCACTGCTAACACTATCATCCAGGACATGACAGATGGCATCACAAATGTCATTGAAGACATCACTGATGATATCACATGTGTAGGCCCTTTGTTTTTGTTCACTTCCATATATATATATATATGTATATCAGTAAAAAAAAAGTTTGTTAAAGGGTTGTTATGGTTCAAAGTCAAACTGGGAAACCCTTGACATTCGCAAGTTATGGTAAGCTAAGCAACCATAACTCGCGCCACCTACGTGCATTGCTAAGACTAACACCCAGGACATCAAAGATGACATCACAAATGTCATTGATGACATCCCTGATTTACATATATATATATATATTCAGTGAAAAAACTTTGTTAAAGGGACGTTATGGTTAAGTTGTGCAACTAAAAACCTCTGAAATTCAGTGAAAAAACTTTGTTAAAGGGACGTTATGGTTCCAAGTAAAACCTAAAAACCCTTGAAATTCGCCAGTTATGGTAAGCTAAGCAATCATAACTCTCGCTACCACCGTGCACTGCTAAGACTAATACCCAGGACATCAAAGATGACATCACAAATGTCTCTTTAACAAAGTTTTTTTCACTGAATTTCATAGGTTTTTAGTAGCACAACTTAACCATAATGTCCCTTTAACAAAGTTTTTTCACTGAATTTCATAGGTTTTTAGTAGCAAAGCGTAACAATAGTAACTTTGACTTTATGTACATGTAATATGGAACATACTGAACCACTTCTACTGAATGTTATGTCCGCAAACATTTTTGATGTCCGCGGACATATTCGGACAACAGTACCACTACCTAAAAAGTCTGGGGGGGTATGTTTAATTGTTATATTACAACATGATAACATTTAAAAAATTCACAAACTAGTACACATACATATTATATGTAGTAATACATAAGAAATGTAACCCATATATGTACCGCACTAACCATTCATTTAAATACAATATATTGTAAAATGGAATATACCAAGAGAAGATAAATAGGCTGCCAACATAATTACCTCACAGACACTCCAAAACTAAGACCAAGACCAGACCTACAGAGTACTCAGAACATATCTTACCTGAAATAGTAAGTGTACATCATTTTACTCATATCTTTATAAACTTTTTGTATTAGATTAAAAAAAAATATTATATATATTTTTTTCTCACAGAAATGTCTAGTACTCTGGAATGGCTAGAGGAGCACTTCCCACATGACGAAATGTCAGAAAATAGTGAAGCTAATGGTACACACTTTACAATATAAACCATTTAACTGTTATTATTTTATATATATTTAACATATATATTTCTTTTTGTACAGAGAATAACAAAATAGAAAATATGTCTGAAGAAACTGTTATGGAAAAGACGCTTGACAGCTTAAAAGAAAAAAATGGATTTATTATTGAGCAATTTTAATAATTTGAAAACTTTTGTTGAGGATCCCACATGTACTTGTCCCCCCTCACCATATCCCAGTCAATTATCCCCAAACCCTCTACATAATCCAAAACGTTTTGATGAGACTTCCATCCCTTCTTCACCTGATACCAATCATGTTTTGTTTCTGTTTCTGCCTCACCTTCTCTGTCATAAATTATTAATATATGTGAAATAAAGTAACATTTTTATATTGTGTTGTAATTACTTCCCATTTTTTATTTTTTTAAAAACAATGTAGATGTCCGCGGACAGCGCGGGTGTTCTGAAATGTTCGTAAATAAACGAAAATGGAGGTGTCCTGTAGAACACTATACCTGTCTGTATTGGTCGCTAGCAAGTTGAAACTGTTCTAAGATCCCAATTGGTGTCCTGAAATGTTTGTAATTAAACGAAAATGGAGGTGTCCTAAAGAACACTATACCTGTCCGTACTGCTCGCTAGCAAGTTGAAACTGTTCTAAGAACACAAGCGGTGTCCTGAAATGTTTGTAATTAAACAAAAATGGAGGTGTCCTAAAGAACACTATACCTGTCCGTACTGTTCGCTAGCAAGTTCAAACTGTTCTAAGAACACAATTGATGTCCTGAAAAGTTCAGTAAGTTCGTAATCAGTCCTGGGAGGATAGCTCAGCGGCAGCGTGCGCGTCTTGGAAGCAAGACGACACAAAGCAACAACAGGTTCGATCCCCGGGTCCGCGCTTAAACCTCTTGGTGCTTAAGCGCGATATAAATACGTAACTAAGACAAAAAAAAAAAACACAATTACGTAACTAAGAAAAACAAACTATTCCTGTAACAGCGCCTCGATGCCTGCGGGCTGTGTGAGCGCTTTATAAATGTAAAAAATAAAATAAAATAAAAAACCCAATTGGTGTCCTGAAATGTTCGTAATTAAACAGAAATGGAGGTGTCCTAAAGAACACTATACCTGTCCGTAATGTTCGCTAGCAAGTTAAACTGTTCTAAGAACACAATTGATGTCCTGAAAAGTTCGTAATCAAACGAAAATGGAAGTGTCCTAAATAACACTTTATCTGTCCGTAGTGTTCGCTAGCAAGTTTAAACTGTTTTAGAACACACGCAATGTCCAGAAATGTTCGTTTGAAATGTGACGCACTTTTAATTAATTCAGGACCCGACCACTGTCCGGAGAACATCAACGCGCATGCGCAAACCAATGTCCGTGAATTTGGTGTCCTGCGGACAGGAGGTTCCTTCGCGGACATGTTCGCGAAGGGATCATGTGACCGCGCCCATGCTGATCGCGTGTTCTGAATGCGGACACTGTTCGTGTCCCCGAACAATTCAAAAGTACATTTTCGAGTAATCCACAATATTTTTCCATAAAAACTCATCATGGCACAAGTCCCACATAGTAATCCTGAGTTTCTACATATCTTTTGAAACTTTTTGAACCCTTTTTTGTGTTCGATCTGTCCGTGGACAGCGCGCATGTCCGCGAACCGCGTACAAGCACCCCTATAAAAGACCAAGCCCTAGAGCTTATTCTAATTGTGTTTCTGGCTTTTCTTCAGAGCACAGCTATTTCTCCAGCAACTTGCTGATTACACCATCGAGATGGCATCCCTGGCTGCAGAACTGCCACCTGGTGCTGCACCTGCTTCAGCACCACCCCCACCCCCTCCACCACCACCACCTTCCCAAGGGCCTGAAGAGGGGAACAGGAGTGAGGATGCAGAGGAGGAAGAAGAGGTTGACGAGAATGAGGTAGAGGAAATCCCTACTACCCGCACTAGACGTGAGTCTTGGGTGTGGCGGTTATTTTCCATTTATGGGAATGGTCCTAAGGCTCGTGCGAACCATGTTATCTGCAATGAGTGCAAAATTATACTCAGTCGTGGGAAGCACGGTTCGTACAGCTTTGGGACCACGACCATGAAGTGACACCTGAGGTCATTTCTCTCTGGGGCTATTCGCAAGGTTGTACCTTGCGAAGAACATAGTAGGTTGATTTCCTCTACTTCATCCTCCGTTTCTGATCCTGTCATCACAAGGACCACCTCTGTGGGACAGCGTCTTCCTCAAGCTGCCTCACAGGCCATACAGAATTCTGATGACCCTTACCTTTCGAGGGTCACAGTTGTATGTATGTCCTGTGACACAGTACTCTGCAGGGGGGAGCGACTTCGGAGTGCTTTTGAGACTATTGTCTCAGAGCACGAGAAGACCTGCTCACTACCCAAATAAAACCCACTCTACATCTTCCTCTCTCAGCTCTCCCTTTATTATCCCTGTGGTTTGTGTCCCCCCCTTTCCCCTCCTTTCCCCTCATCTCCTAGTGTGTCATGTCTAAAAACAAAACAAAAATACAAAATTACAAAAATCAAAAAAAATAAGGCTCTTTTGAGAGCCGCCTTTCACAGTTAAAAAATAGAAGTGAAGATAAATAAAGCAGGGCGCTTTGTATTTCTTAAAAGTCCATGGACAGTTCGCGAACATTAAAAAAATCAGGGTGCTTCCCTATTGTAACCATTGCATTTTTCTCTGGGAGGAAGTGGTAGCTCTGAAAAGAGCCTTTGGGAGGTGTTTGTATGTCAAAAATTATAAATACTTAACACCTACTTCACAATGGATGCTGTATTTCTAAAAAAGGTCGCAATGCATTTTGTACATTTCTCAGAAAAATCTGATTGCCAGCATAAGTAAGATGGACTCCATCTCTGCGAAAAATGTATGTATTAGGAAACATAATATTTGCATTGTGAAAAGAGGACATGCCAAAATCTCTCAGAAAAGGACAAACAGCCTAATTAACATTGCGCCTTGTTTTTTCCATTTGTGGACCACATGAAGAAGAAGGAAGCCACATTTGTCTCTGCGCAATCCGTGAAAATATTACTTGAGAATTAGGAAACATGTCCATGACTTTCCCAAGTCCTTCTTTCATAGCAAATTGCAAATAAATTCCAGAACCATGTCCTAAACTGTTCCCTCCACAATGAATTACAATTATGTCTGGATGTTGCTTTGTTTCCAAAGTAGCACAGAGAGGTAGCAAGTCCAACCACTTCATTCCACGTACTCCATGCCAGTGTACTTCCACATGTGGAAATCCAAGATCTACAGCTACTCCACAGCTTTCTGCATGCACCTTCAACCAATGTATCCCCGAATGTCCCAAAATCCAAACAATCTGTTTTCTGAAACACACAGCTATAGCTATCTGTTGTTCTCTCAGCAAAAAGAGTATCTGAGAAACTCTCTCCTGGCACAACACACCCACAAACTTTCCTGACCAATCCCTTTCAGTGCTCATTCTCATTTGCATGACTTCTGAACCCAAAAGTCCCTGGATGTAACTCCTGTTGTCCGCGAACTACCGCCATGTCCGCGGACATATCGTAACATGAACAGCCCTTCTACCATTTCCATTTCACTCTCTGTGCCATTCCCTCATTGGATGTAGCTAAGAAATCGCATGACCATGCACCAATCACATTGAAGACCTCTACATCTAACTGCATCATCATAGATCAGCACGGCAAATGTACTATGAATCTCTCTGAGTACAAGTGTCATATCATTGGCAAGCACCATCTACAAGAAATACTGTACAAGTCTCCAAGATTTCTACTTGCAGCTCCATGCATATCCATATGCATGAACACAAACTGCAGGTATGAATATTTTCTGTACAGTACATGAACACATTTCCAAACTGACTTTTAGCTTGTATAATCTGTAAAATGAATCTACTGTCTTTTTTCCAATTTCCTAAAATCAACTATCACTTATAAACCTTTATACTATTTACTTTCTTTATACACACACTGTCAAATCATGTTAAACTAACATTTTTGAAATGAAATTTATAGACTACATATATTAAAACAAAATTGCATGCATGCACACTCTATGTTCAAATCTCAAAAAATAATACTTATTCAATTACATTTATTTATTTATTTATTTATTTGATTACTTTAATTTAAGCATGGCATTAAGGCACTATTACCTAGAACAGCTTAGTTACAGAAATAGTGGTATTCAGTGGTACATTATGAATTTCACAAGACATACTAAAGATATTTTGTTTGTTACAGTTACTCATTGCAATACAATTTGTTCATTAAGAACATATCATATGTATTGAACTGGTGCAACGTATCTTATGTGAATAAGATAGTTTTAATGGTTTTATGGAAGGCGCTGAGGATTTCAATTAAAAAAAATCAATATCTAAATTAAAAACAATGCTATATACAAACAAAATTACTAATTTGTTTCTTTTACAATTGCAGTGAAGACCATTCTCCTGAAAAGAAGCAGCCGAATTTGAAGAACAAAGAAGAAGTAAGAATTAAACTGTTCATTTTAGAAAAAAAGTAAGTAGAATATACCATATTATTTGTATTATTACTCAAACATACTGTAAAGTTAGTTGATGCTATTTCTGTGCCTAAAAATAGAGATTGTGCACCATTCTGTCCAAAAATCCCCATGTCTTAAACAGCGATTTACAGCCAGAATGGCACACAAATTCCTACTTTTGGACACACAAATTACCCAACTCAACCGCTAGAATGTTCACATTATAGAACAAACAAATGTTTTAATTGTATACATTAGATTTACTATTTGTACTTCTCCACACCACTAGCTTATTTTTTTCTGTCATCTGAACCTGAGTTTAGTAACATATTAATTGAAGAATACACATCCCTACTAGTTGTAGTTCCCAATGCACAATCAGACACCATTACATACATCATCTTACTCAAACACTCATGCACACAGCACACATACATTGCAGAACACCCCAACCCATACCTTCTTTATAAAAGTGTCCAACATAAGCATCCATCTCTAGCAGAATTTGTAAAAAAAAGTTGAAACAAAACAGCTAATACAGTCATTTAGTGAAACACAATACGTTTCAAGTACAAAAACTTTGCCTCCTCTATCAAAATGTAAAACAAACCAAAAAACAATTAACAGAAAATCAGCTATCACTACAGATAAAACTGCTTCTTTAAATTTTAATATAGTGCAAAGTAAGCATACCAAGAAAAGTATTTTAGCCAAAATGTTCCGTCACAAAGTCCTTCAAAATCTTATAAAAACAGGAGAGAAATCAGGTTCAATGCTTAAAACCTATCGTAGGAAATTAATTTTAGAAGCTTTGATCTCAAAAGAAAGTTATTTATTTTAGTGTTAAACAAAATGAAACCCCTAACAAAACTAATAACTAAATTACAAATAAGACTTCTCAATAAATGAAATGTCAACAGAAAGAACTTCTTAAGTATCTGCGGAGGTGAATGGAGTCACACTACGAGCACAGAACCATACTTTGATGAAGAAGCGTACAAACAAAAGCAAACAAATACAATTGCCATACATAGCAGTGGTCGAGGTTATGCAAAAGTTAATAATACCATAATAGAACTAGAAGTACTCCTTACAAAAATATGCCTTCAAAACTTAGAATTACCCCTCCATTCAACTGAATCAGAACATCTAGTGTACAAATGGCCATGCACGTCAATATGTAACATTCCCAAACAATTTTTCAAGTCTTTACGCCAATTCCTCAATCAATATGTAAAAAGCAAAGACAAAATCAAAATTAAACTACTGCAAAATATGGATACCTGTCCAGTGCGCAAATACACAGGACTACAAGGACATTCATTGGCCTGCATTACAGGACCTACTTATAAAACCACCTTCCATGATATCAAAAGAATATCAACACATCATTCAACTATAATAAATCTAGTCTATAAACTGTACTATGCTAAAAGTCATGCTTTAGCACTAGCAAATTTAAATAACATTCTTCTACATGGTACAGCGAAAGACCTACTTCAAGAAATTGACTATATCCAGAAAAAATATTTTGGATGTGAAAGCCATTTGCAGAATGAAATAGCTTTAACCCTTTAAATGCCAGCGACGAGCCGGCTCATCGGTAAAAACCGCTCCAGGTTGCCACCGACGAGCCGGCTCGTCGGTGGCACTTAAGGGGTTAATGAGGGGGGAAATGCTGGCGGGTTTGGGTGGTGTATACCGCGATTTAAAAAAAAACCATTGGCACTGGGGGGGAACCTCAATGGCACTTAAGAGGTTAAACCAAATTAGCAACAATTCTACACATGGCAAACTTCTGCTAAACACAAACAAAAAAGAAATACTAACATTTAAAAGTAGATCAGCTTAAGTACCAAACCATGTATGTGTATGTTGCCGCAGAACTTTTTATAAAAGTAACACAAAAACTGTAGACCTATCATATAAAATAGAAGACAATGAAGATTCTAAATGGTTTGAATTAGCTCTCTACCTTGTAACAGAAAACAAATATGAAATAAGTGACCCCTTAATACTTTGCAGTTACTGCACTACAAAACTTGACAACAACCAAACTCCTTCACGCGCTATCACAAATAATTTGGAATTATACCCACTACCCAAACCCCTACAACAACTTAATTTATATGAAAGCATCATAATTCAAACAGTACACCCATTTCAAGCAATAATACGCATTCAACCAAAAACAGCAAAATTACCTCCCTCTGAATTGGTAAAAGGCATTTGTGGAAAAGTAGTTTATTTACCATTAGATCTAAAAGAAAATGTGCATACTCTAAGAGTGCAACGTCCAATGCAGCAATCTTTAATTATCTTAGTAAATGGAGTACCTACAAAAGACAAAAAAATATGGCAACAGCTGCTAGATTTACATAAAGTTAGACAAGCCTTACAATATTTTAAAGAGAATAATGAATATTACAAAGAAATTAATATTGAAGAAAACTTGAAAGATACAACTGAAATAATTCAAGAAACACAAGAAGCTGGTCAATTTGAGCTACTAGATCCTGCTACAATATCAAATACTTTAGACCATTATACAATTCATCCTTTGCACTCTAATGACACCATAGAAGATGCACTGGAAACATACCAAATGCGTCAAACAAAAGGATCACCAATCAGCATATGGGAAAAAAGTATAGAAGCACGTGCTTTTCCTCTACTCTTTGCTACTGGCAAAGGAGGAAGGTATGATGATAGACCTATTCAAATATCAGCTTCAAAATACCGCTCATTACTTATGTATTCTGAAGATCCCAGATTTAGACAAAATGTGGAATACATATTCCAACTACTCTTTGAAAGTGAACTAGCAACTTTATGTTACGGAGTTGCACACATATTCAAATCAGGATCACACTTTCAAAATATGACAGCTACACAATTATTACAAAAAGTGCAACAAAAGGATGAGGTTTTACAATCAAATATTACAAATCTATTAGTAAATAGGCGTGGTACTAAAGAGTACTGGTTTCGACGTCATGGAGATGTACGTTATATGATCAGAAACCTTGGCCCACCCACTTGGTTTGTTACATTAAGTTGTGCAGAATATGCATGGCAAGATTTACATGATTTCCTACGCCTATCAAATAAAAACAAAACAAACATAGATATACTAACACCAGGAGAACTTTGTTCTTTGGATCCTGTTAATGTTTCAAGATATTTTCACCATCGCTTAATTGCTATGCTACATTTTATTTGTAATAAAACTGTTCCTCCCCTTGGAGAAGTGCAACACTTCTTTTGGAGAAAAGAATACCAAGCCAGAGGAGCACCACATATTCACATGCTTTTATGGATTAAAGATGCTCCTAAATTTGGTCAAGACAGTGATGCCACTGTTTTACAGTTTATTGAAAAATATGTCACTTGTGAAATTACATCAGAATCCACAAATAGTGATCTTCATGCACAAATTTTACAATTTCAAAGACATAAATGTGGCAAATATTGTCGTCACAAATACAAAAACAAATGGAAATACTACACCAAATGCCAATTTTGTTTCCCTAGACCAGTTACAAATACAGGTCAAGTGAACAACCTCATGTCTTCAGTTAGACATAGTGTTAAAGGTAAGTCACCTAAAAATACATATTACATAAAAAGAAAAGAAGAAGAAAAATATGTCAATGATTATAATGCAATCATTGCCCACTTGTGGAATGCAAACATAGATGTGCAGTACATTGCAGACAATTCTACTGCAGTTGCACGATATGTCACAACATACTTAACCAAATCAGAAAAGACAGAGCTCCAAGACCTCTGGAATGACGTGTTATCAGATAAAACAGTGTCTCAGAAATTATACAGCTTGGGCATAAAAATGCTCTCCCATAGGGAATGTGGATCATATGAAGCAGCTGATCGTTTAACTGGTACTGCATTGTATGGTAAATCTGAAAATATAGTATGGCTAAGTCTTGTCCAGCTAAATCTAGAAAAAGAGTTCTAAAAACATACAAAGATATAGAAACAATAGCCAAACATGATCCCAACAGCCAAGACATTTTAAAAAACAATTTATTGGACACATACTACCCAAACAGAAGTAATACTTTGGAAACCATGTGTCTATACCACATAGCCCAAAACTACACATACAAAAATAATATAAAACCTGATGAAGAAAAAGGTAAATACAGAGTGACAAACTGTGAAGGCAGCTTAGTTAAACTCACTAAACCAAATTTAATTAATCATATCAAATTGTCATTGAAGACTCCTCAACATAAAGAAATATATTACATGTCCCTGCTACAACTCTTTAAACCATGGAGAAAAGAAGAAGAAATACTAGAAAACTTTGACTCATATGAAGATGCTTTCAAATCAAATGAAAGCAATATAACTGATGTAAACTTTACACAATACAAAACTATGTTGCACAATGAACAGCAACACGAAGAAAAACTCCAGGCCCAACTAGATAAAGACACTCCTGACAGTAGTCAACCTTCTGTAACAGGAAGCCAAGAACCACTTGGAGAACCACTAATAATAAATGAGGCAGAATTAGCTATGATAGAAGTAGAAAACACCATGTGTCAGTATGAAGATAAAGAAGACTTAACTATATTACAATCAAAACTAAACAACAAACAACGTAGCGTTTTTGAAGAAGTAACAAAACAAATTGCACATGGTGTACAACATGAAAATAAAGAATGTTCCTGCCATAATTATAAACCTATACTACTGGACGTCAGTGGTGAAGCTGGTTCTGGCAAAACATTCCTAATCAAAATCATCAGTAAATTCCTTCAACAATTGACAAACAACAAACTGTCATTTGTTGTCACTGCCCCCACAGGTTTAGCTGCCTACAACATAGGTGGTGTCACTTTACACCGATTACTACTATTGCCAGTAGAACACCAGAACAAATTAGACTATTACAAACTTTCTGCAGAAGCTGCAATGGAACTACGCAGAGTATTGAAACAAATGAAAATGCTACTAATATATGAAGTGAGCATGGTCTCCAACCTAATGTTGGCTTTGATTCACCTCTTACCCTAGACAAAGCAATGACAGATATTGGTAACACAGTCTTTAAAGAAGGCATGAGCTACCTAGCACTATCACGCTTACGTACACTTGACAGTCTATTTCTAATCAACTTTGATGCAAGTAAAATAAACGCTGATATTCCTTGCATTTTAGAATACAATAGACTTTGCTCACTATACACTCCCCATCTAAACACATATTCTGTTCCACAAAAAGTAAAACGTTATAAAAGAAAAATAAATCAAACAGAAAAGCAACAGGATGTCACTGCAAATCCTCCAAAGAGAGTAAAAGAAAGTAATACTTCATCAAGTACCACAAGCAAAAAAGAATCAATTAGGGAAAGTAAACCAGGTACTTCTTCAAAGAAGGAAGACAAATTCCAAAAAAAGCAGTCAGATACAGAACCACCTGGTCCATTTAAACTCTCAAATATAGTTGGTGTAAGTTGCTACGCAAATGTAGCAATTTCAATTACCACCAATTGTTGACAACATTTACTTACACAGTACAGACCCATTGTGTATGCAAATGTTAGTAATTCACAGAAATGCAGCAAACAATCCTGACAACACGTATAGTGTTTATGGAATAAGACAACAATTGGACTACTGTACTGGAACGGTGAAATTCACTATAAACTCACAGGAAGATCCACAAGAATTTCTAATGTACTTACTACAAGTACTGGAAAACAAAAACATACCTATAAATGAAATCTTCCAGATTTCATACATGTGGAAAGATACATGCACTCTCTGCAACAATGTGACACAAGAAGAAATCCCCAATGAACGCTTTGTATATATATCAATACCTAATTGTGAATCCATTCCATTTCAGCAACTTGTACAAAATGCAAACCATGGTAGATTATGTTCTACCTGCAATTCAGATAATCGCTCCACGTTAGTAATACAAACACATAGTAAATACCAAAATTTGATAACTAAACTGTACTTAAACCTCAAGTAAACTGTTAGAATATTCCAAAAGCTATCTAACTGCCCAAAGATTCTACAGCAATTAATCACATAAATGAATACCACTAAATTAGAGCAAAAAATAGACAATTAGAATACGCCAATTGGTATCTAACTGTCCCAAAATGTAACAATATCCAAACAGATAAATCAATACCACTAAAATATATTAAAAAAAACAGACAGTTAGAATACGTCTACTGGTATCTAACTGCTCCAAAATTTCATAATATCCAAACAAATAAATAATATGTTACTGCTCCAAAAAAAATGCAACCCAATGTATAAAGCATTAGCCAGAAACAACGAATGAACACTGAAAACAAACAAACAAATAAAGTGTAGCATAACAGAAAAAGGTTTTTTTTTATCCAACATGGATTTTTTTTTCTCCCACAAACCCAATGATTTTAAGTACAGTTTAGTTATCAAATTTTGGTTTTAAGAACATTAAATAAGCGTTTGTAAGATTTGCTGGTAATCTCTGCTTTAGAGTAATGGTACTATCATTACATTCAAACCATCCACATTTCTGTTTTATATATGCAGTGTAGTGCCCTGAATTGGTTGTGGCTCCTGCGTGGTAGATTATCCCTATTGTTGGGAAGGTTTTCCTACCAAGTGATATTTGACCATGTGTGAATCCAGTTAGCTTGCAGTTGTTTTTGGTACCATCTGCATTGTAACGTAGAAGCATTAGTATTACGTATTTACTATGTGTTTGTATTACTAACGTGGAGCGATTATCTGAATTGCAGGTCGAACATAATCTACCATGGTTTGCATTTTGTACAAGTTGTTGAAATGGAACAGATTCACAATTAGGTATTGATATATACACAAAGCGTTCATTGGGGATTTGTTCTTGTGTCACATTGTTGCAGAGAGTGCATGTATGTTTCCACATGTATGAAATCTGTAAGATTTTATTTATAGGTATGTTTTTGTTTTCCAGTACTAATAGTAAGTACATTAGAAATTCTTCTGGATCTTCCTGTGAGTTTATAGTGAATTTCACCATTCCAGCACAGTAGTCCAATTGTTGTCTTATTCCATAAACACTATACGTGTTGTCAGGATTATTTGCTGCATTTCTGTGAAGTACTAACATTTGCAAACACAATGGGTGTGTACTGTGTAAGTAAATGTTCTCAACAATTGGTGGTAATTGAAATAGAATATTCATTGCTACATTTGCATAGCAACTTACACCAACTATATTTGAGAGTTTAAATGGACCAGGTAGTTCTGTATCTGACTGCTTTTTTTGGAGTTTGTCTTCCTTCTTTGAAGAAGTACCTGGTTTACTTTCCCTAATTGATTCTTTTTTGCTTGTGGCACTTGATGAAGTATTACTTTCTTTTACTCTCTTTGGAGGATTTGCAGTGACATCCTGTTGCTTTTCTGTTGGATTTATTTTTCTTTTATAATGTTTTACTTTTTGTGAAACAGAATGTGTGTTTAAATAGGGAGTGTATAATGAACGAAGTCTATTGTATTCTAAAATGCAAGGAATATCAGCGTTTATTTTACTTGCATCAAAGTTGATTAGAAATAGACTGTCAAGTGTACGTAAGCGTGATAGTGCTAGGTAGCTCATGCCTTCTTTAAAGACTGTGTTACCAATATCTGTCATTGCTTTGTCTAGGGTAAGAGGTGAATCAAAGCCAACATTAGGTTGGAGACCATGCTCACTTCATCTATTAGTAGCATTTTCATTTGTTTCAATACTCTGCGTAGTTCCATTGCAGCTTCTGCAGAAAGTTTGTAATAGTCTAATTTGTTCTGGTGTTCTACTGGCAATAGTAGTAATCGGTGTAAAGTGACACCACCTATGTTGTAGGCAGCTAAACCTGTGGGGGCAGTGACAACAACTGACAGTTTGTTGTTTGTCAATTGTTGAAGGAATTTACTGATGATTTTGATTAGGAATGTTTTGCCAGAACCAGCTTCACCACTGACGTCCAGTAGTATAGGTTTATAATTATGGCAGGAATACGTGTTTAGATGAGGGGTGTATATTGAGCGAAGTCTATTGTATTCTAAAATGCAAGGAATGTCAGCGTTTATTTTACTTGCATCAAAGTTGATTAGAAATAGACCGTCAAGTGTACGTAAGCGTGATAGTGCTACGTAGCTCATGTCTTCTTTAAAGACTGTGTTACCAATGTCTATCATTGCTTTGTCCAGGGTAAGACCTTGTGATTTATGAATGGTGACTGCGTATGCAAGAGTTAGAGAAAATTGTTCTCTGCGTACATACATGTCTTTGAAGAGAAGGAATCGAGCTGTTGAGCGTCTTATTCTTTTTACTTCTGAAAGTTTGTCAAAGAGAATATTGACAAACTGAATTTTGTTGTCACGTGGGTATGTTTGAAAGCCAACAACTGTACCAAGTGCTCCATTAACTAGTCCTTGGTCCACGTCAAGGTTACGTTTCAGCATTACTCTGCAATTTAAGGATAATTTTAATATCTTTTCCAAGCCTGCTGTGTTTGAGATTGATTTTTCTAAACTAGTTAGTCTTGTTGTGGCTTGGTCACACATGGGTAGTGTCATTCCATGTACATCTAGTTTGTCTGTGGCGCTAATTTCCATTATTGGTTGCATTTCTTTACTTAACATTATTTAATTGAATTTGAAACAGCTTGCAAGAGTTGGCATTAAGGCCATACAATTGACATTTCTGTGGGCTAATTGTTCCATAACATCTGTAGCACATGCATTATCGCCATAAAGTGCATTAATATGCCGGGCTTTCAATATTGTTTCTGCTTCTTTAGAAAGTATACCTACTCTGATACTTTTTAAGATGTTGACATAAGTGAGATCTGCAGATTGCCGCATGTTTTCTGTTAATTTTCTGTATTGGAAATGTTGCCAAAGGTTGACATTTCCAATGCTGCCAACAGTTTTACGGCAGAGTTTGTGTCCTAATGTTTTAAAAATAGGCTCACCTTTTTCTGGTGCCAATTGAAGAAGATCTCCAAAAACAATAATGTGTTTTCCTGCAAAGAGCTCTTCATTGTTTGTTTTCAGTACTTCTTGTAATCTGAGGTTAATCAAAGCCAACATTAGGTTGGAGACCATGCTCACTTCATCTATTAGTAGCATTTTCATTTGTTTCAATACTCTGCATAGTTCCATTGCAGCTTCTGCAGAAAGTTTGTAATAGTGTTTTTGTTCTGGTGTTCTACTGGCAATAGTAGTAATCGGTGTTAAATGACACCAACTATGTTGTAGGCAGCTAAACCTGTGGGGGCAGTGACAACAGCTGACAGTTTGTTGTTTGTCAATTGTTGAAGGAATTTACTGATGATTTTGATTAGGAATGTTTTGCCAGAACCAGCTTCACCACTGACGTACAGTAGTATAGGTTTATAATTATGGCAGGAACATTCTTTATTTTCATGCTGTACACCATGTGCAATTTCTTTTGTTACTTCTTGAAAAATGCTACATTGCTCATTGTTTAGCTTTGATTGTAGTATAGTTAAGTCTTCTTTATCTTCATACTGACACATGGTGTTTTCTACTTCTATCATAGCTAATTCTGCCTCATTTGTTATTAGTGGGTCTCCCAGTGGTTCTTGGCTTCCTGTGACAGAAGGTTCACTACTGTCAGGAGTGTCCTTATCTAGTTGGGCCTGGAGTTCTTCGTGTTGCTGTTTATTGTGCAACATTGTTTTGTACTGTGCAAGGTTTACATCAGTTATACTGCTTTCATTTGCTTTGAAAGCATCTTCATATGAGTCATAGTTATCTAGTATTTCTTCTTCTTTTCTCCATGGTTTAAAGAGTTGTATCAGGGAGATGTAATATACTTCTTTATGTTGAGGAGTCTTCAATGACAATTTGATATGATTAATTAAATTTGGTTTAGTGAGTTTAACTAAGCTGCCTTCACAGTTTGTCGCTTTGTATTTACGGTTTTGTTCATCAGGTTTTATATTATTTGTGTATGTGTAGTTTTGGGCTATGTGGTATAGACACATGGTTTCCAAAGTGGTACTCCTGTTTGGGTAGTATGTGTCTGATAAATTGTTTTTTAAAATGTCTTGGCTGTTGGGATCATGTTTGGCTATTGTTTCTATATCTTCGTATGATTTTAGAATTCTTTTTCTAGATTTAGCTGGACCAAGACTTAGCCATACTATATTTGCAGATTTGCCATGCAATGCAGTACCAGTTAATCGATCAGCTGCTTCATAGGATCCACATTCTCTGTGGGACAGCATTTTTATGCCCAAGCTGTATCATTTCTGAGACACTGTTTTATCTGATGACAGGTCATTCCAGAGGTCTTGGAGCTCTGTCTTTTCTGATTTGGTTAAGTATGCCGTGACATATCGTGCAACTGCAGTAGAATTGTCTGCAATGTACTGCACATCTATGTTTGCATTCCATAAGTGGGCAATGATTGCATTGTAATCATTAATATATTGTTCTTCTTCTTTTCTTTTTATGCAATATGTATTTTTAGGTGACTTACCTTTAACACTATGTCTAACTGAAGACATGAGGTTGTTCACTTGACCTGTATTTGTAACTGGTCTAGGGAAACCAAATCAGCATTTGGTGTAGTATTTCACTTTGTTTTTGTATTTGCAACGACAATATTTGCCACATTTGTGTCTTTGGAATTGTAAAGTTTTTGCATGAAGATCACTATTTGTGGATTCTGATGGAATGTCACAAGTGACATATTTTTCGATAAACTGTAAAACAGTGGCATCACTGTCTTGACCAAATTTAGGAGCATCTTTAATCCATAAAAGCATGTGGACATGTGGTGCTCCTCTGGCTTGGTATTCTTTTCTCCAAAAGAAGTGTTGCACTTCTCCAAGGGGAGGAACAGTTTTATTACAAATAAAATGTAGCATAGCAATGAAGCGATGTTGAAAATATCTTGAAACATTAACAGGATCCTGAGAACAAAGTTCTCCAGGTGTTAGTATATCTATGTTTGTTTTGTTTTCATTTGATATGCATAGGAAAGCATGTAAATCTTCCCATGCATATTCTGCACAACTTAATGTAACAAACCAAGTGGGTGGGCCAAGGTTTCTGATCATACAACGTACATCTCCATGACGTCAAAACCAGTACTCTTTAGTACCAGGCATATTTGCTAATAGATTTGTAAGATTTGCTTGTAAAACCTCATCTTTTTGTTGAACTTTTTGTAATAATTGTGTAGCTGTCATATTTTGAAGGTGTGATCCTGATTTTAATATGTGTGCAACTCCGTAACATAAAGTTGCTAGTTCACTTTCAAAGAGTAGGTGGAACATCTATTCCACATTTTGTCGAAATATGGCATCTTCAGAATACATTCGTAATGAGCGATATTCTGATGCTGATATTTGAATAGGTCTATCATCGTATCTTCCTCCTTTGCCAGTCGGAAAGAGTAGAGGAAAAGCATGTGCTTCTATACTTTTTTCCCATATGCTGATTGGTGATCCTTTTGTTTGACGCATTTGGTGTGTTTCCAGTGCATCGTCTATGGTGTCATTAGAGTGCAATGGTTGGATTGTATAATGGTCTAAAGTGTTTGATATTGTAGCAGGATCTAGGAGCTCAAATCGACCAGCTTCTTGTGTCTCTTGAATTATTTCAGTTGCAACTTTCAAGTTTTCTTCAATATTAATTTCTTTGTAATATTCATTATTCTCTTTAAGATATTGCAGGGCTTCTCTAACTTTATGTAAATCTACCAGTTGTTGCCAAATTTTTTGTCTTTTGTAGGTACTCCATTTACCAAGATAACTAAAGATTGTTGCATTGGACATTGCACTCCTAGAGTGTGCACATTTTCTTTTAGATCTAATGGTAAATACACTACTTTTCCACGAATACCTTTCACTAATTCAGAGGGAGGTCATTTAGCAGTTTTTGGTTGAAGGCGTATTATTGCTTGAAATGGGTGCACTGTTTGAATTATGATGCTCTCATATAAATTAAGTTGTTGAAGGGGTTTTGGTAGTGGATATAATTCCAAGATATTTGTGATAGCACGTGAAGGAGTTTGGTTGTTGTCTAGTTTTGTAGTGCAGTAACTGCAAAGTATTATGGGGTCAGTTATTTCGTATTTGTTTTCTGCTATAAGGTAGAGAGCTAATTCAAACCATTTAGATTCTTCATTGTCTTCTATTTTGTATGATAGGTCTACAGTTTTTGTGTTACTTTTATAAAAAATTCTGCATCAACATTCACATACGTGGTTTGGTACTTCAGCTGAAGTACTTTCAAATTTTAGTATTTCTTTTTTGTATGTGTGTAGTGAAAGGTTGCCATGTGCAGAATTGTTACGAAGTTGGTTTACAGCTAATTCATCTTGTAAGTGGGTTTCACTTCCAAAATATTTTGTCTGTATATGGTCGATTTCTTTTAGTAGGTCTTTTGCTGTACCATGTAGAAGAATGTTATTTAAATTGGCTAGTGCTAAAGCAGGACTTTTAGCATAGTACAGTTTATAAACTAGATTTCCTATACTTGCATGATGTGTTGATATCCTTTTGATATCATGGAAGGTTGTTTTGCAAGTAGGTCCTGTAATAAAGGCCAATGAATGTCCTTGTAGTCCTGTGTACTTGCGTACTGGACAAGCATCCATATTTTGCAGTAGTTTAATTTTGGTTTTGTCTTTGCTTTTCACATATTGATTGAGGAATTGGCGTAAAGACTGAACATTTTTTTGGGAATGTTACACATTGACGTGCATGGCCATTTGTACACTAGATGTTCTGATTCAGTTCAAAGGAGGGGTAAATCTACGTTTTCAGGGCATATTTTTGTAAGGAGTACTTCTTGTTCCATTATGGTATTATTAACTTGTTCATAAACTCGACCACTGCTATGTATGGCAATTGTATTTGTTTGCTTTTGTTTGTACGCTTCTTCATTAAAGTATGGTTTTGTGCTTGTAGTGTGACTCCATTCACCTCCACAGATATTTAAGAAGTTATTTCTGTTGACATTTCATTTATTGAGAAGGCTTTTTTGTAAATTAGTTATTAATTTTATTAGTGGTTTAATTCTGTTTAACACTAAAATAAATAACTTTCTTTTGAGATGAATTGCACTGCCTATCAACGCTTCTAAGATTACTTTTCTGCGATAGGTTTGAAGCGTTGAACCTGGTTTCTCTCCTGTTTTCATAAGATTTTGAAGGACTTTGTGATGGAACATTTTTGGCTAAAATACTTTTCTTGGTATGCTTACTTTGTAATACATCAAGATTTATAGAAGTTTTATTTGTAGTGATAGTTGATTTTCTGTTAATTGGTTTTTGGTTTGTTTTATCCTTTGATAGAGTAGGCAAAGTGTTTGTACTAGAAACTTCTTCTGTTTCACTACATGACTGTATTAGCTGTTGTGTTTCAACATTTTTTTCAAATTCTGCTATAGATGAATGCTTATGTTGGAGAGTTTTCTTTTCATTTGCTCTACTTCTGCATTCCTTTCTACAGAGTTGCTTTTTGGAAGGCATTCTTTAGGGTCTATTGAAAAAAATACAGAAGGTATGGGTTGGGGTGTTCTGGAATTCATGTGTGTTGTGTGCATGCGTGTTTGAGTAAGATGATAAAGATGTATGTAATGGTGTGTGATTGTGCTTTGGGAAGTACAACTACTAGGGATGGGTATTCTTGAATTAATGTGTTACTAAACTGGGGTTCAGATGACAGAAAAAAGTAAGCCAGTGGTTTGGAGAAGTATAAATAGTATATCTAAAGCAATACAATTAAAACAGTTGTTTGTTCTACAACATCTAAATTCTAGCGGCCGAGTTGGGTAATTTGTGTGTCGAAAAATAGGAAGTTGTGGGCCATTCTGCCAGTAAATCACTGTTTAAGACGGGGGATTTTTGGTCAGAAAGGTGCAGAATCTCTATTTTTAGGCACAGAAATAGCATGAATTAACCTTACAGTGTGTTTGAGTAATAATTCAAATATTATGGTAACATTTTACTTACTTTTTTTCTAAAATGAGCAGTTTGCTTCTTAGTTGTTCTTTGTACTTCAAATTCGGCTGCTTCTTTTCTGGAGAATGGTCTTCACTGCAATTGTAAAAGAAAGAAATAATTTGGTTTGTATATAGCACTGTTTTTAATTTCGACATAGATTTTTTAAATTGAAATGCTCAGCGCCTTCCTCAAAACCATTAAAACTATCTTATGACTAACTGTAGGAAAGAAAATATCTTTACTATGGCTTGTGAAATTCATAATGTAGCACTGTATACCACTATTTCTGTGACTAAGCTTTTCCACGTAATAGTGAGTCAATGTCATAGCCTGCTTTTCCACGTAATAGTAAGTCAATGTCATAGCCTGCTTGTCCTATATAAATGTAAGTAATTATATAAATTGAAAAAATTAAAACCAATAATGTGTTTGTACAAATATTATTGTTTGGGATTTGATCATAGAGTGTGCATGTAATTTTGTTTGATTATATGTAGTCTATAAATTTGATTTCAAAAATGTTGGTTTAACATTATTTGCGTGTGTGTGTGTGTATGAAGAAATTAAACGGTATAAAGGTTTGTAAGTCACAGTTCATTTTAAGACAATGAAAAAATGATCGCAGATTCATTTTACAGATTATACAAGGTAAAAGTCGGGTAGAAAATGTGTTCATGTACTGTATAGAAAATATGCATACCTGTAGTTTGTGTTCATGCATATGGATATGGACGAAGCTGCAAGTAGAAATCTTGGAGACTGTATAGTATTTCTCGTAGATCGTGCTTGCCAATGGTATGACACTTGTACTCAGAGAGATTCACTGTACATTTGCAGTGCTGATCTATGATGATGCAGTTACAAGTCGAGGTCTTGGATTTGATGGGTGGATGGTCATGTGATTTCTTAGCTACATCCAATGAGGGAATGGTGCAGAGAGTGAAGTGGAAATGGTAGAAGGGCTGTCAACGTTACGATATGTTTGCGGACATGGTGGTAGTTCTAGGACACTGCGTATTACATCCGGGGAATTTGGGGTGGGGAGGCATGCAAATGAGATTGAATGTAGCAAGGGATTGGTCAGTAAAGTTTAGTCAGTGTGTTGTGCTAGGAGAGGTTTTCTCAGATATTCTTTTTGCTGAGAGAAGAACAGATAGCTATGGCTGAGTGTTTCAAAAACAGATTGTGTGGATTTTGGGAGACTCGTGGATACATTGGTTGAAGGTGCATGCAGAAAGCTGTGGAGTATCTATAGATCTTGGATTCCCACATGTGGATGTGCACTGGCCTGGAGTGCGTGGAATGAAGTGGTTGGACTTGCTACCTCTTTGTGCAACTTTGAAGATAGAGGAACATCCAGACATAATTGTAATTCATTGTGGAGGGAACAGTTTAGGACATGTGTCTGGAATTTCTTTACACTTTGCAATGAAAGAAGGACTTCAGAAGATCATGGACATGTTTCCAAACTCCAAAGTAATTTTTTCACGGATTGCGCAGAGACAAATGTGGCTTCGTTCTTTCTCATGTGGTCCACAAATGGAGAAAGCAAGGCGTAATGTCAATAAGGCTGTTTGTGCCTTCCTAAGAGATTTCGGCATGTCCTCTTTTAACAATGAAAATATTATGTTTCGTAGTACATACATTTTTCGCAGAGATGGAGTCCATCTTGCTTATGCTGGCAATCAGATTTTTCTGAGAAATGTACAAAATGCATTGCGACCTTTTTTAGAAATACAGCATCCATTTTGAAGTAGGTGTTAAGTATTTATCATTTTTGACATACAAACCCCTCCCAAAGGCTCTTTTCAGAGCCACCACTTGCTCCCAGAGAAAAATGCAATGGTTACAATAGGGCAGCACCCCAATTTTTTAAATGTTCGCAAACTGTCCGCTGACTTTTAAGATATACAAAGGGCCCTGCTTTATTTATCTTCACTTCTATTTTTTAACTGTGAAAGGCGGCTCTGAATAGAGCCTTATTTTTTTTAATTTTTTTTATTTTGTATTTTTTTTGTTTTTTTATACACGACACACTAGGAGAGGAGGGGAAAGGAGGGTAAAGGGGTGACACCAACCACAGGGATAAGAAAGGGCAAGCTGAGAGAGGAAGATGTAGAGTGGGTTTTATTTGGGTAGTGAGCAGGTCTTCTCGTGCTCTGAGACGAAAGTCTCAAAAGCACTCTGAAGTCGCTCCCCCCTGCAGAGTACTGTGTCACAGTACATACATACAACTGTGACCCTCGAAAGGTAAGGGTCATCAGAATTCTGTATGGCCTGTGAGGCAGCTTGAGGAAGACGCTGTCCCACAGAGGTGTTCCTTGTGGTGACAGGATCAGAAACGGAGGATGAAGTAGAGGCAATCAACCTACTACGCTCTTCGCAAGGTACAACCTGGCGAATGGCCCCAGTGTGGAATGAGTTCAGGTGTCCCTTCATGGTCGTGGTCCCAAAGCTGTACGCACCATGCCTCCCGCGACTGAGTACCATTTTGCACTCATTGCAGGTGACACGGTTATAATGAGCCTTAGGAACATTCCCATGAATGGTAAACAACCGCCACACCCAAGAATCACGCCGAGGGCGGGTAGTAGGGATTTCCTCTACCTCATTCTCGTCATCCTCTTCTTCCTCGTCTGCATCCTCACTCCTGTTCCCCTCTTCAGGCCCTTGGGGAGATGGTGGTGGTGGAGGGGGTGGGGGTGGTGCTGAGGCAGATGTAACACCAGGTGGCAATAGTGGAGCCATGGATCTCATCGTCTTGGAGATGGAAATCTCAAAATCGGCAAAGTATGCAGCAAAATGCAGTGTGCTCTGTGGAATAGCCAGAAACACAATGAGAATTAGCTCTAGGGCGTGGTCTTTTATAGGGGTGCTTGTACGCGGTTCGCGGACATGCGCGCCTTCCGCAAGACAGATCGAACACCAAAAAAGGTTCAAAAAGTCACAAAAACTATGTGGAAACTTAGGATTAGTATGTGGGATTTGTGGTATGGTGAGTTTTTAATGAGAAATATTGTGGATTACTTGGAAAAGTACTTTTAAACTGTTCGGGGATACGAACAGTGTCCGCATTCAGAACACGCGATAAGATGGGGGCACGGTCACATGATTGCTTCGTGAGCATGTTCGCTAAGGAAGCGGCCGTCTTGCGCATGCGTGTTGATGTTCTACGGACAGTGTTCGGGTCCTGAACTAATTAAAAGTGCGTCACACGTAAAACGAACAGTTATGGACAGCCGTTTGTTCTTAGAACAGTTTAACTTACTTGCGAACAATACGGACAGAAATAGTGTCCCCAGCACACCTCCATTTTCGTTTATTTACGAACAATTCAGGACACCAGGAGTGTTCTTAGAACAGTTTCAACTTGCTAGCGAACACTACGAACAGGCATAGTGTTCTTAAGGACACCTCCATTTTCATTTATTTACGGACATTTCAGGACAGTACGAGTGTTCTTAGAACAGTTTCAACTTGCATGAGAACATTACGGACAGACATTGGGCCTCATTACGACCCTGGCGGTAAGGGGTTAACACCAGCGTTAGCTGCGCCGACCCCTTACCGCCAATTACGAGGTCCCCTAGCGCCATGGTGCTTTTAACACCTGCTTTTAGCAGGTGTTAAAATCCATGGCGCTAAGGGACCATGGAGTTAATTACGCCACCGTAATTTACGGTGGCGTAATTAACGCCTTCCCCACTCCCATTATGCCCTATGGGGCAAAAATGGGAATGGGGAAGGGTAAATGGGGATTGGGGACTTACCGCCCCGCCTAGGTCGGAATGGGGCGGTAAGTCCGCCAACCACCATGGCGTAAACGTAGTTTACGCCATGGTGGTAAAGTCACGGCCCAGGCGGTAACTTACCGCCTGGGTCGTAATGAGGCCCATAGTGTCCTCAGGACACTTATATTGTCGTTTATTTACAAACATTTCCGAACAACCGCACTGTCCGTGGACACCTAAATTGGTTTTAACACAAAGAACTGAAAGTAATTACAACACAATATAAAAAAGTAACTTTATTTGACATATATAAACAATTTATGACTGAGAAGGTGGGGCAGAAACTGAAACAAAAACAGGAGAATTAGGGATTTCAACATAATTGGGATCAGGTGAAGAAGGGATGGAAATGTCATCAAAACGTTTTGGTCCATGGAGAGGTTTTGGGGTTAAATGAGTGGGATATGGTGAGGGGTGACAATTACAGGTGGGACAATGGTATGTTGTTGGTAGTTTTAGGTGATCTTCCACAAAGTTCTTTAAATCGTAAAAATTTTCCATAAGTTGGTCCATTTTTTGGTTAATGTGTTCCAGAGTGTTATCCACTGCTTCTTTTTCTGTGGTAGTGGCAATTTTTGTATGGTCTGTAAAAAAAAATGTATATGTAAAATGTATACAAAATAATGTTTATTCATTGGTTTATATAGTAAAGTGTGTACCATTAGGTGCACTATCTTCTGACATTTCGTCTTGTGGGAAATGCTCCTCTAGCCACTCCAGAGTAGTACACATTTCTGTGAGAAAACAAAAAAGTAATATATTTTTTTATCTAATACAGAACGTTTATAAATATATGAGTAAAATGAAGTGCACTTACTATTTCAGGAAAGTATGTGATGAGTAGTCTGCACGTCTGGTCTTGCTCTTAGTTGTGGAGTGTATGTGAGGTAATTATGTTGGAAGCCACCTTATCTTCTTTTGGTATATTCCATTTTAGAACATATTGTATTTAAATGAATTGTTAGTGTGTTACATATATGGGTTACATTTCTTAAGTATTACTACTTATACTTTGTATGTGTGCTGCTTTGTGAATTTGTTAAATGTTCCTATGTTATGATATAACAATTACACATACCCCCCCAGAGTTTTTAGGTGGTGGTACTGTTGTTCGAACATGTCCGCGGACAGTCAAATTCAGTAGAAAGGGTTCAGTATGTTCCATATTACATGTACATAAAGTCAAAGTTATTATTGTTAAGTTGTGCAAATAAAAAACTATCAAATTCAGTAAAAAAAACTTTGTTAAAGGGGCGTTATGTTTCAGTTGCGCTACGAAAAACCTGTGAAATTCAGTAAAAAACTTTGTTAAAGGGACGTTAGATTTTGGAGCAGTTAGATACCAGTAGGTGTATTCTAACTGTTTATTTTTTTATATAATTTCGTGGTATTGATTTATCTGTTTGGATATTTCTAAATTTTGGGACAGTTATATATCAATTGGCGTATTCTAACTGTCTGTTTTTTTCTCTATTTGAGTGGTATTAATTTATCTGATTAGTTGTAGCATCTTTGCGCAGTTAGATAGCTTTTGGAATATTGTGACAGTTTATATTTTTTTTACTACAAGTGTACTTAAGGTTTAAGTACAGTTTAGTTATCAAATTTTGGTTTTAAGAACATTAAATAAGCGTTTGTAAGATTTGCTGGTAATCTCTGCTTTAGAGTAATGGTACTATCATTACATTCAAACCATCCACATTTCTGTTTTATATATGCAGTGTAGTGCCCTGAATTGGTTGTGGCTCCTGCGTGGTAGATTATCCCTATTGTTGGGAAGGTTTTCCTACCAAGTGATATTTGACCATGTGTGAATCCAGTTAGCTTGCAGTTGTTTTTGGTACCATCTGCATTGTAACGTAGAAGCATTAGTATTACGTATTTACTATGTGTTTGTATTACTAACGTGGAGCGATTATCTGAATTGCAGGTCGAACATAATCTACCATGGTTTGCATTTTGTACAAGTTGCTGAAATGGAACGGATTCACAATTAGGTATTGATATATACACAAAGCGTTCATTGGGGATTTGTTCTTGTGTCACATTGTTGCAGAGAGTGCATGTATGTTTCCACATGTATGAAATCTGTAAGATTTCATTTATAGGTATGTTTTTGTTTTCCAGTACTAATAGTAAGTACATTAGAAATTCTTGTGGATCTTCCTGTGAGTTTATAGTGAATTTCACCATTCCAGCACAGTAGTCCAATTGTTGTCTTATTCCATAAACACTATACGTGTTGTCAGGATTGTTTGATGCATTTCTGTGAAGTACTAACATTTGCAAACACAATGGGTCTGTACTGTGTAAGTAAATGTTCTCAACAATTGGTGGTAATTGAAATAGAATATTCATTGCTACATTTGCATAGCAACTTACACCAACTATATTTGAGAGTTTAAATGGAGCAGGTAGTTCTGTATCTGACTGCTTTTTTTGGAGTTTGTCTTCCTTCTTTGAAGAAGTACCTGGTTTACTTTCCCTAATTGATTCTTTTTTGCTTGTGGCACTTGATGAAGTATTACTTTCTTTTACTCTCTTTGGAGGATTTGCAGTGACATCCTGTTGCTTTTCTGTTGGATTTATTTTTCTTTTATAATGTTTTACTTTTTGTGAAACAGAATATGTGTTTAAATAGGGAGTGTATAGTGAACGAAGTCTATTGTATTCTAAAATGCAAGGAATATCAGCGTTTATTTTACTTGCATCAAAGTTGATTAGAAATAGACCGTCAAGTGTACGTAAGCGTGATAGTGCTACGTAGCTCATGCCTTCTTTAAAGACTGTGTTACCAATGTCTATCATTGCTTTGTCCAGGGTAAGACCTTGTGATTTATGAATGGTGACTGCGTATGCAAGAGTTAGAGAAAATTGTTCTCTGGGTACATACACGTCTTTAAAGAGAAGGAATCGAGCTGTTGAGGGTCCTATTCTTTTTACTTCTGAAAGTTTGTCAAAGAGAATATTGACAAACTGAATTTTGTTGTCACGTGGGTATGTTTGAAAGCCAACAACTGTACTAAGTGCTCCATAAACTAGTCCTTGGTCCACGTCAAGGTTACGTTTCAGCATTACTCTGCACTTTAAGGATAATTTTAATATCTTTTCCAAGCCTGCTGTGTTTGAGATTGATTTTTCTAAACTAGTTAGTCTTGTTGTGGCTTGGTCACACATGGGTAGTGTCATTCCATGTACATCTAGTTTGTCTGTGGCGCTAATTTCCATTATTGGTTGCATTTCTTTACTTAACATTATTTCATTGAATTTGAAACAGCTTGCAAGAGTTGGCATTAAGGCCATACAATTGACATTTCTGTGGGCTAATTGTTCCATAACATCTGTAGCACATGCATTATCGCCATAAAGTGCATTAATATGCCGGGTTTTCAATATTGTTTCTGCTTCTTTAGAGAGTATACCAACTCTGATACTTTTTAAGATGTTGACATAAGTGAGATCTGCAGATTGCCGCATGTTTTCTGTTAATTTTCTGTATTGGAAATGTTGCCAAAGGTTGACATTTCCAATGCTGCCAACAGTTTTACGGCAGAGTTTGTGTCCTAATGTTTTAAAAATAGGCTCACCTTTTTCTGGTGCCAATTGAAGAAGATCTCCAAAAACAATAATGTGTTTTCCTGCAAAGAGCTCTTCATTGTTTTTTTTCAGTACTTCTTGTAATCTGAGGTTAATCAAAGCCAACATTAGGTTGGAGACCATGCTCACTTCATCTATTAGTAGCATTTTCATTTGTTTCAATACTCTGCGTAGTTCCATTGCAGCTTCTGCAGAAAGTTTGTAATAGTGTAATTTGTTCTGGTGTTCTACTGGCAATAGTAGTAATCGGTGTTAAATGACACCAACTATGTTGTAGGCAGCTAAACCTGTGGGGGCAGTGACAACAGCTGACAGTTTGTTGTTTGTCAATTGTTGAAGGAATTTACTGATGATTTTGATTAGGAATGTTTTACCAGAACCAGCTTCACCACTGATGTACAGTAGTATAGGTTCATAATTATGGCAGGAACATTCTTTATTTTCATGTTGTACACCATGTGCAATTTCTTTTGTTACTTCTTGAAAAATGCTACA
Organism: Ambystoma mexicanum; assembly: GCF_040938575.1. Lineage (NCBI taxonomy): Eukaryota > Metazoa > Chordata > Amphibia > Caudata > Ambystomatidae > Ambystoma > Ambystoma mexicanum. Next base: position 382,523,886 of record NC_090922.1, read on the forward strand.
TTGCTCATTGTTTAGCTTTGATTGTAGTATAGTTAAGTCTTCTTTATCTTCATACTGACACATGGTGTTTTCTACTTCTATCATAGCTAATTCTGCCTCATTTGTTATTAGTGGGTCTCCCAGTGGTTCTTGGCTTCCTGTGACAGAAGGTTCACTACTGTCAGGAGTGTCCTTATCTAGTTGGGCCTGGAGTTCTTCGTGTTGCTGTTCATTGTGCAACATTGTTTTGTACTGTGCAAGGTTTACATCAGTTATACTGCTTTCATTTGCTTTGAAAGCATCTTCATATGAGTCATAGTTATCTAGTATTTCTTCTTCTTTTCTCCATGGTTTAAAGAGTTGTATCAGGGAGATGTAATATACTTCTTTATGTTGAGGAGTCTTCAATGACAATTTGATATGATTAATTAAATTTGATTTAGTGAGTTTAACTAAGCTGCCTTCACAGTTTGTCACTTTGTATTTACGGTTTTGTTCATCAGGTTTTATATTATTTTTGTATGTGTAGTTTTGGGCTATGTGGTATAGACACATGGTTTCCAAAGTGGTACTCCTGTTTCGGTAGTATGTGTCCAATAAATTGTTTTTTAAAATGTCTTGGCTGTTGGGATCATGTTTGGCTATTGTTTCTATATCTTCGTATGATTTTAGAACTCTTTTTCTAGATTTAGCTGGACCAAGACTTAGCCATACTATATTTGCAGATTTGCTATACAATGCAGTACCAGTTAATCGATCAGCTGCTTCATAGGATCCACATTCTCTGTGGGACAGCATTTTTATGCCCGAGCTGTATCATTTCTTGGACACTGTTTTATCTGATGACAGGTCATTCCAGAGGTCTTGGAGCTCTGTCTTTTCTGATTTGGTTAAGTATGCCGTGACATATCCTGCAACTGCAGTAGAATTGTCTGCAATGTACTGCACATCTATGTTTGCATTCCATAAGTGGGCAATGATTGCATTGTAATCATTGATATATTTTTCTTCTTCTTTTCTTTGTATGCAATATGTATTTTTAGGTGACTTACCTTTAACACTATGTCTAACTGAAGACATGAGGTTGTTCACTTGACCTGTATTTGTAACTGGTCTAGGGAAACCAAATCAGCATTTGGTGTAGTATTTCCCTTTGTTTTTGTATTTGCAACGACAATATTTGCCACATTTGTGTCTTTGGAATTGTAAAGTTTTTGCATGAAGATCACTATTTGTGGATTCTGATGGAATGTCACAAGTGACATATTTTTCGATAAACTGTAAAACAGTGGCATCACTGTCTTGACCAAATTTAGGAGCATCTTTAATCCATAAAAGCATGTGGACATGTGGTGCTCCTCTGGCTTGGTATTCTTTTCTCCAAAAGAAGTGTTGCACTTCTCCAAGGGGAGGAACAGTTTTATTACAAATAAAATGTAGCATAGCAATGAAGCGATGTTGAAAATATCTTGAAACATTAACAGGATCCTGAGAACAAAGTTCTCCAGGTGTTAGTATATCTATGTTTGTTTTGTTTTCATTTGATATGCATAGGAAAGCATGTAAATCTTCCCATGCATATTCTGCACAACTTAATGTAACAAACCAAGTGGGTGGGCCAAGGTTTCTGATCATACAACGTACATCTCCATGACGTCGAAACCAGTACTCTTTAGTACCACGCATATTTGCTAATAGATTTGTAAGATTTGCTCGTAAAACCTCATCTTTTTGTTGAACTTTTTGTAATAATTGTGTAGCTGTCATATTTTGAAGGTGTGATCCTGATTTTAATATTTGTGCAACTCCGTAACATAAAGTTGCTAGTTCACTTTCAAAGTGTAGGTGGAATATCTATTCCACATTTTGTCGAAATATGGGGTCTTCAGAATACATTCGTATTGAGCGATATTCTGATGCTGATATTTGAATAGGTCTATCATCGTATCTTCCTCCCTTGCCAGTCGGAAAGAGTAGAGGAAAAGCATGTGCTTCTATACTTTTTTCCCATATGCTGATTGGTGATCCTTTTGTTTGACGCATTTGGTGTGTTTCCAGTGCATCTTCTATGGTGTCATTAGAGTGCAATGGTTGAATTGTATAATGGTCTAAAGTGTTTGATATTGTAGCAGGATCTAGGAGCTCAAATCGACCAGCTTCTTGTGTCTCTTGAATTATTTCAGTTGTAACTTTCAATTTTTCTTCAATATTAATTTCTTTGTAATATTCATTATTCTCTTTAAGATATTGCAGGGCTTCTCTAACTTTATGTAAATCTACCAGTTGTTGCCAAATTTCTTTGTCTTTTGTAGGTACTCCATTTACCAAGATAATTAAAGATTGTTGCATTGGACATTGCACTCCTAGAGTGTGCACATATTCTTTTAGATCTAATGGTAAATGCACTACTTTTCCACGAATACCTTTCACTAATTCAGAGGGAGGTCATTTAGCAGTTTTTGGTTGAAGGCGTATTATTGCTTGAAATGGGTGCACTGTTTGAATTATGATGCTCTCATATAAATTAAGTTGTTGAAGGGGTTTTGGTAGTGGACATAATTCCAAGATATTTGTGATAGCACGTGAAGGAGTTTGGTTGTTGTCTAGTTTTGTAGTGCAGTAACTGCAAAGTATTATGGGGTCAGTTATTTCGTATTAGTTTTCTGCTGTAAGGTAGAGAGCTAACTCAAACCATTTAGATTCTTCATTGTCTTCTATTTTGTATGATAGGTCTACAGTTTTTGTGTTACTTTTATAAAAAATTCTGTATCAACATTCACATACGTGGTTTGGTACTTCAGCTGAAGTACTTTCAAATTTTAGTATTTCTTTTTTGTATGTGTGTAGTGAAAGGTTGCCATGTGCAGAATTGTTACGAAGTTGGTTTACAGCTAATTCATCTTGTAAGTGGGTTTCACTTCCAAAATATTTTGTCTGTATATAGTCGATTTCTTTTAGTAGGTCTTTTGCTGTACCATGTAGAAGAATGTTATTTAAATTGGCTAGTGCTAAAGCAGGACTTTTAGCATAGTACAGTTTATAAACTAGATTTCTTATACTTGCATGATGTGTTGATATCCTTTTGATATCATGGAAGGTTGTTTTGCAAGTAGGTCCTGTAATGCAGGCCAATGAATGTCCTTGTAGTCCTGTGTACTTGTGTACTGGACAAGCATCCATATTTTGCCGTTGTTTAATTTTGGTTTTGTCTTTGCTTTTCACATATTGATTGAGGAATTGGCGTAAAGACTTGAACATTTTTTTGGGAATGTTACACATTGACGTGCATGGCCATTTGTACACTAGATGTTCTGATTCAGTTGAATGGAGGGGTAAATCTACGTTTTCAGGGCATATTTTTGTAAGGAGTACTTCTTGTTCCATTATGCTATTATTAACTTGTTCATAAACTCGACCACTGCTCTGTATGGCAATTGTATTTGTTTGCTTTTGTTTGTACGCTTCTTCATTAAAGTATGGTTCTGTGCTTGTAGTGTGACTCCATTCACCTTCACAGATATTTAAGAAGTTATTTCTGTTGACATTTCATTTATTGAGAAGGCTTTTTTGTAAATTAGTTATTAATTTTGTTAGTGGTTTTATTCTGTTTAACACTAAAATAAATAACTTTCTTTTGAGATGAATTGCACTGCCTATCAACGCTTCTAAGATTACTTTTCTACGATAGGTTTGAAGTGTTGAACCTGGTTTCTCTCCTGTTTTCATAAGATTTTGAAGGACTTTGTGATGGAACATTTTTGGCTAAAATACTTTTCTTGGTATGCTTACTTTGTACTACATCAAGATTTATAGAAGAAGTTTTATTTGTAGTGATAGTTGATTTTCTGTTAATTGTTTTTTGGTTTGTTTTATCCTTTGATAGAGTAGGCAAAGTTTTTGTACTAGAAACTTCTTCTGTTTCACTACATGACTGTATTAGCTGTTGTGTTTCAACTTTTTTTTCAAATTCTGCTATAGATGGATGCTTATGTTGGAGAGTTTTCTTTTCATTTGCTCTACTTCTGCGTTCCTTTCTACAGAGTTGCTTTTTGGTAGGCATTCTTTAGGGTCTATTGAAAAAAATACAGAAGGTATGGGTTGGGGTGTTCTGGAATTCATGTGTGTTGTGTGCATGCGTGTTTGAGTAAGATGATAAAGATGTATGTAATGGTGTGTGATTGTGCTTTGGGAAGTACAACTACTAGGGATGGGTATTCTTGAATTAATGTGTTACTAAACTGGGGTTCAGATGACAGAAAAAAGTAAGCCAGTGGTTTGGAGAAGTATAAATAGTATATCTAAAGCTATACAATTAAAACAGTTGTTTGTTCTACAACATCTAAATTCTAGCGGCCGAGTTGGGTAATTTGTGTGTCGAAAAATAGGAAGTTGTGGGCCATTCTGCTAGTAAATCACTGTTTAAGACGGGGTGATTTTTGGTCAGAAAGGTGCAGAATCTCTATTTTTAGGCACAGAAATAGCATGAATTAACCTTACAGTGTGTTTGAGTAATAATTTAAATATTATGGTAACATTTTACTTACTTTTTTTCTAAAATGAGCAGTTTGCTTCTTAGTTGTTCTTTGTACTTCGAATTCGGCTGCTTCTTTTCTGGAAAATGGTCTTCACTGCAATTGTAAAAGAAAGAAATCATTTGGTTTGTATATAGCACTGTTTTTAATATCGATATAGATTTTTTATTGAAATGCTCAGCGCCTTCCTCAAAACCATTAAAACTATCTTATGACTAACTGTAGGAAAGAAAATATCTTTACTATGGCTTGTGAAATTCATAATGTAGCACTGTATACCACTATTTCTGTGACTAAGCTTTTCCACGTAATAGTGAGTCAATGTCATAGCCTGCTTTTCCACGTAATAGTGAGTCAATGTCATAGCCTGCTTGTCCTATATAAATGTAAGTAATTATATAAATTGAAAAAATTAAAACCAATTATGTGTTTGTACAAATATTATTGTTTGGGATTTGATCATAGAGTGTGCATGTAATTTTGTTTGATTATATGTAGTCTATATATTTGATTTCAAAAATGTTGGTTTAACATTATTTGCGTGTGTGTGTGTGTGTGTATGAAGAAATTAAACGGTATAAAGGTTTGTAAGTCACAGTTCATTTTAGGACAATGAAAAAATGATCGTAGATTCATTTTACAGATTATACAAGGTAAAAGTCGGGTAGAAAATGTGTTCATGTACTGTATAGAAAATATGCATACCTGTAGTTTGTGTTCATGCATATGGATATGGACGAAGCTGCAAGTAGAAATCTTGGAGACTTGTATAGTATTTCTCGTAGATCGTGCTTGCCAATGGTATGAGACTTGTACTCAGAGAGATTCACCGTACATTTGCAGTGCTGATCTATGATGATGCAGTTACAAGTCGAGGTCTTGGATTTGATTGGTGGATAGTCATGTGATTTCTTAGCTACATCCAATGAGGGAATGGTGCAGAGAGTGAAGTGGAAATGGTAGAAGGGCTGTCAATGTTACGATATGTTCGCGGACATGGTGGTAGTTCTAGGACACTGCGTATTACATCCGGGGAATTTGGGGTGGGGAGGCATGCAAATGAGATTGAATGTAGCAAGGGATTGGTCAGTAAAGTTTAGTCATTGTGTTGTGCTAGGAGAGGTTTTCTCAGATATTGTTTTTGCTGAGAGAAGAACAGATAGCTATGGCTGAGTGTTTCAAAAACAGATTGTGTGGATTTTGGGAGACTCGTGGAGACATTGGTTGAAGGTGCATGCAGAAAGCTGTGGAGTATCTATAGATCTTGGATTCCCACATGTGGATGTGCACTGGCCTGGAGTGCGTGGAATGAAGTGGTTGGACTTGCTACCTCTTTGTGCAACTTTGAAGATAGAGGAACATCCAGACATAATTGTAATTCATTGTGGAGGGAACAGTTTAGGACATGTGTCTGGAATTTCTTTGCACTTTGCAATGAAAGAAGGACTTCAGAAGATCATGGACATGTTTCCAAACTCCAAAGTAATTTTTTCATGGATTGCGCAGAGACAAATGTGGCTTCGTTCTTTCTCATGTGGTCCACAAATGGAGAAAGCAAGGCGTAATGTCAATAAGGCTGTTTGTGCCTTCCTAAGAGATTTTGGCATGTCCTCTTTTCACAATGAAAATATTATGTTTCGTAGTACATACATTTTTCGCAGAGATGGAGTCCATCTTACTTATGCTGGCAATCAGATTTTTCTGAGAAATGTACAAAATGCATTGCGACCTTTTTTAGAAATACAGCATCCATTTTGAAGTAGGTGTTAAGTATTTATAATTTTTGACATACAAACCCCTCCCAAAGGCTCTTTTCAGAGTCACCACTTGCTCCCAGAGAAAAATGCAATGGTTACAATAGGGCAGCACCCCAATTTTTTAAATGTTCGTGAACTGTCCACTGACTTTTAAGATATACAAAGGACCCTGCTTTATTTATCTTCACTTCTATTTTTTAACTGTGAAAGGCGGCTCTGAATAGAGCCTTATTTTATTTTTTTTATTTTGTATTTTTTTTGGTTTTTTATACACGACACACTAGGAGAGGAGGGGAAAGGAGGGTAAAGGGGGGACACCAACCACAGGGATAAGAAAGAGCGAGCTGAGAGAGGAAGATGTAGAGTGGGTTTTATTTGGGTAGTGAGCAGGTCTTCTCGTGCTCTGAGACGATAGTCTCAAAAGCACTCTGAAGTCGCTCCCCCCTGCAGAGTACTGTGTCACAGTACATACATACAACTGTGACCCTCGAAAGGTAAGGGTCATCAGAATTCTGTATGGCTGTGAGGCAGCTTGAGGAAGACGCTGTCCCACAGAGGTGTTCCTTGTGGTGACAGGATCAGAAACGGAGGATGAAGTAGAGGCAATCAACCTACTACGCTCTTCGCAAGGTACAACCTGGCGAATGGCCCCAGTGTGGAATGAGTTCAGGTGTCCCTTCATGGTCGTGGTCCCAAAGCTGTACGCACCATGCCTCCCGCGACTGAGTACCATTTTGCACTCATTGCAGGTGACACGGTTATCATGAGCGTTAGGAACATTCCCATGAACGGTAAACAACCGCCACACCCAAGAATCACGCCGAGGGCGGGTAGTAGGGATTTCCTCTACCTCATTCTCGTCATCCTCTTCTTCCTCGTCTGCATCCTCATTCCTGTTCCCCTCTTCAGGCCCTTGGGGAGATGGTGGGGGTGGGGGTGGTGCTGAGGCAGATGTAACACCAGGTGGCAATAGTGGAGCCAGGGATCTCATCGTCTTGGAGATGGAAATCTCAAAATCGGCAAAGTATGCAGCAAAATGCAGTGTGCGATGTGGAATAGCCAGAAACACAATGAGAATTAGCTCTAGGGCGTGGTCTTTTATAGGGGTGCTTGTACGCGGTTCGCGGACATGCGCGCCGTCCGCAAGACAGATCGAACACCAAAAAAGGTTCAAAAAGTCACAAAAACTATGTGGAAATTTAGGATTAGTATGTGGGATTTGTGGTATGGTGAGTTTTTAATGAGAAATATTGTGGATTACTTGGAAAAGTACTTTTAAACTGTTCGGGGATACGAACAGTGTCCGCATTCAGAACACGCGATCAGCGTGGGCACGGTCACATGATTGCTTCGTGAGCATGTTCGCTAAGGAAGCGGCCGTCTTGCGCATGCGTGTTGATGTTCTACGCACAGTGTTCGGGTCCTGAACTAATTAAAAGTGCGTCACACGTAAAACAAACAGTTATGGACAGCCGTTTGTTCTTAGCACAGTTTAACTTACTTGCGAACAATACGGATAGAAATAGTGTCCCCAGCACACCTCCATTTTCGTTTATTTACGAACAATTCAGGACACCAGGAGTGTTCTTAGAACAGTTTCAACTTGCTAGCGAACACTACGAACAGGCCTAGTGTTCTTAAGGACACCTCCATTTTCATGTATTTACGGACATTTCAGGACAGTACGAGTGTTCTTAGAACAGTTTCAACTTGCATGAGAACATTACGGACAGACATAGTGTCCTCAGGACACTTACATTGTCGTTTATTTACGAACATTTCCGAACAACCGCGCTGTCCGTGGACACCTACATTGGTTTTAACACAAAGAACTGAAAGTAATTACAACACAATATAAAAAAGTAACTTTATTTGACATATATAAACAATTTATGACTGAGAAGGTGGGGCAGAAACAGAAACAAAAACAGGAGAATTAGGGATTTCAACATAATTGGGATCAGGTGAAGAAGGGATGGAAATGTCATCAAAACGTTTTGGTCCATGGAGAGGTTTTGGGGTTAAATGAGTGGGATATGGTGAGGGGTGACAAGTACAGGTGGGACAATGGTATGTTGTTGGTAGTTTTAGGTGATCTTCCACAAAGTTCTTTAAATCGTAAAATTTTTCCATAAGTTGGTCCATTTTTTGGTTAATGTGTTCCAGAGTGTTATCCACCGCTTCTTTTTCTGTGGTAGTGGCAATTTTTGTATGGTCTGTAAAAAGAAATGTATATGTAAAATGTATACAAAATAATGTTTATTAATTGGTTTATACAGTAAAGTGTGTACCATTAGGTGCACTATCTTCTGACATTTCGTCTTGTGGGAAATGCTCCTCTAGCCACTCCAGAGTAGTACACATTTCTGTGAGAAAACAAAAAAGTAATATATTTTTTTATCTAATACAGAAAGTTTATAAATATATGAGTAAAATGAAGTGCACTTACTATTTCAGGAAAGTATGTGATGAGTAGTCTGAACGTCTGGTCTTGCTCTTAGTTGTGGAGTGTATGTGAGGTAATTAAGTTGGAAGCCACCTTATCTTCTTTTGGAATATTCCATTTTAGAACATATTGTATTTAAATGAATTGTTAGTGTGTTACATTTATGGGTTACATTTCTTAAGTATTACTACATATACTTTGTATGCGTGCTGCTTTGTGAATTTGTTAAATGTTCCTATGTTATGATATAACAATTACACATACCCCCCCAGAGTTTTTAGGTGGTGGTACTGTTGTTCGAACATGTCCGCGGACAGTCAAATTCAGTAGAAAGGGTTCAGTATGTTCCATATTACATGTACATAAAGTCAAAGTTATTATTGTTAAGTTGTGCAACTAAAAAACTATCAAATTCAGTAAAAAAAACTTTGTTAAAGGCACGTTATGGTTCAGTTGCGCTACGAAAAACCTGTGAAATTCAGTAAAAAAACTTTGTTAAAGGGATGTTATGGTTAAGTTGCGCTACTAAAAACCTATGAAATTCAGTAAAAAAACTTTGTTAAAGGGACGTTATGGTTAAGTTGCGCTAATAAAAACCTATGAAATTCAATGAAAAAACTTTGTGAAAAGGGACATTATGGTTAAGTTGCGCTACTAAAAACCTATCAAATTCAGTAAAAAAACTTTGTTAAAGGGACGTTATGGTTCAAAGTAAAACCGAAAACCCCTGAAATTCGGCAGTTATGGTAAGATAAGCAACCATAACTCGTGCCACCGTGCACTGCTAACACTAACAACCAGGACATCAAAGATGACATCACAAATGTCATTAATGACATCACATGTAATTCAGTGAGATGACCGTGTCGGACCTCTATGTCCTTACGCTGCTGTCACCATAAGGAGTAAAATTCCATCCTTTCTGGTGTTGTAGTTCACAGCGATTGACGTTGTCTTGCAAATCAATGTGCGAGGAAAACGACTACTGTGCCGACATTTTCTTACTCTTACTGTGTGGGAAAACAGCAACGTGGCCATCACCATTAACATTTTCAATGTCGACCAAAGAGACAAACTTACTATTTCTATGGAAATGTGAATAGGGCAATAATTTGGCACAGTTTATTGTGAACTAAAACTACTTTACTAATTGCATTGGGTGATGATTTCGCACAGTTTATTGTGAAATAAAACTACTTTACTGATTCTCAAATGTTAGTGTTTTTTTACAAATGTACCCTTCTATTTAAAAATGTTGCATGCTACGTTGCAGGTCGTAATGTGTTGTTTTGTAGGTGATGCATCACGGCACGTAAATTCTTATGGACGCATTTGTTTAAGCTGCCAAGGAACGTTATGGAGAAAGGTATTGCATACCACTTGCTTTGGCTACGGGAGGGTCAGGCCCATCTCATATGCTTTAGTGCCATCAGGCCAATTTCTGTCACCCAGATGCCCCATTTACCAACATTAGTTCAGAATGATTAGTATCTTTCTAAAAGAGGAAAAATTAGGTAAGTTGCACTGAAAGTGTTTGCTGTATAGAAATGTTAGTAAAATAATGCATGGTTACACCCTCCCAATACACATATCTTCACACCTTTCGACCTGTGCCACTTACGAAATTATGTGTCGAAAGGTGAGTGGTAATGGTGTTGTTTGCAGTATTTCTGACATGATTGCGCTTGACATCACAGAGTTTGTTGGGATTTTGTGCAGACGTAAGAAGAATACTCGTATGCGTTTTCTACGCAAATTTTTACAAAATAAAAATTACTGCATGTACAACACATGTATTTACAGGTCATTGCCAACGACCGAAAAGGTTCGTGTTTTGCATGTGGTAGTGTTTTGATATGTCGTCATGTACATAACAAATCAACGGTACAGTTTCCGTTTCTCAGGGGTAGGCTCTAGGTATGGTTAGTGGCCACAATGTCGGGGATGTGGGTACTGGCCATTACTGGAAGGGACAAAACATTGCATTGAAGTTGCCATGTCCACCAGGAGGGTCCAAAGGTCTTGCTCATAACGACACATTTCACAAGGAAGAAAAATGTGGTCCTGCCATTACGATCACACGGTTTCATTTTTGCTTTCTGCAGACTGTAAAGGAAAGCGAAGAAGGGTTTCTATCCAACACCCGTCTGCCCTTTCTATGGTGGTCATCTTGGAAAAGGATTTGTTTTCTTCAGCCGGGAACGCCAGAGGCGTTCCGGTTGAAGACAAAATATCCTCTTTTTTGGTAGCACGGGTTACTGTTGTAAAATCTCGATTTCTAATCGCATTCATCCCCCATCTTTTAGGGAGTAATGAGGGTTAGTGATCCAGAGACATCAGTATGCACTCTTGTTTGTATTGTGCTGCAAACTTGCCCTGTGGAGTTCTGCACCGGAAATTTTGCAGTTACAAGTTCCTAAAAGAATATACAATGTACTTCCGCACTATCAACCAGACACACATGTTATTGTGAAGTGTGTATGAGTTTTCGAACACGCCCCCATGCTGTGCGCCAGCATATGATAATGTGGAATTCTTCAGAAGGAGGGCAGTTAATTCAAATGTTCCTCCACAGTATGCTTATGTGTTACTATTAGAACCCAGATAAATGCATTAGAACATTTTTGTTAAAGTAATGTTATGATTCAATTACACTACTAAACACCTTTGTAATTCAGTGAAAAAACTTTGTTAAAGGGACGTTATGGTTACGTCGCCCTACTAAAAACCTGTAAAATTCACTAAAAAAAAAACTTTGTTAAGGGTACGTTATGGTTAAGTTGTCGTACCAAAAATCTGTGCACTTCACTAAAAAATCTTTTTCAGTCTGCCATTAAGGTTCACATTACAACCTAAAAAACCCTGAAATTCACCAGGTATGGTAGGCTAAGCACCCACTCCTGCCATTAGCACTGTGCACTGCTACCACTACCACCCAGAACATGAAAGATGCCATCGCAAATGTCATTGATGACATCACTGATGACATCAAATGTTTTGCCCCTTTGTTTTTCTTCACTGCTATATATATATATATATATATATATATATATATATATATATATATATATATATATATATATATATATATATATATTCAGTGAAAAAACATTGTTACTGGGACGTTATAGATCACAGTAAAACCGAAAAACACTTGACAATCCCTAAATATGGGTTGCTAAACAACCATAACTCGCTCCACCTACATGCATTGCTAAAACTAACACCCAGAACATCAAAGATGACATCAGATGATGTTATCAAGACTTTCTTATTGTTCTGTTGTTTTTTTATTACTGTACTTTCACTGGATGTGTTCATATACGTATATATGTATTTGTACTACTTTTTGAGGGTGCAGTCACATCATGTGATATTTGTACATAGGGAAGTACTAGGTTTGAAGCAGAGCAATCTTTTCTGTGCATAAAGATAATCAGGTTGTGAACACGGTCCGCTTCTACTGCTGCTTTTTTTTGCATGCTTCACTTTCTCTATACATATTTATATTTGTATGTGTTGTGTCATTCTGTTTTGGATGTACTAATTAAATTGTGTAGTCAGGGGTTTTATTAGCTACTTATTACATGTTGCACAGTACAGAAAACTCTAATAAGAAAGCATTTATTATTTCACTATTCAACACAGGAACATTAGGAATATTACACTTCCATCATGTGTGCTGCACTCAATCCTCACATTTATACATGTGTAGCTTAGTATATTCTTAAGAACTTCATAATAGAATGCTATTTATATCAATGCATTGTCTAATGCACTACATAGCTCAAGATATCTATTCCAATGATCGTTAACACTTTTTCTGTAGACATTATAAGAAAAATCCCTTGTACAGAGTTTTTATGAAAAGAAAATACACATGTGATGTCATCAGTGATGTCATCAATGACATTTGTGATGCCATCTTTGATGTCCTGGGTGTTAGTCTCAGCAATGCACGGTGGTGGTGCGAGTTATGGTTGCATAGCTTACCATAACTGGCGAATTTCAGGGGGGGTTTTAGTTCCGTACAGTCCGCAAGCAACATGGAACTGTTCTTAGAACACATTGGGTGTCCAAAATGTTCGCAATTAACCCAAAATCGAGGTGTCCTAAGGACACTATACCTGTCCGTACTGTCTGTAGAACATCTTCGCACGTGCGCACCACACCCATAAGTCATATGAACATCGCGCCTGTCCGTAACTGTACGTATTACTTGTGTCGCACTTTTAATTAGTTTGAGGACCTGAACACTGTCCGTAGAACATCCGCGCGTATGCGAACGACCATTCATGTGCATTTGGTGTCCTGCGGACACCGCTTCCTTTCGCGGACGTGTTTGAAATGTCATCATGTGACCGCACCCACGCTGAGCGTGTGTCCTGAATTGCGGACACTGTTCTGAACCGCGAACATTTTAAAAGTACTTTTGTGGGCAATCCAAAGTATCTTACAGTAAATATTCACCATTGCACAGACAATAACCCTGACTTTCTACATACTTTTTGGAATTTTGTAAGCCTTTTTGGGGTGTTCCATCTGTCCGCGGACAGCGCGGTTGTCCGCAGAGCACGCAGCAGCACACCTATTAAAGGACACATCCCAGAGCTAATCTTTATTCTGTCTTCCTACTATTGAAGATTACCTGCTTTTGCTATGCTGCCTTTCCTTAAACCTTATGGCATCCATGGCTGCTGTTGTTCCATCTGGTGCTACTTCTGCCTCAGCACCATCCCCACCCCGTCCACCACCACCACCTCCCCAAGGGCCGGAAGAGATGAACAGGCGTGAGGATGTAGAGGATGAAGAGGATGAGGTAGGGGAGGTCCCTACTACCAGCACTCGCTGTGAGTCTTGGGTGCGGCAGTTGTTTACCATTCAGGGTGAAGTCCCAAAAGCTTGTGCAAACAAGGTCACCTGCAATCAGTGCTACATGGTGCTGAGTCGTGGGAGGCCTGGTTCATACAGCTTTGGTACGACATCTATGAAGCGACACCTAAGGTCGTTCCACGGTGGGGCCGTTCGCAAGGTTGTACTTTGTAATCAACGTAGTAGGTTGAGTTCCCCTACCACATCCTACGTTTCCGCTCCTGTCACCACAAGAGACACTCCTGTAGGACAACGCATCCCTCCAGCTGCCTCACAGGCCATTCACAATGCTTTTGACCCTTACCTTTTGAGGGTCACAATATTGTCTATGTACTGCGACGCAGTACTCTGCAGGTGGGAGAGTCTTCGGAGTGCTTTCGAGACTACGGTCAAAGAGCATGACAAGGTCTCCCCACTACCTAAATATGGCCCACCCTACATCTTCCTCTCTCCACCTGCCCTTTCTTATTCCCGTGGTTGGTGTCCATTCCTTACCCTCCTTTCCCCTCCTCTCCTAGTGTGTAATGTGTGAAAAACCAAAAAAAATATAAAACAACAAAAATCCCCCCAAAAATAAGGTTCTTTTCAGAGCCGCCTTTCACAGTTCAAAAAGTAGAAGTGATAAATAAATAGTGCAGGGCCCTGTGCATTTTGTAGAAGTCCGCTGACAGTTCACGGACATCTAAAATTTTGGGGTGCTGCCCTATCATAACCATTGCACTTTTCTCTGGGAGGAAGTGGTGGCTCTGAAAAGAGTTGTTTGGTGGTGTTTGTGTTTGAAAAACTGCAAACGGTCAACACCTACTGCAAAATGGATGGCTGTAATTCCAAAAAAGGTCGTAATGCATTTTGCACATTTCTCAGAAAAATCTGATTCCCAGCATAAGTAAGATGAACTCCATCTCTGCGAAAAATGTATGTGCTACAAAACATAATATTTTCATTGTGAAAAGAGGACATGCCAACATCTCTTAGAAATGCACAAACAACCTTATTTACATTGTGCCTCGCTTTTTCCATTTGTGGACCAAATGAAGAAGAACGCAGCCACATTTGTCTCTGCACAATACGAGAAAAAATTACTTGGGAATTTGGAAACATGTCCATGAGCTTCCCAAGTCCTTCTTTCATTGCAAATTGAAAAGAAATTCCAGACACATATCCTAAACTGTTCCTTCCACAATGAATTATAATTAGGTCTGGATGATGATCTGTCTCCAAACTAGCACAGAGAGGTACCAAGTCCAACCACTTCGTTCCACGCACTCCATGCCAGTGCAGGGAATCCAAGATCTGACCATGAGTCTCCCAAAATCCATATAATCTGTTTTCTGAAACAAACAGCCATTGCTATCTGTTCTTCTCAAAGAAAAAAGACTTTCTGACAAACTCTCTCCTTACACAACACACCACTTACACAACACACCCTGTTAACTTTACTGACCAATTCCTTGCTTTTCTCATTCTCATTTGCATGCCTTTCAACCCCAAAATCCCTGTATGTAATACACGATGTCCGCGGACTACCGCCATGTCGAAAAATCTGAGCGTGGTGTATTTAAATTTTCAATTTAAATAGTGTGCCGTTTTTTGGGGGGTTTTCGCAGATGCTTGACAGACACCTTGGACAGCCCGTTTACCCTTTCCACTTCACTTCCCTCATTGGATACAGCTAAGCAGTCACACAACCATCCACCACTCACATCCAAGACGTCTTCATCTAACTTCATCATCAGAGTTCAGCACTTCAAATGTACTGTTGATCACTCTGAGTACAAGTCTCATATCATTGGAAAGCACCTACTACAAAAAACTACTGTACAAGTCTCCAAGATTTCTACTTGCAGCTACGGGCATATCCACATGAAAGAATACAAACTACAGGTATGCATATTTTTCTGCACAGTACATGAACAACTCTTATGAATGAATATAAACAGAGTACCTGCCATTTAACCTGTATAACCTATAAAAAAAACGTACTGTAATTTTTCCCATCTGCTATAATCAACACTCACTTCCAAACCTGTCTGCTATCTAATTTTTTTTTCACCCACAGCTATCTAAAAAATTATAATATTAAAAGATGGGAGAAATAACTAATTATAGAAAAACACTTAGAAGTCTATTATAAAATTACACACAGTCAGGATAAGATTATGCATCTTCATATATTAACACAGATAGACAGTATCATTGAAAAGCTCCCAGCTGAAATAACACCACTGCCTACAAATCAAATTCTTCTACTTAATTACCAATACCTTCACAAATGCATACATTCCGTGCTTCTCTATACAATTTCTAACATTTACCTTATAAAAATTGCAAAATAAGTATATCATTATTTCTTCTATCTCCTAACGTTCAATAACACAGCCTTAAAAAACCAAGTGAGTTTCATACACTTATTCTACTCATTTTCAAAGCATATTGAAGTAACATATTGTAAGTAAAATATAAAGCCTGCACAGTTAAAGGAAACTGCATTCACACACTATGTGCTCTTATCAAACAAGAATACTACTTCAAAAACATACAAATAAACGTCTAAATTAACATCAATGCTATAAACACACAAAATTACTAACTTCTTTCTTTTACAATTGCAGTGAAGACCAATCTCCTGAAAAGCAGCAACATCTGAAGTACAAACAACAACTCAGAAGAAACCTGCTCATTCCAAACAAAAAAAGTGAGTACAATACTACCATAATATTCTTACTGTTACTCAAACCTACTGTGCAGTTGATTCATTGAATTTGTGTGCCAAAAAACAAAGATTTGTACACCATTCTCCCACAAATCCCCATTTGCTAAACAGGGATTAACAGGCAGAATAGCACACAAATCCCTGTTTTTCGAAACAAAAATAACATAACTCAGCCCCTAGAATGTTAATATTACAGAACAAACAACTGTGTCAATTCTATACCATTAGATTCAGTATTAGTACTTCTACTCACACTAGCTTACTTTGTACTGACATCTGAACCCAAGTATAGTAACACACAAGTACAAGAATAGACTTCCCAACTAGTTGTAGCTGCCCAATGCACAAACGCACACCACCACATACATCTTTACCATCATACTCACACGCTCATGCACACAGCACACATACATTGCAGAACAGCCAACCCATACATTCTTTTTTTTAACAGACCCCAAAGAATGCCTAGCAAGAACCAAGTCCGTAGAAAGCAAAGCAGAAGTAGAGCAAATGAAAATAAAAGTGTCCAAAATAAGCATCCATCTGTAGCAGAATTTGTACAAAAAGTTAAAACAAAAGATCTAATAGAGTCATTAAGTGAAACAAAACAAGCTTCCAGTACAAAAACTTTCCCTCCTCTTTCAAAATGTAAAACAAAACAAAAAGTGATTTACAACAATTCAGCTACCACTACTGCTAACACTGCTCCTATAATTCTTGATGTAGTGGCAAGTAACCAAGTAACCATACCAAAAAAAGTATATTAGAAAAAATGTTCTGCCACAGAGTCTTTCAAAATCTTATAAAAAAAAGGACAGAAATCATGCAAACCCTTAAAACCTACTGTAGAAAATTAATTTTAGAAGCTTTGATAGACAGTGCAATCCTTCTCAAAAGGAAGTTATTTATGTTAGTGTTAAACAGAATGAAATCACTCACAAAACTAACTACTAAATTACAAAAAAACTTCTAAATAAACAGAATGTCAACAAAAATAACTTCTTAAATATCTGTGGAGGTGAATGGAGCCACCAGCACAGAACCATATTTCAATGAAGAAGCATACAAACAAAAGCAAACAAACCTAATTGCAATACATAGCCGTGGAAGAGGCTATGAAAAACCTAATAATACCATTATGGAAGAAGAAATACTGCTTACAAAAATGCCCCCAGAAAATTCAGTATCACCTCTCCATTCAACTTAACCAGAACGTCCAATATCCAAATGGCCGTGCACGTCAATGTGTAACATTGCCAAAAAATCTTTCAAATGTTTACGCCAGTTCCTCAATCAGTATGTGAAAGGCAAAGACAAAATCAAAATGAAACTACTACAAAATATGGATACCTGTCCAGTGCGCAAACACACAGGACAAGGACATTCATTAGCCTGCATTTCAGGACCTATTTGCAAAAGCACCTTCCATCATATCAAAATGATATCAACACATCATTCACATATAGGAAATCTAGTCCATAAACTGTACTATGCTAAAAGAAAATGTAAACACTCTGGGACTACAACGTCCAATAGAGCAATCTTTATTTGTCTTAGTAAATGGTGTACCTACAAAAGACCAATAAATTTTGCAACAACTCGTAGACTCACATAAAGTTAGAGAAGCCTTGCAATATCTAAAAGACAATAATGAATACTACACATAAATTAATATTGAAGAAAACTTGAAGGAAACCACTAAAATATTTCACGAGTCACCAGAAACTGGTCAATTTGAACTTCTAGATCCTGCTACAGTATCCAATATTTTTGACCATTATACAATTCATCCATTACACTCTAAAACACCATAGATAATGCACTAGAAACATACCAAATGCGACAAACCAAAGGATCACCAATCAGCATATGGGAAAAAAGTATAGAATCACGTGCTTTTCCTCTACGCTTTCCTACTGGAATAGGAGGAAGGTACAATGATAGACCCATTCAGATAACAGCATCAGAATACCGCTCATTACAAATGTATTCTGAAGATCCCAGATTTAGATAAAATGTGGAATACATATTCCACCTACTCTTTGAAAGTGAACTAGCAACTCTATGCTACAGAGTTGCACACACATTAAAATCAGGTACCCAATGTCAGCTATGCAATTACCACAAAAAGTAAAAGAAAAAGATGAGGTTCTACAATCAAGCATAACAAATCTGTTAGCAAACATGCGTGGTACTAAAGAGTACTGGTTCAAATATCACAGAGATGTAAGTTGTATGATAAGAAACCTTGGCCCGCCCACTTGGTGTGTTACATTAAATTGTGCAGAATATGCATGGGAAGATTTACATGATTTCCTACGCATAGCAAACAAAAACAAAACAAACATAGATATAATAACACCTGGAGAACTTTGCTCTCTATATCCTGTTAATGTTTCAAGATATTTCCATCATCGCTTCATTGCTATGCTACACTTTTTTTGTAATAAAACTGTTCCACCCCTCGGAGTAGTGAAGTGGGAGAATGGAACAACAGGCTCCCGCCCTTCCCCTCTCGCGTTTGGCCTATAGGATCACGGCCCAGACACCCGCCACGAGAGGAGTTTGCCCATCTACCAGACGACCAAATACCCTGGTACAGGAACATACGGATGTGCCCACCAGCCTGCCCACCAGCCTGCCCTGCACATGCCGACACCTGCGGCATGGATGGACTCGACTGAACCATCCAGCACTAAATCAACACATCGTTAGAGATGCCATGACGACCTAGCCAACGGTCAGCACACCTGTGCAAACATGCACACCGGACACTCCCACACCAATCCACACGAAGAACATACTCAGTGCTATGACGTAGGCGACAGACATACCCACGGACGTGCATCTTTATTATTTTCCACATAGGCTCTCAAAATGCAGAAACGCAAGACGCATAATGAACTTATCTAAAAAGGCTTGCTCACGCTTCTTCTAAGAACCATGTACCATAATGAAAAATATAACGGAGACACGATACTGAGGATAGAGCAATATGATACCGTAACCTAAAGCGCTCTGCATCAAACGGTTCCACCTATGCACCAGGCCCAAGTAGGCCGCAAGCAAAAGCTTCCATGAACATTGAATGAGCAAGAGCTCGGTTGCTGACCCTGCAGAATGAGCCCGGCGAAAGCACACCGCCAAGGGCACGATGTTGCAATCTCGCACGCCGCAAGCCGACGCCAAGGTCGCACCTGCAAGATAAACTAGGCACACAGTGGGAAAAACAATATTAATTGTGCTGAATTTTGCCTCAAACATGGTCCCACCTCACGTGACAAAGCCAAACCTGACAGGATGCCAAGCCCAGGAGGAAGGAGACGCCTGAATCCCACGTTTCAAGACACAGGCAGATACAATTAAAAGACTCATTGGACATCTGCAGCAGTGGGAGTAGTCGACCTCCCAACACATGAATAAATCCTCACATTGTTTACACCTACCCATAGTAAAACATTGTTGCAAATGACAGGTGCACCGCGAGCTGGGAACAGCGATAGTCTCAGACTGAGAGGCTCGTGAGCGGACCAATCAGAACATGGGGCTCTTATCACTGACGCCATTAACATTGACCAATCCTCAGAGGTCTTCATGTAACAATTTTCATGTATCAAATTGAAGGGACAGCCCAAGTATATCACCTGACTATCCCTCAACCACTAACACCGTTCTCTATATGTATGCTATACTAACCCTACCACTCGAGTAACCAATCCAGAGTGGAAATAGGTTTTTTGCTAAACTTTCTAAGGTGACGCAAGTAGCGCGTCATACTAAGGTAAAAAGGGCATGCGAGCCCCACGAGTGTGTGTGTCAGGACGGACGCGTACGATCCTTGACCCATCCCTGCCGTTTTGTCTAATAAACAGCAGAGTCACCTTGCTTCTTGCGTGTGTCTCATACTCTATCTCTTTTGGGATATACGGGAGGAGTTGGGGCCTCCCTGCCCGGAGGTCTGCGGACGGGCCGGCCGACCCCGGCAGAATTTCCCCCCGACAAGCTGGAGGCACTGCTGAGATCTGTTTAAGATCTGCTTTTCTATTTTTATTTTTTCAAGGTACTCCCGTTGCGAGGAGGCCCGGCGGCGCGGCCCCCTCTGCCGTTGCCCCCTTCTGAGGACTACAGGACCATCGCGGAACTGCGAGAAGACCGGACAGCGCAATCCGGATATTGGCCTTCGGGAGCCGGTTGAGAAGTATCCCGCCCGCGGTTGGCGAGTGTCCAGACGTGGTCCAGACGAGGGGAGGTGGCGAGCCGCTTGGAGGGGTGCACGCAGTCGAGCGGCCCCGCATCAAGAGAACTTGGTGAGCATGCCACGCACAACAAGCAAAATTGTGAGGGAGGGGGGAGGAATTAAATACGGGAGGTGGGAGGTGTTGTACAGGTGCGCGGTGAAGGTTTGACAATTTAGTGTAGGCAATGAAATGAATGGTAGCCGAACGAGTGCGAGAGCAGTCGGCTACGTTACGCGAGAGAGGGAGGTGGAGCATGAAAACATCACGTGCGGCCGCTCGTAGACACTGATTGGCATAGGTCGCGACTACGTGTAAGGGTGTGTGTGTGTGGTTTCCTACGATTTGGCATTTATTGATCAATGAGTAGATGAGGATCCCTATTGTTCGAGCAAGAAACTCGATAGGTAGATGACGTTTCCCTGTAGGCGGTAGCTAGTTAGTTGCCCAATACGGAAGATAATTGGCTGGTTAAGCCCTCCTGTCGAGGGGCGTATCACACGCGAGGCGACGCAGCGTGCGCAGTCCGATTATATTATTGATTACCTTGTTCCAGGAGTGACAGGAAGACAGCTGTGAGGATTAACGGGGGTAGATTGCAAGTGTATTTTAGCCTTAAAGAATATATGAAGAACTTACCAGTAGTTCGAAGAGATCGGTGACGTCACCAGTAGGGCTTTCATAGGATATCCCAAGCACAAGGCATCTTTCTTTCTGAGAGTGGTGGGGAAGAGAACTGTGGTAAGGGAGTGGAAACGGAGATAAAACGGTAATGAGTTGATCGGGGAAAGGCGAAACGAGGGACGTGGCTGCGCACGGAGAACGCCGGCCACGGCAAGTGTAGAAGAAGGAGGAGGAGCAAATGAAAATAGGACGACTGTATAAGAACGTCACAAGGGGTACGCAGCCGCAGGGGGCTACGTGCGCCTCGGCCGCAGGGGGCCGTAAGGGCGCTGTGTAAAGGAAGAAAGAAAGAAGAAAAT
This sequence comes from Ambystoma mexicanum, assembly GCF_040938575.1. NCBI lineage: Eukaryota > Metazoa > Chordata > Amphibia > Caudata > Ambystomatidae > Ambystoma > Ambystoma mexicanum. The sequence goes on from NC_090922.1 coordinate 382,545,403, forward strand.
ATACAAATGTAAATACTATATTTTAATAATTTTCCTTAGCGGACTATCGCAAGTCCCCAAACTTACGGGGCCAGGTAAAGGTATAAGGCTGTGTATTGTAAGTGTTAGTAAGATAATAGCTACCAAATAGGGGAAGGATAACAAGTGAAGCGCTACTATGTCATACGGGACAGGATCGGGAGGGTGAGGGAACACCCTCACTACCCCACTACAACACATATGTACAACACTGTCACCCCATAGGGAGAAACTGATCAAGTATAGCATAGAATGGACACAGGGGACGGACAACAAAATGATAACACCATGGCCGCCTAATGGTAGCTTCGATCCATATACCCAACATTCACTATTAAACCATCTGCATAATACATACAAAGGGAAGAAGTTGACACACCACGTGGAGGTGTTTAACTTATGGAGGATGTTCCAGGGGTCCCGACCAGGACCAAATGGAATGTTCACTGTGGGGGAAATACAGGAAGAAAAAGAGATTAAGGAGGAAGGAGAGAATGGGAAAAAGGGGAGTGAAGACCCAAAGAACACGGGGAACGGACAAGAGGGAGGAGAAAAGAATAATAAATCAAAAGAAAATGAAATAAAAAAGGAACAGAGCAATGATATACCCCTAGCAAAGGTAGTGAAAACAGAGGGAGGCTGGTTGTACCCTTTAAGAGAATTAGGAGAAATAGAAAGAGGACAGTTAAGGGCGGCTGAGGGGTACTCGAACCCGGCATACAGCCCGCCACCATATGTGGCTCATAGGAAGATGCCAGCAGGGGAGGGGAGGACTGGAGAAGAACAAACTGTGGAAGTAGGACATGATGAGTGGGTAGCTGCGCAGATACTATTAAAATTACGAGGTTCATTAACAGGAGAAGAGAAGGAGGTAGTAAGGAAAATAGACGAGGATAATACCAGGGAGAGTGGAATGAGAGGGGAAGAGCTGTTACGACAAAAGGAAGAGATTTTGGAGGAACGACTAGCAGAGTTAAGGGATGAGCAGAATGAACTGATCAAACAGCTCGAGAGGGAGGAAAGAGAGAGAGCGAGGTAAAGGAAAGAAGGTAAGAACGAATTGGAAAAAATAAGGGAACGAACTGAGGAGCAAAGGAGAGAAGCTGAAAGGGTAAAAGCAGCAGCAGAAAGGGTATCAAGAGCAGTGCTACGAGAGAGGAAAAGGGAAGAAGAAGAGAAAGAAAAAGAAATGGCAATGTGGAAGAAGAGATTACTATCGGAAACAACTAAGAAATACGAAGAAGGGAGGGTGATAGAGAGTATATTAGAAAGGGAGAGGGTGAGATGGGAAAAGAAGAAAGAGGATGAAAGGATATTGGAAAAGGTGAGTAGTGAAGTAATGGAGGAATTAAAAAGGAAAAGGGAGGAAATTGGTAGAGAGATGGAGGAGAGAAATGAAGGGGAAAGAGAAGATAGGAGAAGGGAGAGTGAAGTAAGGGGGTATGTATATAGAGACACAGAAGTAGCAACAACATCAGCGCAAAGGGGAGCGGTTGGTAAAGGAGAAAAGGGAGAACCGGACCTAATAGACTTAAAAACAGTAACAATCAAGGGCAAAAAGACAGAGTGGGGGCTGCCGTTTATAAATGACTTTTGTAGTGAGGAAGAAGAAGGAATGGAGAAGGAAGGAAGAAACAGTGAAAGGGAAAGCCTAGATAAACTATACACCACCCAGACCAATACAAACTCACCATGGATCTGTAGGAGAAAGGATGAACTGGAGAGAATTGAGGAGGAAGAGCAAGGAATAGCGGAAAGACAGACACATGAAGCCACACCGTCACCATCACACCCTCTCCCATCCCACTCTATATGCTCAACCACCTCACGCTCATTACGTGCAATCAAACTTGCGCCCTTCACAAACGAACTGACACCCTATGCAGGTCGGCTCAGAGACCTCCCTAGACGCAGGCAGGAAAGACGAATACACACGCCCACATTAAATACAGGAAATGATGGAAGAAGGGGAAAAGATGGAGAAGAAAGAGTTACGAGCAGGGGAAATACGGACGAAATTGATGATGTAGGAGAGAGGGAAGAAGAGGAGGGGTGTGAGGACTCGATTTTATGGAACCCAAGGGGTAAAACGAGACACAACTTAATGCCACTTCTGGAGAGGGGTTAGACCACAGTACGTCCCTTGGAAGCATACAGACAAAGAGAATATAAAGTGCAGGCTCCCATCATTAAGTGGAGGTGCGGGTAAATGGATATATGAAATGGAAAAACACACCGCAGGACAGAAACTGGCAGTGGGAGATGTAAAGGGCCTTCTAATATCGATATTAGGGGATGCAGCGGATGACATTTGGAAGAGAGCGGGATTCCCTGGGGTAACAATAACAAACACATCACACGATGGGGCACCATTCGCAAACTGCAGACATGCACTATGGCAGGCACTGAGGGTACAGTACACAGACACATCAGACATAGGAGCAATTACCTCACGCAAGATGCGTGAGAACGAAGATCCTGTTGATTATATCCAGGAAATCCAAGAGAAGTTGCGCATGGAAACTAGAGAACAATGGGACAAAACACCAGCAATCTTTTATCATATACTAGTACAAGGGCTCCCAGAAGGAGTTCAGAAACAACTGAAGAAAGTAGTGGGAATGGAAGCAAAAGCATGGCCAGAAATACAACTGACAATAGTGCATCATTGCAGGACATGGCAAGGAAAAATGAAACAAAAGGAAGAGGACAGGAAAACGGAAGAGGCTAAACTAGTACAGAAAAAACTTACTAAATACACAATGGAAGGGGCACTAATAACTACACCTACAACAATGACCCAAAGCCCCACACAAGTAGTGGCTGCACAAGATCCCTCCCAAATACCACCCTCACAGACTATAACACAACAGGTGCCGCCACTCCAACCATACACGACCAACATGGGAGGAGGATACCCAATGCAAGGAGCTGGGTATTATAATTACAACAGGGGAAGAGGAGGAATTATGAGAGGGAGAGGATACGGATATAACACACAACAGCAGGTGGGAGGACTTAGAAATTCCTACCCCACAGGGCAACCAGTATACCAGGACAACACAGGAAGCTTTCCATGGCAGAGTAGGGAACCACCGGTGTGTTGGAGTTGTGGATTAGTAGGGCACATGTCATGCACGTGTAGAGTAAGACCAGGAACACCATCATGGAGCGAACAGGGACAACCAAGGCCCACACAGGAACAGCAGGGCATACAGCAACAGCAGATGTTGCAACAGGGAAATGAACCGCAACAACTAATAACACAACAACAGCCACAGACATATTCACTGCCACAACAACAGGTAGCGATAACACAACAACCCCAAGCACAACAAACACAACTGGGTAGGGTGACGGTCCTGGGACACAACCCTTACACAGGAAATGGTCAATCGTTGTACCCTCAATAGGACAGCCCACAGACGGCCTTGGTGTGTCCCATCCTGTCGGTAACACCTAATAGTGCGGAGGAACCACGCATAGAGGTAACGATAGGTGACAAAAAATTATCATTCCTTGTTGACACCGGGGCAACCCGGTCTTGCATAAGGGAAGGTAAATTTAAGATGTCGGGCGAAGCCATGAACACCCAAGGATTCTCTGGGGCAGAGGGTTGGTTCCTTTTACTGATAACATTCCCTTATCTATAGGAGATTATGACATGTCAGTCCCACTTTTATATTATAGTGCCTCACCAGTAAATATACTGGGGAGAGACATCATGAACAGGTTGAATATGACGATCTCCTTTACGGAGGACGGCATAATTTGCTCTACTCCAGGAATTAACATGCTCACAGCACGACAGATTATGCAAGCATACTGCGGACAGACAGCGATTAGGGCTGAGCCAGTAGATGGCGAACTCTTCCAGTACGGGACAGACATGGCATTTGCATGGATGCCAGGGATAGAGGGAAAGTTCTGGAGGAGGCCAGCAGCCTATTTGTTCAGACCAGAAACACCAGTCAATGAACAAGAAGGAAAGGTGGTTCCAGTGGACATTGAGAGCATTATAGCAACAGCTGATTACATTGCTGTACATGCCCAAGACAGAGAAGGAAGAGCATGGAGGGCAGTGATAGCACTAGCAGAAGGATGTATACTCACCCAGGTGTCAGATGAGGAGCTGTTCTCAGAAGAAAAGGAGGAAGGTGAAATGGTGTTTATGATGAGTGTGGAAATATGGCTAAGAGTGGCGTACAAACAAGTAGCACAGAAAATTGCAATGGCACTTGAGGCACCCACATCCACCCCAGTTCCCTTCTTTGAGGAGGATATGACAAAAGTACCCACATCATTATGGACTACTAGCCCCTATGACGTGGGGTACATAAAATAAGTATATACCCAGTGCGCAAGGCTAGAGGGGGTCTTGGCGCTTCATACAGGATCTCAGGCCCTTGAACAACATAGTAGAAGCAGAATACCCCATAGCCGCAAACCCGGCCACAATATTGTGTGGCATTCCAGCAGAAGCATCACGATTTACAGTGATCGACCTTAAAAATGCTTTTTTCTCAATACCATTGCACCCAGACTCACAAGATCTGACAAGCTTCACTTACAGAAACACAAAGTGGAAACACACCAGATTGCCACAAGGGTACTGCGAATCACCCTCAATCTTCAACAGAGTAATACAGATGGATTTGGGTAACATTGAAGTGGAAAGCACAGTGTTGCAGTATGTCGACGACATAATAATTTGCAGTACAAACGAAAGAACATGCAGAGAGGACTCATTAAAGATGCTGACAATATTGGCTGAAAAAGGTTACAAGGTAGACATGGAAAAGTTACAGTACCGTCAAGAACAGGTACTTTACATTGGTCAGCTCATATCCCAACATGGAAGAAAGATTGCACCACAAAGAGCACAGGCCATTTCAAAAACGCCAGTGCCACAAACAGTGAGGGAACTGCAGCAGTTCCTGGGTCTGTGCAACTACTGTAGAGCATGGGTATTTGATTACAGCTCATACATAGGACCCCTGCTTGAAGCGTTAAAGGAAGCTAATAAAGGGGAGAAAAAGTTGGGGTGGACAATGGAAATGAAAGAGGCTTTCGATGAACTGAAAGATGCGATATCAACTGCTCCGGTACTGGCAACCCCAGACTATGAGCGACAATTCTTTATATTTTCACATTGCGACTCAGCAGTAATGAAAGCAGTGTTGGCTCAAAAAACAAGCATGGGCTACAAACCAGTAGCATTTTACAGCGGCCACTTAGATCCTGTGATGTTAGGTCATTTCCCTTGCGAACAAGGTCTCGCCGCAGCTGCTTTTGCGGTAGAGAAAGCATCAGCAATCACCATGGGGTGCCCAACTACACTGTTTGTGGAACATGCACTATTTGCAATATTGAATAAACCTAAGTCCACCCTAACCACGCAAAGGGCATCAGGTTATGAGATCATCTTATCCAGAGCTGAACTATCAATTGTTAGATGTAGCACGGTCAACCCCGCAAGGTTCCTAGCAGAAGTAATTGAGGAAGGAGATTATGCCCACGATTGTACGCAAATAACTGAAATGTACTCATGTACTAGAAAGATTGAAGAAAACGCACTAGAGGGAGGTGAGCTCCTGTTCATTGATGGGTCATCAACTATCGACCAAAGGGATGGTATAAGGAGGACTGGGGCAGCAGTGGTAAAAATGATGGAGGTACCGGTGTGTGTGGCAATGAAATGTGTACAACTACCACAGCATTATTCCGCTCAAGCAGCAGAATTAATTGCACTAATCTTGGCGTTGAAGGAAAGCTTTGACAAACGAGTGACCATATATTCCGACACTGTCCACTCAGGGCTGTCGAAATGGAGAAGAAGAGGGTTTAGGAGAGCTGATGGCACTCCAGTGCAACATGCCCTCCTATTGGCTGAACTAATTGAAGCAATAAATGACCCCCAAGAATTAGCTTTGGTCAAATGCACCGCACACACCTATGGTGAAGACCACATTTCAAAAGGGAATGCAGCAGCAGACACACATGCGAAGTATGCTGCATATTTTGGTGAGATATGGAACCCCCCAGAGTCAAAGAGAGGGAGAGGGAGGGGAATGGCTAAGGAGATTTTGATAAGAGAAGGGTACACCCATCTCCCAGCCTCACAGATAATGGAGCTACAAGCGGCTGCACCAATGGCAGAAAAAGAAATATGGGTAAAAAGAGGATGCACAATGTCACCAACCGACGCACTATGGCGCCAGGGTGACACTGGAAAGATTGTAATGCCACTGGCACTATTGAACACCGCCCTGAGCCAACTACACCACCCAGCCCACACAGGCAAGGAAGTAATTGCAGCACGAATTAGGGAAGACTGGTTCTGCCCCGAGTTAAATTCTCATGTGTCAAATTTTATCAGCAATTGTCTCACATGTCAACAGTTTACGGCCGGTCACACTCTGAAGGTGATAAGAGGTACTATACCCCGGCCAGAGGGACCCTTCTGACATCTCCATATTGACTATGTTGATATGATCAACGTATGTCAAGGAAATAGGTATATGATTGTAGTAGTATGCCCATTCTCGAGGTGGATTGAAGCAGGGCCCTGTTCACACCCAGATGCATTCAGAGCAGCTAAATTCCTAGTGAGGGAGGTCTTCCCCAGGTGGGGAGTGTGCGAGGTACTGCGGTCAGATAATGGCCCACATTTCGCAAACGAAATGTTCCAGCACATCACATCCTTACTGAACATCAAGCATAAATTTGCATGTGCATACCACCCACAGGCCAACGGTATATGTGAACGCATGAATGGCCTATTAAAGGAGGCAATTGCAAAAATACAGCAAACAACAAAGAAGAGTTGGTTGTATTGCCTTCCACTAGCCCTATTTGAGCTAAGGAATAGACCAGGTTCCGACCACCACCTCACCCCTCACGAGGTGGTTACCGGACGTCAAATGCGCCTTCCCCTAACGCCAACATCAAGAGCATTTACCGACCACGAGAGTACTGCAAATGTCCTTGGTGATGAAATGTACCAATATGTGTCTTCTTTGATTACTAGTGTAGTGTTTGTGTCTCAACAGCTCGAGCGCACGCGGGGCGGGTCTAACAGCGATCAACAAGAAGACGCGGATAAAGAATTGGAAAAGGAAAGACTGTGCAAAGTTGCTAAAGGTGACCACGTACTACTTCGCAATTTCAACAGAAAGTGGAACAGCCCACGCTTCACTGGCCCCCATCGGGTAGAGGAGGTATCAACGAGAGCAGTAAAGCTACATGACAAACGTGCCTGGAACCACCTACACGACGTAAAGATCTACAAACTCCAGACCCGCCCCAGCGCCACCGACAGGGCCACTGGAAGAACAACAACAGCGTCACCAACGGAGGAAGAGACTTCTACCACAACTAACGCCCTAAGTGTCCCCATACCCTGCCACCCCTCAGATTCCCCAGAGACAACTACTAGAAAAGAAAAGGGTGATCCCCATACCGCCCACCCCATGGTTACACGATTAAAGAGTAAAGAGACTTCCGCCAGTTGAGCCCCAAACCCTCTGCCCATTGACCCCCTACCCACTGTAGTAATAACTGAACTGAAGGACATTGTCTTGCACATATACACATGTAGACACCTGAATGTTCTCTTTCTTTTCTCTCGCACATGCAGGTACAGCATATTATTGTACTACTAAGAAAGTAGATAACTAACCAATTCACTGCCCAGGAGAAGATGGTACCCTCAGACGATAATTACCCAGAAGAATTGTCACACCAATTTGTATATGAAATAAAAAGGCCAACGTACCTGAAACGAAGGAGGGTACGTGTCTACTACACAGCATTCCTCTTGGCCATAGAACATTCAATGCCCCACCTCCAACCATACTTGCCTGCCCTAAGAGATAGATCGCTTAGATTGGCGTGGGAACAGCTCTTCGCCTGGGCACTGAATGACTACTTGATAGGGAGAGCTTAAAAACGACAACTAACACTAATAACAAGCATATTAAGAATTTTCAGGCGGGCAACTGTAACGTCGCAAGAATAAGCTGCCGGACTGCAGCAAGGTAAGAGAAAAATGCCGGTGAAATTAGCATCTGTAATAAAATTGATAGGGATTTTAATGATCACCGGGTTCTTGGCTGCCTCTGTATGGCAGTACAGCTATGCTATCGATATTATTGCTGTACCCAAACCTAATACACCCCCACCCCCAGCTGCAACAGGTGTTACGTCAGGTGATGCTAGTAAAATCCCACACAAGGAAAATAGAGTTAAACGCAGCACATACTCAGATAATAAAGGTATTGACAACTACATACAAGATTCAGCACACATCTCAAACAACATATGGTACCAACACATGACCCACATAGGTAAACAGACAACAGAAGACAGCTGCTACGTTTGCTCATTAATCCCATACGCCATGAGCGCTTCTCGAACATTTGTTGCCACGGAAATAGATGAAAAAGTAGCACGATGTATAATATACCTGGCACTGTTCCAGACGAAAGGAAGATTTCAAGGGACAGTGGTGCAACTGGTGTGGAAAACACGAGATACATATCCATATGAAAACAACTTCCTCAAGACTTATTTGAGTTACCACAAGAGCAGTTTACATGCTGAAGGATTCAGATACATAACAAGTGGCCCTGAAAAAGGAGAAACAAAGAAAGTAACACTACAGTACCTACCATGTGATTGGTACGCCACTGAAGTCCCTGGTAAAAACGGATGTTGGGAAAGACTACTGGTGATAATAACAGGGAAGGTGTACATGAACAACAAATGGGACATAGGAGTGGTTGGCAGCAACATGGTAACAAGAGAAAATATTTCAACTATTGATGGACACAACCATAGATGTTGGATGACTTGGGTCAAGTACGTACCCATGCTCACGTGGATGGAGAAGGATGAAGACCCAATAACAATACTGCCGCTAACTGCGCCTAAGGTATGCTACCAACATAAAGGGGAGGTGGATGTAGGATACAACACCAACTGTGAAAGCGTGATGGAGTTACCTGAGGAGGGAGTAGGAACAGCAGTAGTAATGGACCATTACTGGGCCTGTGGAAAAAAGGCATACCACACACTGCCCCCTTTGTGGAATGGTATATGCACAATGGTGCACGTTAATGTACCATCACTAGTGGTACCCCAGAAACATGTCAATATGGCGAACTTCCCCAAAATGGATGAAGGGAACAAAAGGAAGAAGAGATCTGTACAACCTCAGAAGGGGCCAGAGAGCAAAACCGACGGCAATAATACTGTCCTGAATAGAAAGAAAAGACAAGGAGAACCTCTGACAGGAAATTACCTGTGGGGAAGGTCGGAAACAACACTCACCTCAATTCCGCCGGAACATAGACTATTCAGCAGAGCAGCTATGTTCTTCTCCTCAATAATACATCCTGGACTGCAGGCCTACGCAAACACAAAATGGCTCCAGATAACTAGGTGGGAACTAATGATGACAATTAACTCTACAGTAAATGGATTCAACGCAATAAAAGAGGAACTGCGAGCAGTGAGGATGGTAACACTACAGAACAGATATGTACTGGACCTCCTCACAGCAATGGAAGGAGGAGTTTGCGCTAAGATAGGACAATCATGCTGCACATTCATCCCTGCCAACGATGCTGACAATGGTACACTGACAGAAGCAGTTTTACAATTGGCCCAGATGCACTCAAAAATGATGGATGAAAGTAAAGGTGTGAAAAAGGATGAGAGCTGGTTTTCAATATTATGGTCATGGATGCCATCTTGGCTGTCAGATGGACTGAAGATTATAGTTGGATGTACTATTTTGGCTGGAGCTACACTGATCATAATAAGATTTTGGAAGGCCCGGAAGGCACGCACCACAGACGAGATGATCGAAATGGTTGGTATGCACCTCTTGATGCCAACAGATGACGGCAAACACACAGGCACAATCATAAAAAAGAGAGAGAAGTTGCGCAACCAGATCATCACCAACCACCTGGACCCACCATCTGTGAAGCTCGAAAACCCAAGAAACCCAAGGAGCTACATAGGGAAATGGGTATACTGCACTCCTGGAGGAACCTGTGCATATATGTATTGGTCATTTGAAGACCGCGTTAACCACTATGGACATTTGGGAGGAATAACTAAAATATGGAGAGTAAGAGGAGATAAAGAAAAGGATATGTTTGTGGTCGACAAGTCGACCAGAGGGGGGACTGAAGTGGGAGAATGGAACAACAGGCTCCCGCCCTTCCCCTCTCGCGCTTGGCCTAGAGGATCACGGCCCAGACACCCGCCACGAGAGGAGTTTGCCCATTAACCAGACGACCAAATACCCTGGTACAGGAACATACGGATGTGCCCACCCGCCTGCCCACCAGCCTGCCCTGCACATGCCGACACCTGCGGCATGGATGGACTCGACTGAACCATCCAGCACTAAATCAACACATCGTTAGAGATGCCATGACGACCTAGCCAACGGTCAGCACACCTGTGCAAACATGCACACCGGAGACTCCCACACCAATCCACACGAAGAACATACTCAGTGCTATGACGTAGGCGACAGACATACCCACGGACGTGCATCTTTATTATTTTCCACATAGGCTCTCAAAATGCAGAAACGCAAGACACATAATGAACTTATCTAAAAAGGCTTGCTCACGCTTCTTCTAAGAACCATGTACCATAATGAAGAATATAACGGAGACATGATACTGAGGATAGAGCAATATGATACCGTAACCTAAAGCGCTCTGCATCAAACGGTTCCACCTATGCACCAGGCCCAAGTAGGCCGCAAGCAAAAGCTTCCATGAACATTGAATGAGCAAGAGCTCGGTTGCTGACCCTGCAGAATGAGCCCGGCGAAAGCACACCGCCAAGGGCACGATGTTGCAATCTCGCACGCCGCAAGCCGACGCCAAGGTCGCACCTGCAAGATTAACCAGGCACACAGTGGGAAAAACAATATTAATTGTGCTGAATTTTGCCTCAAACACGGTCCCACCTCACGTGACAAAGCCAAACCTGACAGGATGCCAAGCCCAGGAGGAAGGAGACGCCTGAATCCCACGTTTCAAGACACAGGCAGATACAATTAAAAGACTCATTGGACATCTGCAGCAGTGGGAGTAGTCGACCTCCCAACACATGAATAAATCCTCACATTGTTTACACCTACCCATAGTAAAACATTGTTGCAAATGACAGGTGCACCGCGAGCTGGGAACAGCGATAGTCTCAGACTGGGAGGCTCGCGAGCAGACCAATCAGAACATGGGGCTCTTATCACTGACGCCATTAACATTGACCAATCCTCAGAGGTCTTCATGTAACAATTTTCATGTATCAAATTGAAGGGACAGCCCAAGTATATCACCTGACTATCCCTCAACCACTAACACCGTTCTCTATATGTATGCTATACTAACCCTACCACTCGAGTAACCAATCCAGAGTGGAAATAGGTTTTTTGCTAAACTTTCTAAGGTGACGCAAGTAGCGTGTCATACTAAGGTAAAAAGGGCCTGCGAGCCCCACGAATGTGTGTGTCAGGACGGACGCGTACGATCCTTGACCCATCCCTGCCTTTTTGTCTAATAAACAGCAGAGTCACCTTGCTTCTTGCGTGTGTCTCATACTCTATCTCTTTTGGGATATACGGGAGGAGTTGGGGCCTCCCTGCCCGGAGGTCTGCGGACGGCCCGGCCGACCCCGGCAGAATTTCCCCCCGACAGTAGTGCAACACTTCTTTTGGAGAAAAGAATACCAAGCCAGAGGAGCACCACATATCCACATGCTTTTATGGATTAAGGGATTAAAGATGTTCCTAAATTTGGTCAAGAAAGTGATTCCACTGTTTTACATTTTATCGAAAAATATGTCACTTGTGAAATTCCCTCAGAAGCAACAATTAGTGATCTTCATGCACAAATCGTACAATTTCAAAGACACAAATGTGGGAAATATTGTTGTCGCAAATACAAATACAAAGGGAAATACTACACCAAATGCTGTTTTGGTTTCCCTAGACTAGTTACAGAAACAGATGAAGTGAACAACTTCATGTCTTCAGTTAGACATAGGGCCTCATTACAACTTCGGCGGTAGTCATGCTGCTATTGGCGGCATGACTGCCGCTGAAATCGGGTCCGGGTCCGGGTTCCCAGAATGGGGAATTGCCAGGCCATTCTGAGTTCGGAGGGCCTGGTAATTCCTCCCTCCATAAACCCGGCCCGGACCTTCCCCATTCCCATTTCAGCCCCCATACGCCTGAATGGGAATGGGGGAGGGAGCTAACAACGGGCCGATTACGAGCGGTCCATTGTTAGCTCCCTCTTCCCCTCGCAGCACCCGGTAACAATGCCTGGTTTTACCAGGTGTCCTCATCGGGTCACACGAGGGGACCTCGTAATGTGGCAGAACGGGTTTAACGGGTCCACCTCCTTTAGCGGAGCCCGTTAACCCGTTCCACCAGGGTCGTAATGAGGCCCATAGTGTTAAAGGTAAATCACCTAAGAACACATATTACATAAAAAGAACAGAAGAAGCAAAATATATCAATGATTACAATGCAATCATTGCCCTCTTATGGAATGCAAACATAGATGTGCAGTACATTGCAGACAATTCCACTGCAGTTGCACGGTATGTTACAGCCTACTTAACCAAAACATAAAAAACAGAGCTGCAAGATCTCTTGAATGACCTATCATTGGACAAAACACTGTCTCAGAAATTGTACAGCTTAGGCATAAATATGCTCTCCCATAGAGAATGTGGCTACTATGAAGATCGTTTATATGGAAAATCTGAAAATAGAGTATGGCTAAATCTTGGTCCTGCTAAATCTAGAAAAAGAGTTCTCAAATCATATACGACATAGGAACAATAGCCAAAAATGATCCCAACAGCCAAGACATTTTGAAAAATAATTTACTAGACATGTAATACCCAAACAGAAGTACCACTTTGGAAACCATGTGTCTATAACACATAGCCCTAAACTTCACATACAAAAATAATATGAAACCCGATGAATACAAAGGTAGATATAGAGTGACAAATTATGAAGGCAGCTTAGTGAAACTTACAAAAAGAAACTTAATAAATCATATAAAATTGTCATTAAAAACTCTTCAACATAAAGAATGATATTACATGTCCCTGCTACAACTTTTTAAACCAAGGAGAAAAGAAGAAGAGATAATAGGTATCTATGACTCTTATGAAGATGCTTTCAAAGCAAATGAAAGCACTATGACCGATGTAAACATTACGAAGTACAAAACAATGTTGCACAATGAACAGCAACACGAAGAAGAACTCCAGGCTCAACTAGATAAAGACACTTCCGACAGTAGTCAACCTTCTGAAACAGGAAGCCAAGAACCACTGGGACAACCACTAATAGCAAATGAGGCAGAATTAGCTATGACAGAAGTAGAAAACACCATGCCTCACTGTGAAGAAGATTCAGAAGACTTAACTTTACTACAATCAAAACTAAACAAAGAGCAGCATACCATTTTTCAAGAAGTAACAAAAGAAATTGCACATGGTGTGCAACATGAAAATAAAGAATGGGCCTGCCAAAATTACAAACCTATACTACTATATGTCAGTGGTGAAGCTGGTTTAGGCAAAACATTCTTAATCAAAATCATCAGCAAATTCCTTCAACAATTGACAAACAACAAACTCTCAGCTGTTGTAAATGCCCCCACAGGTTTACCTGCGTACAACATAGGCAGTGTCACTTCACACCGATTACTACTCCTTCCAGTAGAACACCAAAACAAATTTGAATATTACAAACTTTCTACAGATACTGAAATGCGATTACGCAGCGTGTTAAAACAAATGAAAATGCTTCTAATAGATGAGGTGAGCATGATCTCCAATCTAATGTTGGTTTTGATTCAGCTCAGATTACAAGAAGTACTCAAAACAAATTATAAAGAGCTCTTTCGAGGAAAACACATTATTGTTTTCAGAGATTTTTTTCAATTGACACCAGTGAAAGGTGAACCTATTTTTAAAACCTTAGGACACAAACTCTGCCGTAAAACTGTTGGCAGCATTGGAAATGTTAACCTTTGGCAACATTTTCAATACAGAGAATTAACAGAAAACATGAGCCAGTCTGCAGATCTCACCTACGCCAAAATTTTAAAAAGTATTAGAGTTGGTGTACTATCTCAAGAAGCACAGGCAATATTAAAAACCCGGCACATCCATGCACTTTATGGCCATAACCCATGTGCTACTGATGTCATGGAACAATTAGCACACAAACATGTCACTTGTATGTCCTTGATGCCAACTCTTGCAAGCTGTTCCAAGGTCAATGAAACAATGTTGAAAAAAGAAATGCAACCAATAATTGAAATTTGCTCCACAGACAAACTGGACGTACATGGTATGACATTACCCATGTGTCAACAAGCCACAACAAGATTAAATGCCTTAGAAAACTCTACCTCCAACACAGTTGGTTTGGAGAAAATATTAAAATTTTCTTTAAACTGTAGAGTAATGCTTAAACGTAACCTTGATGTGGAGCAAGGGCTAGTTAATGGAGCACTTGGTATAGTTGTTGGCTTTCAAACATACCCACGTGAGAACAACATTCAGTTTGTCAATATTCTCTTTGACAAACTATCAGAAGTAAAAAGAATAGGACGCTCAACAGTTCGATTCCTTGTTTTCAAAGACATGTATGTATGCAGAGAGCAATTTTCTCTAATCTAGCATACGATGTCACCATTCACAAATCACAAGTACCTACCCTATATAGAGCATTGATAGATATTGTGAACACAGTCTTTAAAGAAGGCATGAGCTACGTAGCACTATCACGCTTCTGCACACTTGATGGTCTATTTCTAATCAACTTTGATACAAGTAAAGTAAACGCTGATATCCCTTGGATTTTAGAATACAATAGACTACGTTCACTGTACACCCCATCTAAACACCTATCCTGTTCCACAAAAAGCAAAACGTTATAAAAGAAAACTACTTCAAACAGAAATGCAACAGGATCTCACTGCAAACGCTCCAAAGAGAGTAAAATAACCTAATACTTTATCAATTAGTGCAACCAAAGAAGAATGTACTACTCAAAGTAACTCAGATACTTCTTTAAAGAAGCAACACACACTCCAAAGAATTGACTTGGACACAGAACTATCTGGTCCATTCAAATTCTCAAATGTAACTGGTGTAAATTGCTATGCAAATGTAGCAATAAATATTTTATTTCAATTGCCACCAATTATTAACAACATTTACTTACACAATACTGACCAATTGGGTTTGCAAATGTTAGTCCTTCATAGAAATGCAACCAACAATCCTGACAACACTTACAGTGTTCATGGAATAAGACAAGAATTGGACTACTGTGCTGGAATGGTGAAATTCACTATAAACTCACAAGAAGATCCACAAGAATTTCTAATGTACCTACTACAAGTACTGGAAACGAAAATATACCTATAACCAAAATTTTCCAGATTTCATACATGTGGAAACATACATACACTCTCTGCAACAATGTGGCACAAGAACAAATCCCCAATGAACGCTTCGTGTATGCATCCATACCTAACTGTGAATCCGTTCCATTTCAGCAACTTGTACAAAATGCAAACCATGGCAAATTATGTACTACCTGCAATTCAGATAATCGATCCACCTTACAAATACAAACACATAGTAAATACTTAATACTAATGCTTCTACATTACAATGCAGGTGGTACCAAAAACAATTGCAAGCTGACTGGATTCACACATGGTCAAGTATCACTTGGTAAGAAAACCTTCACAACAGTAGATATAATCTAACATGCTGGAGCCACAACCAATGCAGGTCACTAAACTGCATATATAAAAAAGAATTCTGGATGGTTTGAATGTAATGATAATACCATTACTCTAAAGCAAATATTACCAGCAAATCTTATAAACGCTTATTTGATATTCTTAAAACCAAAATTTAATAACTAATCTGTGCATAAACATTAATAAAACTTCAATTAGAAAACTATAAACAGTTACAATATGCCAACAGGAATCAGACCGCCTCAAAATTCTGCAACAACCAAACAGATAAATCAACACCACTAAATTATAAAAAGAAATACACAGTGCGAATACGCCAACAGGTATCTAACTGCCCCAAGATTTTACAACATCCAAACCAATAAATCAACACCACTAAAATATAACAAAAAAATAAACAGTTAGAATACGCCAACAGGTATCTAACCGCCCTAAAATTCTGCAACAACCAAACAGATAAATCAACACCACTAAATTATAAGAATAAATAAACAGTTAGCATATGCCAACAGGTATCTAACTGCCCCAAGAATGTGGAACAACCCAACAGGTATATTAGCAAAGTTACTAATATAAATAAAAAACTATAATCAGTGACAATTCGACATCACGTATCTAACAATCTGCAACAACCAACAGATAGAACATTGGCCAGAAACACAAGTAAACACTAAAAACAAACAAAAAAAGTACTTTACCATAACAAGAAAAGTTTTTTTTTAATCCAACATGGATGTCTTTCCCACAGACCCAATGATTTAAGCAATAAACACAGAAAATGAGCAAATTGCACAGTACACTGATTTGTAAACTACTAAATACGAGGGTCGAAATAAAGCAGAAATGTCTATTATGCAATGTAATAAGTCTTTATAAACTACCTACACTAACATGATCTTTTCTTTTATCACAGAAATTGAAAAAGAATATCTGCTCCAATTACCCACATCATGAAAAAAATAATCCAATCACAAAAAATCAAACAGTAAGTATATTATAATTCAGTAAAAAAAACTTTGTTAAAGGGACGTTATGGTTAAGTTTTGCTACTAAAAACCTATGAAATTCAGTAAAAAAACTTTGTTAAAGGGACGTTATGGTTAAGTTGCGCTACTAAAAACCTATGAAATTCAGTGAAAAAACTTTGTTAAAGGGACGTTATGGTTCAAAGTAAAACCGAAAAACCCCTGAAATTCGGCAGTTATGGTAAGATAAGCAACCATAACTCGCGCCACCGTGCACTGCTAACACTAACACCCAGGACATCAAAGATGACACCACAAATGTCATTGATGACATCACTGATGACATCAAATGTCTGGCTCTCCCTTTTTTCGCTTTACTGACATATCTAGGCCACGTAGTTTTCTTCAGTAATAGTCAGGAAGTAAAAATTGAAAAGGTACTATATTTGTAGACTTAGGGTCAAGTCACATCATATGAAACATATACATAGCGGAAGACACAGGCTTGAAAGAGAGCAATCATTTCTGTGCATGAAGATAATCATTAGGGTTATCAGCACTTTCATAGGTTTTTAGTAGCACAACTTAACCATAATATCCCTGACTTTAAATACATGTAACATAGAACATACTGAACCCCTAGCTAGTGATTTCGATGTCCGCGGACTACCGCCATGTCCGCGGACATATCGAAAATCTGAGCGTGGTGAATGTAAATTTAAATAGTGTGCCCCATTTCCCCTTTGAGGTTGGCTCTGAAAAGAGCCGTTTTTATTGGGTTTTTTTGCAGATGCTTGACAGACACCTGTTATTTTATTTTAATTTTTTCTTACTTTACTCCTAAACTCTTCACATAACCTTCTCCAAAGCAACCCTTACATTCCAAAACAGCATGGCATTTCCCATAAAAGATAAGGAAATGCCATCTTTTCTAAAATAAACAGCACTACTGGAACCAATATTCTCATTATTACAGAAGAACATACCAGCTCTAAGCATGAAGGCACACATGCCTCGGTTGATTACACACCTAGCATTGCTTTGCTGAGGACAAAAAACTGAACTATTGTCCCATATTGCCCTAGGTAGTAATCCAGAAAAAATTACTTTTGCATTTGGAAGGATGTTCATTACTGCTTGAACCAAGTGTTCCAAATCTGCCAACAAAGTAGGGGCACTGACATAGCCCAAATGGAAAGCACCATAGTGCAAAACTACCACATGGGGACTGTTCATCCTGCCCATATCTTCACAAACTTGTACAATTCCCTGTACATTGCAATCAGGCACAGTGCTCCACACCACCTCCACTCCTTTAACATCAAAATTCTTTGCAACATGCCTGCATTGAGCATACTGTTGTAAACCATGCACAAACATATCTCCAAGCACTAACACCCTGACTTTCTCCACTTCTGCCATCTTCACTACACCCAGTCTCTTTCAACACAAATCCACAACCTCAACATCTGATTGGCTGATCCCTACAGTCTTTTTTCCATGCTGGATTTGCTGGAAAACCCCCGATGTAGCACGCCCTGTCCACGGACAGCCGCGGTGTCCGCGGACCGCGTATCTCTTGGACAGCCCTTCTACCATTTCCACTTCACTCTCTGTGCCATTCCCTCATTGCATACAGCTAAGCAGTCACACAATACAGAGAACGTCATCAGAACACCTCCATTTTGTTTATTTTCGAACATTTCAGGACACCGCGAGTGTTCTTATAACACATGCAACTTGCCAGCGAACAATACGGACAACGTCCTCAGAACACCCCCATTTTCTTTATGTACGAACATTTCAGGACACCACGAGTGTTCTTCTGGCTCACTCTTTTTTCTTTTGCTGACACATCTAGGCCACATGGTTTTCTTCAGTAACAGTCAGAAACTAAAAATTGTTTTTTACGAACCACGCAGACCCAAACTCGCGCAAAAGAAGCGACATGGACTACAACCATCATCCACACGAAACTAGACCAAACAGAAGAAGAGGAAAAGAAGACCAAACACCACATCCAACAAGGCATTTCATCGCAAAAGCAGACGACCAGAAGAGCCCACAAAAAACACGGAACTTTATACCATCAAGAGGCCCGTGGGACTGGTTTACATCTACCTGGTCTAAGAAAACTACGAAATAGCAGCGAGCAAGGCCGGCCCTCGAAATAGTGGGAACAACGCGACCATCGAGAAACAGCCCGACAAGGATCTCTTCATCCTCGGATCCTGGAACACCAGAGGACACAATCACCTAACAACGCCGGGAGATGTGAATCTGGGTTTTTTCGGCATTTTATGTCTACAAGAGACATGGCTGCTAGAGAAACCCACCTTGGACGGATTCTGCTTGGAAATCGCAGCAGCAACTAGGGGACCCTTAGGAAGACCATCATCTGGGCTGCTAACTGCGATAAAAAACGGTCTGGGTCTCGAAGCTCCGAAGAAATAGAGAGAATCATATGAAATGTTGGTGACCCTGACTACATGGTCCCAATCCACCCAGAACGGCAAGAGGCCAAAACGCAACACTTTGGCAATTATAAATTGCTATTGTAATCCCCAACGAACGACTGTTAAAGAGTTCTGCTCAACGATGAGTTTGACCATCGATCAGCTATATGAAGAGTTTGACGAAATGGAGATAATGGTATGTGGTGATTTTAACGCAAAATGCAACAAAGAAAACCAGGGAACGTGGACAGACGCAACTCTGGAACGTAGAAAAGCTTGGATGGAAGTAATCAGCTCGAGAAACTTACAAAACACAGCTGCCCTATTCCCCAGCCAACTGAACATTCCAACTTGGGAACAGGGTGCTTCTAAAGCGACATTAGATTACATCTTCATCTCCTCGGCCCTGGCAACAAACATAACAAGCTTCGAAGTTATAAAAATGATTAACAGCGACCACAACCTACTCACATGCACTTGGCGTGGGTGGAGACCAAGGAAACCACTCTACACAGCCACGGTGGAAACTAATGCCCAGCAAACACGGTTATGCCTAACGGAAGCAACTCTCGAACAAATAAAATCTGTCTGGGCGAAAAAAACATCAGCTAACCAACAAAGCAAGACAAAAGAGAGGCCAAATTACCTTGCATTGTTTTTGCCCTACAAGAAACCTGCAGGAGTCAGAAGGACGCCTCAACCCCACATCGCCCATGCATATAACAAAGAGCTAGTAGAACAAAGAAAACTAGGGCGACAACTAAAAAGACGGGCAAAAAACTCAAAAAAAGAACAAGACTGGCGGGAATGAACAACGGAAGCAAAAAGATACGCAAATTGGCGGAAACAAACTAGAGCAGCGCAATACCAACTGGATGTTGAAGAAATGATGAGAAGACTGGCAACGAACAAATCTAGCAACTTCTGGTCATTAATCAAAAAAAGTAACCTCACATCGAACTCAGCTCCGACAAATGCCGTCCCAGAAGCGAAATGGATCGAGTACCTTTCGAGGGAGTTTGAAGAGCCCAAGGAATCAGTAGAACAGACTGAAACAACTACAACCTCGACTTGGGTGTCCACCTCGAACACGGAAGTTATCGAATCAAAAATCAGAAAATTGAAAACATCTAGAGCTCCAGGTCCAGATGGATTAACATACACCACCCTCAAGCAATTTCCAAAAGAATGGGCAGAGTTGATTGGAAAGATCTTCGAGGAATGCGGAAGAACCCAACAAATTCCAGAAACCTGGCTAAAAGCTGTTATCGTCCCGATTTACAAGAAGGGTAGGGTTGTTGGGAAGATCCAGTAAACTATAGACCAATCGCACCACTAGACATTATGGGAAATATCTTCTCTTCGCTCATTCTGGACAGGTGGAGGATTTTGGAAAAATCAGCAAAGTGTAAAGACACTCTGCAAACCGGCTTCCAAAAAAATTGATCAACAGCTACCAACATCTTGATAATTAACATCTTATAAGCTAAAGTAAAAGAAGGGGCACCAAAGATCTATCTGGCTTTTGTTGACCTGTCAAAAGTGTTTGACAAAATAGACAGAAACCTGTTATGGAGAAAATTGGAAGCCTGGGACTGTCACCAATCGGTGCTCGATCCTCTAATCGCACTACACTCGCATACAACTGTAAGAGTGAAGCTCAATCAAGAGGGAACCTTATTGGAGGAAATCCAGGTAAAAAGAGGAGTAAAACAGGGCTGCCCGCTTGCGCTGGCGCTCTTTATCGCCTTTCTGGGGGACTTGCAATACGCTGAAGAAAACATCAGAATATTTCCACCAAAAATAGGGAAAACCACCATCCCCCGCCTATTATACGCTGATGACGTAATTTTGATCGACCAGACTAAAGTGGGACTGCAAAGGAAACTAACTAACCTTACAGAATATATTGCGACGAATCATCTGGAGATAAACAAAAAT
Organism: Ambystoma mexicanum; assembly: GCF_040938575.1. Lineage (NCBI taxonomy): Eukaryota > Metazoa > Chordata > Amphibia > Caudata > Ambystomatidae > Ambystoma > Ambystoma mexicanum. The sequence goes on from NC_090922.1 coordinate 382,566,625, forward strand.
AAAACAAAAATCATGACACTTTAGAAACAATTGAAAAAACCAACAAGAGTGGAGACATGGCACTTAGATGGCATAAAAATTGAAAAAGTCAAAGAGATCAGATATCTAAGGTTCGAACTAGACAACTCAAAAACCGACCAGGCAATGCAAGCAGCAATCTGGGACAAAGCGAAGAGAATGTCAGCGCAAATGAGAACACTGGACAGGAAATTTGGCAAATTTTCGCTAAGCCCAGCAATCAACTTTTATAAAATGAAACTTGTGCCGACGTTAATCTTTGGAACAGAGGCCTCACTCACCATGCCTCAGACGATATGGAACAAAATAGAAGGTATGGTCTGGAAAGCCATCCTAGGGCTGCCCAAATCAACGGCAATCGCGGCGATCCGAAGAGAACTGGGACTGCTATCATTGGCATCGATAGCCAATTTCAGTGCAATGAGACTATTCGGAAAAATCATCCTAGCAGACTCCCTGCCAATCTACGCTTTGATCAAAGAAGAATTGGAGAACGGTAACTGCGCCGCATTCAAGAAATGGGCTAAAATCAAAGAAGAAAGTTTATCTGACATATCATGTACGGAATCAGACCTAAAAGAAAATCCGGATAAAATTAAACGTAAACTCGAAGAAAGGGACTGGATCAGAACATTACATGCAGCAGCTGAAAACAAACTATTACGACATCTTCCACCCACGTTTAATAAACCGAAAGTGCCAATCAAGTATGTCAGCAAATTGTCAGAAAAGAAAAAAAGACTGCTGTTCATGAAAGCGAGACTGAACATACTGAAGACAAAAGAAATACTCGCCATTTGAGGCATGGTGGAAAATCAGATTTGCCGGCTATGTAAACACACGGAGAGCGTGGAAACGCTCAGGCACCTGGTGCTAACTTGTCCCTGCACCAAACAAAACAGAAACACTTACCTGTTGCCGCTGATTACGAACCCCTGGATGGCCCAGGAAGACGATATGTGGAACAGACTAATCTCCGGAGAATCCACATGGTGGACGGTGGCCATGGCGATCCTAGTCAAACTGGCTTTCACACAGATCAATGAGACCACCCCGAACTGAGGCCGCTTTCACGCAGCGAGCCTAGTGGACAAAATGCGCGACGACCTCTTTGTGGCCGACTTACCCCGCATCACTCACCTAGTTTGATCTGTGGAAAGCCTTTTTAGAAGAACCTGGAAAGAAAGACTTTTCAAAAGAAAACTCAAGACATATTTTGATAAAATTATAGGCTTGCCTGAAATATAAATCAATTAAAAAAAAATGTTTTTTATTTGTAAACGTATCCTACAAGTAGGTTCTTATAGTAATTCCCTTAGAGTCCAGTCACATCATATGAAACATCTACATAGGGGAAGACCCAAGCTTTAAAGACAGCATTATTTTCATGCAAATAAATGATGATTTCTCTGTTTCAAAGCTGCTATTTACCCTATGTATATGTATATTGGTATGTGTTCTTGTCTCTTTGTGTTTTCTCTATAGTAATGCAATTATGTAATACATGGGTTTTATTAGCTACTTATTACATATTTCACAGTACACAAAAATCTATTAAGAAAACAATTATCATTTCATTATTCAACATATTAACATTACAAATATTATACCTTCATCTTGTACGCTGCACCTAATGCTATGTTTCTGCATTAGTAGCTTAGTATACTAGATAGAACCCCATAATAGGATGCTATTTATATCAATGCATCGTTCAAAGCACGAATTAGGGTATGATATTTATTGCAATGATCCTTGACACTTTTTTCACAACATTATAATAAGAATCCCTTGTACACATATTTCATGAAAAGTACATACACATATGATGTCATCAGTGATGTCATCAATGACATTTGTGATGTCATCTTTGATGTCGTGGGTGTTAGACTTAGCAGTGTACAGTGGTGGCGCAAGTTATGGTTGCTTAGCTTACCATAACTGGCGAATTTCAGGGGTTTTTCGGTTTTACTTGGAACCATAACGTCCCTTTAACAAAGTTTTTTTCACTGAATTTCATAGGTTTTTAGCAGCGTAACTTAACCATAACGTCCCGTTAACAAAGTTTTTTTATTAGCACGCAAACAATATACAAAGATGGAGTGTAAAAAGCAATTTCTCAGAGAGGGCTGTACACAGAATGTTGCAAATTAAGAATTTATGGTCATTTACAGTGAAGGTCGGCTGCTTCCATTTTTTTCTCACGTGCCGGAGAGGCCCACGACTCGCCCTATAAGGTTCTATTGTTTTTTGACCTTGACAGACAGATTTCATAGGTTTTTAGCAGCGTAACTTAACCATAACGTCCCGTTAACAAAGTTTTTTTATTAGCACGCAAACAATATACAAAGATGGAGTGTAAAAAGCAATTTCTCAGAGATGGCTGTACACAGAATGTTGCAAATTAAGAATTTATGGTCATTTACAGTGAAGGTCAGCTGCTTCCATTTTTTGCTCGCGTGCCGGAGAGGCCCACGACTCGCCCTATAAGGTTCTATTGTTTTTGGACCTTCACAGACAGGGACTGTGCTAAAAGACTTCTTTTGAAGGAGTGTTGCAAAAACGTAAAACACGAAAAGGATGACATTTCTGAAACGAAACCACTTTTATATATTATATCACTATGAGAAAGATCGTTGGCACAGACAGAGTCGTATTTTGGGACTGCTCTACGCTTAGACAATGGAAAATGCCAATATAATGTAAGTAACCCTTTAGATTATTTTATACCGGAATATAATAACACTAGCGTGGCGTTAAAGCCCGGTTAAGTTGTACTTGTTCGTTCAATGTGGCATATTGTTTGCTGCCGTGCACTATCACCGCCAAATTGGTCCCCTGTCGCTTAGAGGGCTCTGAAAAAGGCAGAGGACAGAGGGTGGGTTAATGGGAATAAGTTAACATACTCCGTTGCACTATCCTCACTAGCAAATAGTTTCACGCCCTAATAAATGAAATGAATATTTTTAATGAAGATTGGCTGGTGAGACTAATTTATGTTTTTTAAAACAGGTTCATCCTTCCATACTGTCAATGCCACGATTTTCAGACCCCGGCCGACTGCCAGGTGCAGCTACTTCTAAACAACTTCATGACCTTCACCATTTTATGGGACAATCGCCAAGGACCAATATGCCCTTACGTGGTACTAGCAGCTAGAAGCAACATACCAACCATTATGGTGGTCTAATGCCTTGTTGTTGGAACAGCCTTCCGATTATCAGTGCAACCATAGTGCTTCTTTTATCATAAACCAACACCCTGTGTACCGCAAAGGAACAACGCGTGACTCAAGATGAACTTTTGCGGATCGACAGCAAAGACAAATGCAAATCGCTCAATATTCTCTAAACATTTGATGTCAAATAAAAGTACTTTACGAAATGTACAATCTTGCTGTTTGCTTTTAAATCACAGTTTCATATTCCGAATTGTGGTGTGCTGTGTTGTGAGATGATCTGTGTTGTTTTCCGGGTTCTGTGTAAAGTCGCGTAGGACTGGAGACGACTGGGCGCGTTTGGCTACGCACCCTGTACCGTCACAGAGAGAGACGGGGAATATGAATGCTTTGATAATGTCAGGCTTAGGGGCGAGAGATATGATTTAGTGTCGCAAAAGCAGGTCGGCCAGGTCGATGGGGCAAGTGATAGGATTATCACATAATGTCGGCGCACAGCAGCCTGATTTATTGTTTGTTTAGTGGACAAAAAGTCGGGTAAGGCCCATAGGAAATTGTAATGTCAACGGACATAAGGAGGGTTCTTAGAACACTTTCAACCTGACAACGAACAATACAAACAGCGTTCTCAGAACACCCCCATTTTGTTTCATTGCAAACATTACCTCCGCGTCCACTCTTTCTCGTCCCAGTACTTACTTCATGAGGCCCCTGCCTCCGACACAGGACCTTCTTCTATTTCTTTAAATTCCTATAACTCCTCCCCCACATCCACATCACTCAGTTTCATATTACCAAGCCGGAGCATGGGACCTTCCCCGCAGGGAGGGTGAGGAGGGTCGTCAGTACTGTGACGAGGAAGAGTAGGGCTAGGAGTAATGAAGATTACTGGTAAGTAATCAGAGCATTTCAGGACATCGCAAGTGTTCTTAGAACACATTCAACTTCCCAGAGTACAATACAGACAGCGTCCTCAGGACACCCCCATTTTGTTTATGTACGAACATTTAAGGACACCGCAAGTTTTCTTAGCTCAATTTTAGCTTGCTTGCGAACAAAACGGACACATACTCCGTCCTCAGAACACCCCACCATTTAGTTTATATAGAACATTTCAGAACTGCCGTGTTGTCCGCAGACAAATCGAACACAACAAAAGTGTCTAGCATATAAAAAAAACAGAACATTGAACCTATCTCATACTCCCCCACCCTCCCCAAACACTCTTACACCAACACACTGCACTAAATACAATTTTTAATCCAAGTTTCACCGCGCTGTCCGCGGTCGTCCGCGAATGCAAGATGGCAGGCGCCACATAAAATCTGACGCGCTTCATGCACTACGCCGTCCAATCAGCAAACATGTCGCATGTCCGCAGACATCACGCAAGCTGCTCGGCCAATCAGGGCACTGTCCGTGGAGCGAACCGGGAAGTCCGTCCGCGGAGCGAACGGAGATATCACTAAATATTTTGCCTTATATTTTGGTCATTTTAAAAAAAACTACTGGACAGATTTACACCAAATTTGCAAAAGCACGCTTTCGAGACCAAGCCCCCGCTCCTGCCACACATTTGGTGTAAATACGTCCAGCGGTTTGGGCTGTTGGCGTGCGCAAAGTTTTTTCCCATTATGTCTATGGTTAAAAACAAAAGTTTTGGGACCCCCCCTATAAGTTTGCGCCCCCTGACCAAACCTCTCCAAACTTTGCAAAAAAATTCAGAGAGGGCCATATACTTTTTTTGCTAAGTTTGGTGAGGATTCGTCCAGAGGGAGCTAAGTTATAAGCCACCCAAAAAATGCTCTTCCTATGGAAACACCAACTTAACCATAACTACATGGACGCTACCGCGTCCATGTAATAAATACAATTCATAAATTCTGCTCCATAACACAAGTATTGAAGCAAACATCTAACCATACACCACAATACAAAATGTTTACTTCCATGGATATGTTATACTGCAGTACTTGTTACCAAACTCTACAATCTTAATGACATGACGTAGCCAAAACATCACATACAAACTATGCAAATCAAACACAACACAAACTGTATATTTGCAAAATCTGATAGATGTTTGATTCTATGGGTGCGATGTGCTGCAGTGGTTGTGGCCAGGGCCTAGAGTCTTGGGTGCATGGTCTACGGCCTACAGCCTTAGGCCATGCACCCAAGACTCTAGGCCCTGGCCACAGCCGTATGCCATGCTCCCAAGACTCTAGGCCCTGGCCACAACCACCGCAGCATATCATACCCATAGATCACACCCATAGAATAAAACATTTTAACACTGCTATATGGGCTACTTATATAAAATCAAGCATTTTAACTGAGCTATATGGGTTACTTACATAAAATCAAACATTTTAACTGAGCTATATGGGCTACTTATACAGGATATTAATTACAATCCACACTGTACTAACAACCCAAAACCAATATCATACTGTCTGCGGATGTCCGCCGTTCAAAGATGGTGAACGTATCAAAACAATACGACGCACCTTACGCTTCATTCCAGTCAATCTGCAAACATATCACATGTCCGCAGACATGACGCGAGCAGATTACCCAATCGTGGCCGTGTAGTTAAGTTGCTAATCCCATAGGAAGAGCACTTTTTGGGTGGCTTATAACTTCGGCCTCTCTGGACGAAGCCTCACCAAACGTTGCAAAAAAAGTATATGGCCCACTCTGAATGTTTTTTGCAAAGTTTAGTGAGGTTTGGTGCAGGGGGGCAAAGTTATAAGGAGGGTCCCAAAATTTATTTTTTTCCCATAGAGTGAATGAGGAAAAAACTTTGCTCACTCCTACAGCTCAAACCGCTGGATGGATTTGCACCAAATTTGCGGCAGGAGCAGCGGCTTGGTCCTGAAAGCATGTGAATCCGTCCAGTAGTATTTTTTAAAACGACCAAAAAGTAGGTCTCAAAAAATTAGTGATATCTATGTCTGCTCTGCCGACACATTTCCCTGTTCGCTCCGCGGACAGGACACCGATTCGCTAATCAGGCTTGCGTCATGTCCGCGGACATACGACGTGTTCGCTGATTGGCTGGAATGAAGTGTGAGGTGCGTCGTATTGTTTTGATGCGTCTGCCATCTTGGATCCGTGGAAATCCGTGGACAGCGTGGCGACGAATGGGGGAAAAATACAACTTTGTGGAGTGTGTTGGTGTGTAAGAGTGCTTGGGGAGGGTGGGGGAGTAAGAGATGGGTCAAATGCTGTATTTGTTTAGGTGGCAGGTGCCCCTGATGTGTTTGTCATATCCACGGTCACCGCGGCTGTCCGCAGACACAAAAAATGCACGTTTGGCTATTTTACTTTAGTATGAAATTGGTTTTGGGTTGTTAGTACAGTGTTGATTGTATTTAATATCCTGTATAAGTAGCCAATATAGCACAGTTAAGGCCGTAGGCCATGCACCCAAGACTCTAGGCCCTGGTCACAACCACTGCAGCATAACACACCCATAGAATCAAACATCCATCAAATATCCACAAATCAAAAGTTTGTATACTGTTTGATTTGGAGAGTTTGTATGTGATGTTTTGGCTAAGTCATGCAATAAAGATTGTAGAGTTTGGTAACAAGCACTGCAGTATAACATATTCATGGAAGTAAACATTTTGGATTGTGGTGTATGGTTAGATGTTTGCTTCAATGGTTGTGTTATGAAAAGTATTTGTAAGTTGAATTATTATATGCTTACTGTTTGATTTTTTGTGATTGGATATATTATTTTCATGACTTGGGTAGCTGGAGCAGATATTCTTTTTCAATTTTTGTGACAAAGGAAAAGATCATGTTAGTGTAGGTAGTTGATAATGAGTTATTGCATTGCATAATAGACATTTCTGAATTATTTTGATGCTCATATTTAGTAGTTTACAAACCAGTGTACTGTGCAATTTGCTCAGTTTCTGTGTTTGTTTTTTAAATCATTGGATCTGTGGGAAAAAAAATCCATGCCGGATTAAAAAAAAACTTTTTTGTTATGGTACAATATATTTATTTCTTTGTTTTCAGTGTTTATTTGTTGTTTCTGGCTAATGTTCTATCTGTTGGCTTGTTGCAGATTATTTGGGGCAGTTAGATACCTGTTGGCATATTCTAACTGGTTATAGTTTTTTATTTATATTTTCAAGTTATTCATCTATCTTTTGGGTTGTTGTAGATTTTTGGGGCAGTTAGATACCTGTTGGCGGATTCTAACTGTTTTTTTTTCTTATATTTTATTGGCATTGATTTATCTGTTTGTTTGTTGCAGAATCTTGGGGCACTTAGATACCTGTTGGCGTATTCTAATTGTTTATAGGTTTCTAATTGAAGTTTTGTTAATGTTTATGCACAGATTAGTCATTATATTTTGGTTTTAAGAATATTAAATATGCATTTATAAGATTTGCTGGTAATCTCTGCTTTAGAGTAATGGCACTATCATTACATTGGAACCATGCCCACCACATCGCTGCTCTCTGTCCCAACTTTCAGTGCTATGCAGATGATACCCAGCTCATTTTCAGGCTACCCTCAGCCTCCTCCTCTCCTTCCCTCATCTCTGACTGCCTGTCTGCCATCCAGGAATGGTGTGCCGCCAACGACCTCTGCCTTAATGCCAGTAAGACTGAGATTCTACTCATCGGCACACCCTCTCCCGCCTTCCCTGCAGCACTCTGGCCGGCCTCTCTTGGCCCTCCTCCCACTCCCACCTGCAAGGCAAAAAACCTTGTGGTCATCTTTGACTCTGCACTCTCCTTCTCCCCTCACATCTCTGACATCTCTAAGAAGTCAGACTACCACCTGCACATCCTTAGAGGTATTCTTCCTTTCCTCTCCTTCCCCCAGAAGCTCACCGTCTCCAGAACCCTGGTCCTCTCCAAGCTGGACTACTGTGACAGCCTCTATCTAAACCTGCCTGCCTCCACTCTCTGCCCTCTGCAACTCATCCAGAACAGGACTGTGAGACTTGTCCTTGGCCTCAAGCTCAGGGATCGTATCTCTCTAGGACTGAAATCTCTGCATTGGCACCCAGTGGCTGTGAGGATTAGGTTAAAAACGCTCTGCATTGTACACAAGGCCTTCTGGGGTCTGGGGCCGCAATACATTCAACTCTCTCTTCCTAAATACCTTCCTTCTCGAGCTCTTCGCTCATCTGCCTCCAACTCCCTTAGGGCCAGTTGCTTCTCCAAGCAACGAGTTGGTTGCAGATCACTCTCTTTGGCAGGGGCCTCTCTCTAGAACAGCCTTCCTGCCTCCCTGAAACTTGAGGAGAACCATCTCCGGTTCATGAAACACCTCAAAACCTTTCTCTTTGCTTCTGCTTTCTCTCCTCCCCTCCCTTGATGAACTCCTGACTGCAATTGCACTGGTTACCAGGCCACGCTTCTGATCTCTAGCCCAGCCCCTGTCAATTACCCACCTGCACTGCCTCCCTGGCAATGCCTGCACTTGGGGACTGTTTTCTATATCCCTTGAGTCCCCCTACCAGCACTTACGTCTGCACTTCCTTTGCACTTACCACTAGCTGGCTGTTTTATGTGTCTTATTTATTCCACTTCCCATGTACTGCACTTTCCCCTCTCCCCTCCCCCTGCGCACTTTCCTTTCCCCCCTTCCCATGCACTTGCGTGATCTGAATGACACCTGGCCTAGTAGGATCGTTGTCTGTCCTCCCTTTGCCCCCCCTTTCCTCATTGCGCCTTGAAACACTTGTGTATAGGCGCATAATAAATGCCATATCATATCATATCATATCATCCACAATTCTTTTTTATATATGCAGTGTAGTGACCTGCATTGGTTGTGGCTCCTGCGTGGTAGATAATACCTATTGTTGTGAAGGTTTTCTTACCAAGTGATACTTGACCTTGTGTGAATCCAGTCAACCTGCAGTTGTTTTTGGTACCATGTGCATTGTAACATAAAAGCATTACTATTACGTATTTACTATGTGCCTGTATTTGTAAGGTGGAGCAATTATCTGAATTGCAGGTAGTACATAATCTGCAATGGTTTGCATTTTTTACAAGTTGCTGAAATTGAATGGATTCACAGTTAGGTATTGATACATACATGAAGCGTTCATTAGGGATTTGTTCCTGTGCCACATGGTTGCAGAGAGTGCATGTATGTTTCCACATGCATGAAATCTGAAAGATTTCATTTATAGGTATGTTTTTGTTTTCCAGTACTTGTAGTAAGTACATAAAAAATTCTTGTGGATCGTCTTGTAAGTTTATAGTGAATTTGACCATTACAGTACAGTAGTCCAATTCTTGTCTTATTCCATGACAGTGTGTAAGTAAATGTTGACACATGGGTAGTGTCATACCATGTATGTCCAGTTTGTCTGTGGAGCAAAATTCAATTATTGGTTGCATTTCTTTTTTCAACATTGTTTCATTGAATTTTGAACAGCTTGCAAGAGTTGGCATCAAGGACATACAATTGATATTTGTGTGTGCTAATTTTTCCATTACATCAGTAGCACATGAGTTATGGCCATAGACTGCATGGATGTGTCAGGTCTTTAATATTGATTGTGCTTCCTGAGGTAGTACACCAACTCTAATACTTTTTAAAATGTTGGCGTATATGATGTCTGCAGACTGGCGCATGTTTTCTGTTAATTCTCTGGATTGGAAATGTTGCGAAAGGTTGACATTTACTATGCTGCCAACAGTTTTATGGCAGAGTTTGTGCCCGAAGTTTTTAAAAATAGTTTCACCTTTTACTGGTGTCAATTGAAGAAGATCTCTGAAAACAATAATGTGTTTTCCTCCAAAGAGCTCTTTGTAGTCTGTTTTGAGTACTTCTTGTAATCTGAGGTGAATCAATGCCAACATTGGCTTGGAGACCATGCACACGTCATCTATTAGTAGCATTTTCATTTGTTTCAAAACTACGTGGTTCAATTGTAGCTTCTGTAGAAAGTTTGTAATAATCAAATTTGTTTTGGTGTTCTATTGGAAGGAGTAGTAATCAATGTAAAGTGACACTGCCTATGTTGTAGGCAGATAAACCTGTGGGGGCAGTTACAACAGCTGAAAGTTTGTTGTTTGTCAATTGTTGAAGGAACTTGCTGATGATTTTGATTAAGAATGTTTTTCCTGAACCTGTCGTATAGCAGTATAGGTTTGTAGTTTTGGCAGTTACACTTTTTATTTTCATGTTGCACCCATGTTCAATTTCTTTTGTTACTTCTTGGAAAATGGTACAATGCCCAGTGTTTAGTTTTCATTTCAGTACAGTGAAGTCTTCTGTATCTTCTTCATAGTGAGAAATGGTGTTGTCTCCTTCTGCCATAGATAATTCTGCCTCATTTGCTATTAGTGACTGTCCCAGTGGTTCTTGGCTTCCTATTACAGAAGGTTGACTACTGTCAGGAGTGTCCTTATCTAGTTGGGCCTGGAGTTCTTCTTCGTGTTTATGTTCTTCGTGTTTGTTTCGTGTTCATTTTTAATGACAATTTGATATGATTAATTAAGCTTTGTTTGGTAAGTTTCACTAAGCTGCCTTCACAATGTGTCACTCTGTATCTACCATTGTTTTCATCTGGTTTTATATTTTTTTTGTATGTGAAGTTTTGGGTTATGTGGTCTAGACACATGGTTTCCAAAGTGGTACTCCTGTTTGGGTAGTTTGTGTCTAATGAATTGTTTTTCAAAATGTCTTGGCTGTTGGGATCATTTTTGGCTATTGTTTCTATGTCCTCATATGATTCGAGAACTCTTTTTCTAGATTTAGCAGGACCAAGACTTAACCATACTATATTTTCAGATTTACCATACAAAGCAGTACCGGTTAAATCGCCGGCAGCTTCATAGCAGCCACATTCTCTATGAGAGAGCATTTTTATGCCTAAGCTGTACAATTTCTGAGACAGTGTTTTGTCTGATGATAGATCATCCCAGAGGTCTTGAACCTCTGTTTTTCTCCTTTGGTAAAGTAGGCTGTAACATATTGTGCAACTGCAGTGGAATTGTCTGTAATGTACTGCACATCCACGTTTGCATTCCATAAAAGAGCAATGATTGCATTGTAATCATTGATATATTTTGCTTCTTCTGTTCTTTTTATCTAATATGTGTTCCTAGGTGATTTACCTTTAACACTATGTCTAACTGAAGAAATGAAGTTGCTTACTTGAACTGTTGCTGTAACTGGTCTACGGAAACCAAAGCGGATTTTGGTGTAGTATTTCCCTTTGTTTTTATATTTGCGACGACAATATTTCCCACTTTTGTGTCTTTGAAATTGTAAAATGTGTGCATGAAGGTAACTATTTGTTGTTTGTGAAGGAATTTCACAAGTGACATATTTTTCGATAAACTGTAAAACAGTGTCATCACTGTCTTGACCAAATTTAGGAGCATTTAATCTATAAAAGCATGTGGATATGTGGTGCTCCTCTGGCTTGGTATTCTTTTCTCCAAAAGAAGTGTTTCACTCCTCCGAGGGGAGGAACAGTTTTATTACAAATAAAGGGTAGCAAGCAATGAAGCGATGATGGAAATATCTTGAAACATTAACAAGAACTAGAGAGCAGAGTTCTCTAGGTGTTAGTATATCTATGCATGTTTTTTTTTGTTGATATGCATAGGAAATCGTGTAAATCTTCCCATGCATATTCTGCACAACTTAATGTAACAAACCAAGTGGGTGGGCCAAGGTTTCTTATCATACATTGTACATCTCTGTGATGTTGGAACCAGTATTCTTTTGTACCATGCATGTTTGCTGACAGATTTGTAATCCTTGATTGTAGATCCTCATCTTTTTCGTGCACTTTTTGTAGTAATTGCGTAGCTGACATATTTTGAAAATGGGTACCTGATTTCATGTGTATGCAACTCCGTAGCATAGAGTGGGTAGTTCACTTTCAAAGAGTAGGTGGAATATGTATTCCACATTTTGTCTAAATCTGGGAACTTCAGAATACATTCGTAACGAGCGGTATTCTGATGCTGTTATCTGAGTGTGTCTATCATCGTACCTTCCTCCTTTCCCAGTAGGAAAGAGTAGAGGAAAGGCACGTGCTTCTATACTTTTTTCCCATATGCTGATTGGTGATCCTTTGGTTTGTCGCATTTGGTATGTTTCTAGTGCATTATCTATGGTGTTTTAGAGTGTAATGGATGAATTGTATAATGGTCAAAAATATTGGATACTGTAGCAGGATCTAGAAGTTCAAATTGACCAGTTTCTGGTGACACATGAATTATGTCAGTGGTTTTCCTCAGGTTTTCCTCAATATTAATTTATGTGTAGTATTCATTATTGTCTTTTTGATATTGGAAGGCTTCTCTAACTTTATAGAAGTCCACGAGTTGTTGCCAAATTATTTTGTCTTTTGTAGGTACCCTATTTACTAAGCCAATTAAAGATTGATCTATTAGACGTTGCACTCCCTGAGTGTGTACATTTTCTTTAAGATCTAATGGTAAATAAACTACTTTGCCACAAATGCCTTTCACTAATTCAGAGGGAGGTAATTTGGCTGTTTTTGGTTGAAGCTGATTATTGCTTGAAATGGGTGCACTGTTTGAATTATGATGCTCTCATATAAATTGAGTTGTTGCAGGGGATTTGGTAGTAGGAATAATTCCAAGTTATTTGTGATAGAACCTGAAGGAGTTTGGTTGGTGTGAAGTTTTGCAGTGCAGTAACTGCAAAGTATTAAGGAGTCAGTTATTTCATATTTGTTTTCTGCTATAAGGTAGAGCGCTAATTCAAACCATTTGGAATCTTCATTGTCTTCTATTTTGAAAATTATGTCTACAGTTTTTGTGCTATTTTGATAAAAAGTTCTGCGGCAACAAACACACACATGGTTTGGTACTTGAGCAGATGTACTTTTACATTTTAGTATTTCTTATTTGTATGTGTCTAGTAGAAGATTGCCATTTGTACAATTGTTCCTAGTCTGTTGTAAAGCTATTGCATTTTGTAAGTGGCTTTCACTTCCAAAATATTTTCTCTGGATATGCTCTATTTCTTCAAGTAGGTCTTTGGCTTTACCATGTAGAAGATTGTTATTTAAATTGCATAATGCTAAAGCAGGACTTTTAGCATAGTACAGTTTGTGGAATAGATTTCTTATAGCTGAATGATGTGTTGATATCATTTTGATATGATGGAAGGTGGTTTTGCAAATAGGTCCTGAAATGCAGGCTAATGAATGTCCTTGTAGTCCTGTGTATTTGCGCACTGGACATGTATCCATATTTTGTAGGAGTTTCATTTTGAATTTGTCTTTGCCTTTCACATACTGATTGAGGAACTGGTGTAAAGATTTGAAAGATGTTTTTGTCCATGTTACACATTGACGTGCAGGGCCATTTGTACACTGCACGTTTTGGTTCAGTTGGATGAAGAGGTGACACTGGGCCTCATTACAAACCTGGCGTTAAGGGGTTAACGGCGCCATAAAAGGCTGCGGCGCCGTTAAACCCTTAACGCCAGATTCCCACTTTAACGCCTGCTTCTTGCAGGCGTTAAAATCCATCCCGCTAAGGGACCTTGGTGCTAATTACGGCACCGTAATTTACGGTGCCGTAATTAGCGCCTTCCCCATTCCCATTGAGCCCTATGGGCCAAAAATGGGAATGGGGAAGGGGCCATGGTAAATGAGGATTTACCGCCCTGCGAAACTACGAATGGGGCGGTAAATCCGCCATCCACCATGGCGGAATCCGGCATGGACCATGGTGCTAATGGCACCATGGTCCAACGCCAGGGTTGTAATGAGGCCCACTGAGTTTTCTGGGGATATTTTTGTAAGCAGCATTTCTTGTTACATTATGGTATCATTATATTTTTCATACCCTCGTCCACTGCTATGTATAGCAATTGTGTTTGTTTACTTTTCCTTGCATGCTTCTTCATTGAAATATGGTTCTGTGCTCGTGGTGGGACTCCATTCACCTCCACAGATATTTAAGAAGTTGTTTGTATTGACATTCCGTTTATTGAGAAGTCTTTTTTGTAGTTTAGTAGTTAGTTTTGTTAGTGGTTTAATTCTGTTTAACACTAAAATAAATAACTTCCTTTTGAGAAGGATTGCACTGTCTATGAGAGCTTCTAATATTAATTTTCTATGGTAGGTTTTAAGGGTTGTGCATGATTTCTCTCCTGTTTTTATAGGATTCTGAAGGACTTTGTAAAATACTTTTTTTGGTATGGTTACTTGCCACTGCATCAAGATTTATAGGAGCAGTGTTAGCAGTAGTGGTAGCTGAATTCTTGTTAATCACTTTCTGTTTCGTTTTACATTTTGAAAGAGGAGGCAAAGTTTCTGTATTGGAAGCTTGTTTTGTTTTGCTTAAGGACTGTAGTATATGTTTTCTTTGACCTTTTTTTACAAATTCTGCTAGAGATAGATGCTTATTTTGGACACTTTTATTTTGACTTGCTCTACTTCTGCGTTGCTTTCTATGGATTTGCTTTTTGGTAGGCATTCTCTGGGGTCTGTTGAAAAAAAAGAAGGTATGGGTTGGGCTGTTCTGCAACGTATGTGTGCTGTGTGCATGTGTGTCTGAGTATGATTGTAAGGATGTATGTAGAGGTGTGTGATTGTGCAATGGGCAGCTACAACTAGTTCAGAAGGCTATTCTTGTATTTGTGTGTTACTATACTGGGGTTCAGATGACAATACAAAGCAAGCTAGTGGTGAGGAGAAGCACTAATACTAAATCTAATGGTATACAATTAAAACAGTTCTTTGTTCTGCAATACTAACATTCTAGGGGCTGATTCATGGAATTTGTGCGCTGAAAACGGAGGATTTGTCTGCCATTCTGACGCAAATCCCTATTTAAGAAATGGGGATTTGTGGGCAGAATGTTGCACAAATCCTCATTTGTCAGTGCACAAATTTCATGAATCAACCCCACAGTGTGTTTGAGTTACAGTTAGAACATTATGGTAGTATTGTACTTACTTTTTTTGTTTGAAATGAGCAGGTTTCTTCTGAGTTGTTGTTTGTACTTCAGATGCTGCTGCTTTTCAGGAGAGTGGTCTTCACTACAATTGTAAAAGAAAGACGTTAGTAATTTTGTGTGTTTATAGCACTGTTGTTAATTTAGACGTTGATTTTTATGTTTTTGTAGTAGCATTGTTGTTTGATAACTGAAAATAGTGTGTGCATGCAGTTTCCTTTGACTATGTGCAGCCTTTATATTTTACTTACAATCTGTTAGTTGAATATGCTTTGCAAATGAGTATAATACTAAGCGTATGAAACTCACTTGGTTTCTTAAGGGTTTGTTATTGGATGTTAGGAGATAGAAGAAATAATCATATACTTATTTTCCTATTTTTATATGATAAATGGCAGAAACTGTATGGAAAGGCATGGAATGTATGCATTTGTGATGGTGTGGGTAATAAAGCAGAAGGATTTGATGTAGAGGCAGTGGTGTTCTTTCAGCTGGGAGCTTTTCTAATGATAGTGTCTATCTGTGTGAGTGTATACAGATGCATGAACTCATCCTGGCTGTGTGTAATTTTATAATACACTACTAAGTGTTTTTCTACAATTATACTGTTATGTCCACCATTTTTTAATATTAAATTACACTTTTTTTAGATAGCTGCGTGTGTAAAAAATAATTTAGATAGCAGAAAAGTTTGGAAGTGACAGTTCATTATAGCAGATGGGAAAAATGACAGTAAGTTAATTTTATAGGTTATACAGGTTAAGTGGCAGTTACCCTGTTTACATGCATTTATAAGAGTTGTACATGTACTGTTCAGAAAATATGCATACCTGTAGTTTGTATTAATGCATGTGGATATGCATGCAGCTGCAAGTAGAAATCTTCGAGACTTGTACAAGTAGTTTTTGAAGTAGGTTCTTTCCAATGACATGAGACTTGTACTCAGAGTGATCAACAGTACATTTGAAGTGCTGAACTATGATGATGGATTTAGATGTACAGGTCTTGGATGTGATTGGTGGATGGCTGTGTGACTGCTTAGCTGTATCCAATGAGGGAATGGCACAGAGAGTGAAGTGGAAAGGGTAGAAGGGCTGTCTAAGAGTTATGCACTCCGCAGACACCGCGGCTGACCCCGGACAGGGCGTGCCACATCCAGGGTTTTCCAGCAAATCCAGCATGGAAAGGGGACTGTAGGGATTAGCCAATCAGGTGTTGAGGTTGTGGATTTGTTTTGAAAGATGCTGTGTGTAGTGAAGATGGCAGAGGTGGAAAAAGTCAGGGTGTTCGTGGTTGGAGATATGTTTGTGCATGGTTTAGAGCAGTATTCTGAATGGAGGAATGTGGCAAACAATTTTGATGTTAGAGAAGTGGAGGTGGTGTGGAGCACTGTGCCTGATTGCAATGTACAGTCAATTGTACAAGTTTGTGAATATATGGGTAGGATGAACAGTCCCCATGTGGTAGTTTTGCACTGTGGTGCTTTACATTTGGGCTATGTCAGTGCCCCTACTTTGTTGGCAGATTTAGAACACTTGGTTCAAGCAGTAATGAACATCCTTCCAAATGCCAAAGTGTTTTTCTGGTTAAGTACCTAGGGCAATATGGGACAATAGTTCTGTTTTTTGTACTCAGCAAAAAATTGCTAGGTGTGCAATCAACCGAGGCATGTTTGCTTTCATGCTTAGAGCTGGTATGTTCTTTTGTAATAATGAGAACATTGATTCTAGTAATGCTGTTTATTTTAAAGAAGATGGCATTTCTTTATCTTTCATGGGAAATGACATGCTGTTTTGGAACATAAGGGTTGTTTTGGAGAAGCTTATGTGAAGACTTTAGGAGTAAAGTAAGAAAGAATAAATAAAAAAAATACAAAATAACAGGTGTCTCTCAAGCATCTGCAAACCCCCCCCAAAAAACAGCTCTTTTGAGAGCCAACCTCAAAGGGGAAATGGGGTATATTATTTCAATTGAAATTCATCACGATCATATTTTTCGATATGTGCGCGGACATGGCGGTTGTCTGTGGAAAGCGCGTATTACGTACGGGGATTTTGGGGTGGAGAGGCATGCAAATGACAAGGGATTGGTCAATAATGTTTACTGGGTGTGTTGTGTAAGGAGAGAGTTTGTCAGACAGTATTTTTCCTGAGAGAAGAACAGATAGCTACGGCTGTGTGTTTCAGAAAAAAGATTATCTGGATTGTGGGAGACTCATGAATACATTGGTTGGAGGTGCATGCAGAATGCTGTGGAGTGGCTGCACATCTTGGATTCCTTCATGTGGAAGTGCACTGGCATGGAGTGTGTGGAATGAAGTGGCTGGATTTAGTACCTCTCTGTGCTACTTTGGAGAAACAGCATCATCCAGACATAATTATGATTCATTGCGGAGGGAACAGTTTAGGACATGTGTCTGGAATTTCTTTGCAATTTGCTATGAAAGAAGTTCTTGGGAAGGTCATGGACATGTTTCCAAATTCCCAAGTAATTTTTTCTCCTATTGCACAAATGTGGCTGCGTTCTTCTTCATTTGGTTCACAAATGGAGAAAGCGAGGCGCAATGTCAATAAGGCTGTTTGTGCCTTTTTAAGAGATGTTGGCATGTCCTCTTTTCACAATAAAAATATTATGTTTCGTAGCACATACATTTTTCGCAGAGATGGAGTACATCTTACTTATGCTGGCAATCAGATTTTTCTGCGAAATATACAAAATGCCTTGCAACCTTTTTTGGAATTACAGCAATCCATTTTGCAGTAGGTGTTGACCATTTGAAGTTTTTGAAACACAAAAAAAACACCACCAAAAGGCTCTTTTCAGAGCCACCACTTCTTCTCATAGAAAAGTGCAATGGTTCTGATAGGGCGGCACCCCCAAAAAATAAATGTCTGCGGACTGTCCGCAGACTTCTAGAAAATACACAGGGCCCTGAACTATATATTTGTCACTTCTGTTTTTAAACTGTGAAAGCCAGCTCTGAAAAGAGCCTTTTTTTTGTTTTTGTTGTTTTTTTTTTTTGGTTCTTTAAACATGACACATAAGGAAAGGAGGGGAAAGGAGGGTAAGGAAGGGACACCAATCATAGGGATAAGAAAGGGTTGAGAGAGGATGATATAGGATGGGCCTTATTCAGGTAGTGGGCAGACCTACTCATGCTCCGTTACCGCAATCTTGAAAGCACTCCAAAGATTCTCCCCATGCAGAGTACTGTGTCACAGTACATACACAATATTGTGACCCTCGAAAGGCAAGGGTCAACAGCATCATGAATGGCCTGTGAGGCAGCTGGAGGGATGTGCTGTCCCACAGGAGTGCCTCTTGTGGTGACATGAGCGGAAACTGAGAATTTCTTAGAGGAACTCAACCTACTACGTTAATCACAAGGTACAACCTTGCGAATAGCCCCACCGTGGAACAACCTTAGCTGTCATTTCATTGATGTTGTACCAAAGCTGTACGAACCAGGCCTCCCATGACTCACCATTTTGTGCTGGTTGCAGGTGACCTTATTCGCACGTGCTTTTGGCACTCCATCAAGAGTAGTAAATAACTGCCACACCCAAGACTCACAGCGAGTGCTGGTAGTAGGGACTTCCACTACCTCAATCTCTTCATCCTCTTCATGCATCTCCTCTACATCATCACGCCTGTTGCCCTCTTCAGGCCCTTGGGGACGTGGTGGTGGTGGGGGTGCTGATGCAGCTGAAGCAGCCATGGTCTCCATCTGAGAGACAGCAGGCAGAAATCACCAGCAATGCTGATAGTCAATGCAGGTCTGAAGCTATGCTCTGTCAGGTAGCCAGAAGCACAATGAGGAGCAATTCCAGGGTGTGGCCTTTTATAGGGGTGCTGGTGTACCCTCCGCAAACACTGTGGATGTCCGCAGTCACTTCGAACACCCAAAAAAAGCCTCAAAAAGTTCCAAAAAGTATGTAGATCGCCAGGGGCATTGTCTGGGACATGTGCAATGGTGAACCTTTACTGTAAAATACTTTGGATTGTCCGAAAAAGTACTTTAAAAATGTTTGCGGACCCAGACAGTGTCTGCAAATCAGGACACATGCTCAGCGTGTGTGCCGTCACATGATAACATTGCGAACACGTTCGTGAATGGGATGGGTGTCCGCAGGACACCAAATGTGCAGGGACGGTGTTAGTGTCCGCAAACTAATTAAAAGTGCGACACATATGCGACGGACAGTTACGGACAGGCGCGATGTTAGTTGGACCTATGGGTGTGGTGCGCATGTGCATAGATGTTCTACGGACAGTGTGGACACTCCCATTATAATTACGAACAGTGCAGACAGGTATAGTTTCCTTAGGACACCTCAATTTTGGTTAATTGAGGACATTCCGGACAACGAGTGTGTTCTAAGAACAGTTCCATCTTGATTGCGGATAGTACGGACAGGTATAGTGTCCTAAGGACACCTCCATTTGTGATGTCATCTTTGATGTCCTGGGTGTTAGTCTTAGCAGTGCACAGTGGTGGCGCAAGTTATGGTTGCTTAGCTGACCATAACTGGCGAATTTCAAGGGATTTTCGGTTTTACTTGGAACCATAATGTCCCTTTAACAAAGTTTTTTACTGAATTTCACAGGTTTTTAGTAGCGCAACTGAACCATAACGTTCCTTTAACAACGTTTTTTTACTGAATTTCATAGGTTTTTAGTAGCGCAACTTAACCATAACATCCCTTTAACAAAGTTTTTTTTACTGAATATACACTTTCATTGTGTGAATTTGGGAGATGTTTACTAGGATTCCCTTACTTTATATGCATGTAACATAGAACATACTGAACACCCCCGCTAATGATTTTTGAAGGCCACGGACTGTGCGTATGTCCGCGGAGGGGAGCGGACGACATCAACACTGCCCAAACACTCAGGGGGTATCTGAAATTGTTCTATCATACATAGAAAAACTGCACAAGTTTAAAAAGCAGCATAAAGACACATTATAAGCTATAATAAATAAGCAGTGGAACCTAAACGTTTAACACATTAACCATCCATTTAAATACCATATGTAATTAAATGGATTATACCATAACTAAAAAGATATGCCTCCAACATAATTTCCTCACAGAAACTGCAGAGCTAGGAGCGACAGTACACAAACACAACACAACAAATACAAATTACCAGAAACTAGTAAGTAAACTTCATTTTTCTTATATAATTGTATACTTTTTGTATGAGGTACAGACAATTAATGTATTTGTGTTTTTCACACAAATATGTGCAGTATTTTGGAGTGGCTCGAGGAGAATTGTCCGTGTGACGAAGATAGCGATAATAATGGTACACACTTCTCTGCATAAGCAAATTAATAGTCAGTACTTTATGCGTACTTAACAAATATATATATATATATATATTTATTTTTAACAGACCATGCAAAGATTGAAGAAATTCCACCAAAAGGCACAATGCAAGACACCTTGCAATGCATAGAACAGAAAGTAGACATACTGAAAGATAATTTCAATGGTTTAAGGCAATCTTTTTTTTTTTAACAGTTAAAAACAGTTAAAATGGACATGGACAGCGCGCCTGTCCGGCCTGTCCGTAATTAACAAAATATGGATGTCTTCAAGAAAGTACACCTATCCGTACCATTCGCAACCAAGATGAAACTGTTCTTAGAACACACCAGCTGTCCGGGATGTCCGTAAATCAACAAAATGGGTGTGTCCTAAGGACACTATACCTCTCCGTAGCATTCACAACCAAGATGAAACTGTTCTTAGAACACACCAGGTGTACGGGATGTCCGTAAAATAACAAAATGGGAGTGGCCTAAGGACACTATACCTGTCCTTACCGTTCGCAACCAAGATGTAAATGTCCATAATATAAGTGCAGTGGCCGCGATGTCCGTAGTCAAACAAAATGGAGGTGTCCTAAGGACACTATACCTGGCCGTACAGTCTGCAGAACATCTATGCACATGCGCACCATACCCGTAAGTCCTGCGAACATTGCGCCTGTCCGTAACTGTCCGTCTCACTTGTGTCACACTTTCAATTAGTTTCAGGACCCGAACACTGTCCATAGAAAAACCTGCGTGCATGCATACTACCGTTCCTGTGCATTTGGTGTCCTGCGGACACCCATTCCCTTCGCGGGCGTGTTCACGATGTCATCATGTGACCGCACCCACGCTGAGCGTGTGTCCTAATTTGCGCACTTTGTCCGCTTCCCCAACATTTTAAAAGAACTTATGCAGACAATCCAAATTATTTTACAGTAAAAAATCACCATTTCACATGTCCCAGACAATGGCCTTAGCTTTCCCCATGTTTTGTGGAACTTTCTGATCGCTTTTGAGTGATCGATATGGTCACGAGGCGCACCCCTTCAACCCTATAAAAGGCCACACCCCAGAGCTCATCTTCATTGTACTTCTGGCTATTGGAGATTGACTTTTGCTGCCTTTAGTGCTCTAGCGGAGATTACCTCACCAACCCTAATGGCATCCATGACTGCTGTTGCTACATCAGCCTCAGCACCACCCCCACACCCTCCACCACCACCACCTCTCCAAGGGCCTGCAAAGGGGAATACACGTGAGGATGTAGAGAACGAGGATGAAGAGGATGAAGAGAATGAGGCTGAGAAACTCCCTACTACCAGCACTCGCCAGGAGTCGTGGGTGTGGCGGTTGTTTACCGTTCATGGTAACGTGCCGAAAGCACGTGCGAACAAGGTCACCTGTAACCAGTGCAATTCGGTGCTGTGTCGTGGGAGACATGGTTCATACAGCTTTGGTACAACATCCATGAAGCGTTCCACGGTCCGGATATTGGCAAAGTTGTACCATGTAAAGAACGGAATAGGTTGATGTCCTCCGCAGCATCCTCCGTTTCGGATCTGCTACCTACCTAAATAAGGCCCACTCTACATCTTCCTCTCTCCACCTGCCCTTTCTTATCCCTGTGGTTGGTGTTGCTTCCTTACCCTCCTTTCCCCTCCTCTCCAAGTGTGTCGGGTGTAGAACAAGCCACAGAAAATATATCAAACAAAAAAGTTTTTAAAAAGGCTCTTTTTGTCAGTCTGAAAACCCCAAACCCCTAACCGTCGTGTTGCCCCCCCTTTGGCCAAGCACGCTCCGGTCTTCAGACAAACTTTGACAATCTGACAACCTCCTATTGGGGGTGTGGATCACTATACCCCCCCTTTGACTGAATACGTATCAGGCCCCATGTGCACTGTGTACTCCTAGATTACGCCAAATAATATACACCTATCTTACTACCGTGGGCAATAACAAATAACACTAAGACACAAAGAAAACACAATGAATCGATTCAATTTATAACAATGGGATACATTTATTTATATACACACAGCTAAGCATAATACATGACAATGCAGGCAGTTCTAATGCTATGTCTAATTTGCACCTTTTATACTTCTGGTGCAAAGCTACCATGCAGTATCTATAAGCCTGTGCTGCGAGTGTGTGGTTCTAATGCAATCTAATGAAAGCTTCAATCATCCATCACCTTCATGGATAAATCCACACCTTCAAACCACACCATCAATCCACACCATCCACACTCTCCTCTCCCAAAGCTCTGTGTGTGTGTGTGTGTGTGTCTGTCTGTTCTTATCAATCAATTTAAGCCTAGGCCAAACCCATACTTCCCATTCTGCGGTCTTTCCAGTCAGTGGCAGGCCTCAAGATTGCCAACTGCCAAGCTCTCTCTCTGCCTCATCGATCTCATCAAGGCCCATCAGTCTGCTGCACCAAGCTCCCGATCTCTCTGGCCAACTCTCAATCTCTCGTGCAGACTCCCACAACTCTTTGAACTCTCACAACTCTTCTCTGGCCAACTCTCTCTGTCCTCCTCTCCAGTCCTCCTGGTTATAGTCTCCAATGACGCACCATATTTCTATAATTACTTGCATTCTAAGAATGTCTCTCTCTGTGTCAGCATATATGCCTGCCTGTCTCCTTGCGTGTTACTTGTCTCGGTAAGTCCTGTCACTTTGTGTGCTGTCAGCGTGACCTCATATCTCTCTGCCTTGGCCTTCCGAGTATGTTGCGAAATACATCATCTATTCCCTGTTTCTCCATTCTCTCCACTGTAGGCTTCATTCTGCATTACAAAATGCTCTTAGATCCCGTCCCTCTCATACAAAAGGCACCTCTCCATCTCTCCATCGTCACTCCCTTGGCGCAGCCCACACTCTTTGCAGTCTCTCCGCGAAGCACACCAGCCAAGCTGATAAGCTTCCTAGGCCGTCTCTACTAGGACAAGGGTCCATGTTATCTGTACTCTCTGCCAATGTTTACAAAACAATTCTCCGCACTGAGCCCAGTGGCGCAGGCAGGATCCAAATGTCAGCCTAATGCTTTATTACGTTTACGATTTCTCTCACAATACAAGCACTACATAATGCAAACTCATTCTAAGTGACTAAACATACATACATACATAAATGACAGTCTCTAAATGTGTCTCTACAAAGCATAACAATGTGTGAATGGCTTTACGTGCGTTTCAAATATGACTGTGCGTGTGTGGTGCAAACAATGCATTTTCTCTCTCAGCCTAAGTGCTATATCTAATGCAAACATAAATACATAGCATATCATATCGTGTCTCTAAAATACTACATGGCACTTCAGATATATGTGCAAGCAAAATATGAGGCAATATCATTCTAAAAGCATATTGCAAATGCATACAAAGGTGACAGTCTAATATGTGGACAGTGTCTACTTCAGAAATGTACTAATCAGAACTAAACAGAATGCAATAATGGAATAGCAATAATGGAATGATTCCATAGCAAAGTGTAACAATGATTTTAACAGTGAGTCTAATAATGGGTAATGGTTCTCTACAGATAGTACCTATTCTTCTAATGGGTGTTATGATTTCTACTAATGATAACAATTCCGGGCTTCTCATTTTATCAATTCCACATTTTCAGAGCCACCTTTCCCAGTTTAAAAATAGAACTATGAAGTAAACGGTGCAGAAGTCAGCGGACAGTCCTAGGACAGATAAAATGTTGGGGTGCAACCCTAGCAAAACCAATGCACTTTTCTCTGGGAGTAAGTGGTGGCCACGAAAAGAGCCTTTTGGTGGTGGTTTGTGTGTTTCAAAAACTTGGATTTGTCAACATGTAATGCAAAATAGATGACTATACTTCCAAAAAAGGTCGCAATGCATTTTGTACATTTCGAATAAAAATCTGATTGCCAGCATATGTAAGATGGACTCCATCTCTGCGAAAAATTAATGTACTGCGAAACATAATATTTTCATTGTGGAAAGATGACATGCCAACATCTCTTAGAAAGGCACAAACAGCCTTATTGACATTGCGCCTCGCTTTCTCCATTTGTGGACCAAATGAAGAAGAACGCAGCCACATTTGTCTTTGCGCAATATGTGAAAAAATTACTTGGCAATTTGGAAACATGTCCATAACCTTCTCAAGTCCTTCCTTCATTGCAAATTGCAAAGAAATTCCAGACAGATGTCCTAAACTGTTCCCTCCACAATGAATTATAATTATGTCAGGATGACGCTCTGTCTGTAAAGTAGCACAGAGAGGTACCAAGTCCACCCACTTCATTCCACGAACTCCATGCCAGTGCACTTACACATGAGGGAATCCAAGATCTGCAGATATATCACAACGTTCTGCATGCACCTTCAACCAAGGTATCCATGAGTCTCCCAAAATCCAGATAATCTGTTTTCGAGCACACACAGCCATAGCTGTCTGTTCTCCTCTCAGGAAAAATACGTCCTCACTAAATCTCTCCATACACAACACACCCACTAATCTTTACTGACCAATCCCTAGCTCCGCTCATTCTCATTTGTATGCCTCTCCACCCCAGAATCCCTGTATGTAATACGTGCTGTCCGCAGACTATCGCCATGTCCGCAGACATGTAGAAGATCTGAGCGTGGCGAATGTACAGTTAAATAGTGTTCCCCATTTCCCCTTTAAGGTGGGCTCTGAAAAGAGCTGTTATTTTTGTTTTTTTTGCAGATGGCTGACAGGCACCTGTCATTTTGTATTTTTTGGGGGTTTTTACTTCTTAGTTTACTCCTAAAATCTTCACATAACCTGGTCCAAAGCAACCCTTACATTCCAAAAAAACATGGCATTTCCCAAAAAAGATAAAGAAACACCATCTGCTTTGAAATAAGCCACATTACTCGACACAATGTTCTCATGGCTACAGAAAAAACATACCAGCTCTTAGCATGAAAGCACGCATGCCTTGATTGATTGCAAACCTAGCAAAGCTTTGGTCAGGACAAAAAACAGAACTGTTGTCCCAATTTGCTCTAGGAAGTAATCCAGAAAAAATTACTTTCGCAGTTGGAAAGATGTTGATTACTGCTTGAACCAACTGTTCAAAATCTCCCAACAAAGTAGGGGAACTCACGTAGCCCAAATGGAAAGCACCATAGTGAAAAGCTACCACATGGGGACTGTTCATCCTACGCATATCTCTGCAAACTTGGAGAATTGCCTGTACATTGCAGTCAGTCGCAGCGCTCCCCACCACCTCCACTCCTCTATCATCGAAATTGTTTGCCACATGCCTGCATTAAGAATAGTGCTGTAAACCATGAACAAACATATCTCCGAGCACTAATACCCTGACTGTCTCCACCTCTGCCATCTTCACTACACACACTCTCTTTCTACACAAATCAACAACGTCAACATCTGATTGGCTGATCCCTGCAGTCCCCTTTCCATGCTGGCTTTGCTGGAAAACCCTATATGTGGCACGCCCTACCCATGGACAGACGTGGTGTCCATGCGGCACGTAACTCTTATCCAGCCTTTCTACCCTTTTCACATCACTCGCAGATCCATTTCCTCATTGGACACAGCTAAGCAGTCACACAGCCATCCACCAATCACATCCAAGACCTCTACATCTAACTCCATCATCAGAATTCCGCACTTCAAATGTACTATTGATCACTCTGAATACAAGTCTCATATAATTCATATAATTCGAAAGCACCTACTTCAAAAACTACTGTGCAAGTCTCGAAGATTTCTACTTACAGCTCCATGCATATCCACATGCATGATTACAAAGTACAGGTATGCATATTTTATTCAGAGTACATGTACAACTCTTATGAATCCATATAAACAAAGTAATGCCACTAAATCTGCATAGCCAATACATACATGCCAACGTTCCCGCTTTAAGCACGAGACTTCCGAAAATCTCGTTGAAAAATCACACTACTTTTTACTATCTCCCCCATAACCTATAAATACATGCCAACCCTTTTTGTGCGAAACTCGATTTTTCATTAAAAAATGTCTCAATTTTTTAGTGTCTTCTGCCTAAATTAATGCTAATCCCAATGCGATCTTATGAGAAAAATAAACGTTCCCAATTGCTGTGGTGAAATCTCCCTCTCAGGTGCTCCCGATCGTTCGCATATCTAGTTATAATATTCATTTATTCAAATTTTTCCCATCTACTATAATGAACTATCACTTCCAAACCTCTGCAAAACAACAAGGGAATTTCATGAACTTAAAATTGTAGTCATTTGCGAAGCAGGTTGAACTAACATACTGCAAATAACATATAAAGGCTGCACATAGTCAAATAAAAAGCATGCATATACTTTGTTCAGATATTAAACGAGAATACTACCACAAAAACCTAAAAGTTAACGTGTAAATTAACATCAATGCTATAAACACACAAAATTACTAACTTCTTCCTTTTACAATTGCAGTGAAGACCAATCTCCTGAAAATCAACAGCATCTAAACTACAAACAACATATTTGAAGAAACCTGCTCATTCCACAAAAAAAAGTAAGTAGAATACTACCTTTATATTCTTACTGTTCCTCAAAGAGACTGTGTGGTTCATTCATGTAATTTGCGCACCAAAAAAACATCAATTTCTGAACCATTCTGCCCACAAATGCCCATTTAGTAAACAGAGATTAACAGGCAGAATGGTACACAAATCCCTGTTTTTTTGGAACACAAGTAACATATTCAAGCCTTAGAATGTTAGTACTGCAAAACAAATAACTGTTTTAATTTTACACCATTACGTTTAATATTAATACTTCTCCTCACCACTAGCTCACTTTCTACTCTCATCTGAACTAGAGTGTAGTAACATACAAACAGAAAAATAGCCTTCCCAACTCATTGTAACTGTCCAATGCACATTCACACACCACCACAAACAACTTCTCCATCAAACTCATACACGCATGCACACAGCACACATACATTGTAAAACAGACCAACCCATACCTTCTTTTTTTTAACAGACCTCAAAGAATGCCTACCAAAAAGCAAGTCCATAGAAAGCAACGCAGAAATAGAGCAAATGAAAATAAAAGTGTCCAAAATAAGCATCCATCTCTAACAGAGTTTTTACAAAACGTTCAAACAAAACAGCTAATGCAGTCATTTAGTGAAACAAAAGAAGCTTCAGCTACAGAAACTTTGCCTCCTCTAGCAAAATGTGAAACAAAACAGAAAATGCTTAACAAGAATTTGGCTACCACTACTGCTAACAGTGCTCCTATAAATCCTCATATACTAGCAAGAAACCATACTAAAAAACGTATTTTAGCAAAAATGTTCTGCCACAGAGTCCTTCAGAATCTAATAAGAACAGGAGTGAAATCATCCACAACCCTTAAAACCTACCGTAGAAAATTAATCCTAGAAGCTCTCATAGACAGTGCAATCCTTCTCAAAAGGAAGTTATTTATTTTAGTTTTAAAAAGGATGAAACCACTAACAAAACTATGTACTAAACTGCAAAAGAAACTTCTTAATAAATTGCATTTAAAAAGAAATAACTTCTTAAATATCTGTGGAGGTGAATGGAGTCACACCACGACCACAGAACCATATTTTGATGAAGAAGCATACAAACAAAACCAAAGAAACACAATTGCCATCCATAGCAGTAGACAAGGATTTGAAAAAAACAATAATACCATCATGGAACAAGAAACACTGCTTACAAAAGTATCCCCAAAAAACTCAGAATTACCTCTCCATTTGACTGAACCTGAACCTCCAGTATACAAATGGCCGTACACGTCAATGCGTAACATTCCCAACAAATCTTTCAAATCTTTACGCCAGTTCCTCAATCAGTATGTGAAAGTTAAAGACAAAGGACATTCATTATCCTGCATTTCAGGACCTATTTGCAAAAGCACCTTCCATGATATCAAAATGATAGCAACACATCATTCAAATGTAAGAAATCTAGTGTATAAACTGTACTATGCTAAAGGTCCTGCTTTAGAACTAGCCAATTTAAATAACACTCTTCTACTTGGTACACCCAAATACCTACAAGGCGAAATCGACCGTATCCAGAGAAAATATTTTGGAAGTAAAAGCCACTTACAAAATGCAATACCTTTAGAACAGACTAGCAGCAATTGTGCACATGGCAAACTTCTATTACACACATACAAAAAGAAATACGAAAATTTAAAAGTACATCCGCTGAAGTACCAAACCATGTGTGTGTGTTGCCGCAGAACTTTTTACAAAAGTAACACAAAAACTATAGAGGTAACATACAAAATAGAAGACAATGAAGACTCCAAAAGGTTTGAATTTTCTCTCTACATTTTAGCAGAAAACAAATACGAAATAAGTGAAACCTTAATATGTTGCAGTTACTGCACTGCAAAACTTGATAACAACCAAACTCCTTCACGTACTATCACAAATAACTTAAAATTATTCCCACTACCAAAACCCCTGCAACAACTCAATTTGTATGAGAGCATCATAATTCAAACAGTACACACATTTCAAGCAATAATACGCCTTCAACCAAAAACAGCAAAATTACCTCCCTCTGAATTGGTGAAAGGCATTTGTGGCAAAGTAGTTTATTTACCATTAGATCTGACAGAAAATATGCACACTCCATGAGTGCAACATCCAATAGAGCAATCTTTAATTGTCTTAGTAAATGGTGTACCAACAAAAGACAAAATAATTTTGCAACAACTCGTGGATTTACACAAAGTTAGACAAGCCTTGCAATATCTGAAAGACAATAATGAATACTACAAAGAAATAAATATTGAAGAAAGCTTAAGGGAAACAACTGAAACAATTCAAGAGTCATTAGAAACTGGTCAATTTGAACTTCTGGATCCTGCTGCCGTATCCACTCTTTTGGACCCTTATACAATTCATCCATTGCACTCTAATGACAACATAGATGATGCACTAGAAACAAATGCGACAAACCAAAGGTTCACCAATGAGCATATGGAAAAAAAGTATAGAAGCACATGCTTTTACACTACTATTTCCTACTGGCAAAGGAGGAAGATACGATGATAGACCCACCCAGATAACAGCATCAGAATACCGCTTTTTATGAATGTATTCTGAAGATCCCAGATTTAGACAAAATGTGGAATACATATTCTACCTACTCTTTGAAAGTGAACTACCAACCCTATGTTACGCAGTTACACACATATTAATTTCTGGAACCCACTTTCAAAATATGTCAGCTGCGCAATTAATAAAAAAGTGCAACAAAAAGATGACGTTTTACAATCAAGCATAACAAATCTGTTTGCAAACATGTGTGGTACGAAAGAATACTGGTTCCGACATCACAGAGATGTATGTTGTACGATCAGAAACCTTGGACCACACACTTGGTTTGTTACATTAAGTTGTGCAGAATATGCATGGAAAGATTTACATGATTTACTACGCATATCAAACAACAACAAAACCAACATAGATATAATAACACTGGAGAACTTTGCTCTCTAGATCCTGTTTATGTTTCAAGATATTTCCACCACTTTATTTGTAATAAAACTGTTCCTCCCCTCGGAGAAGTGCAACACTTCTTTTGGAGAAAAGAATACCAAGCCAGAGGAGCACCACATATCCACATGCATTTATGGATTAAAGGTGCACCTAAATTTAGTCAGGACAGTGATGCCACTGTTTTGCAGTTCATCCAAATATATGTCACTTGTGAAATCCCTTCACAAACGAGACCTAGTGACCTTCATGGACAAATTGTTCAATTTCAAAGACACAAATGTGGCAAATATTTTTGTTGCAAATACAAAAACAAAGGGAAATACTACACCAAATGCCGCTTTGGTTTCCCTAGACCAGTTACAGAAACAGGTGAAGTGAACAACTTCATGTCTTCAGTTCGACATAGTGTTAAAGGTAAATCACCTAAGAACATGTATTACATTAAAAGGACAGAAGAATCAAAATATATCAATGAATACAATGCAATCATTGCCCTCTTATGGAATGCAAACATAGACATGCAGTACATTGCAGACAATTCAACTGCAGTTTCACCATATGTTACACACTACTTAACAAAAGCCGAAAAAACAGAGCTTCAAGACCTCTGGAATGACCTATCATCAGACAAAACACTATCTCAGAAATTGTACAGCCTATGCATAAAAATGCTCTCTCATAGAGAATGTGGTGCCTATGAAGCTGCAGATCATTTAACCGGTACTGCTTTGTATGAAAAATCAGAAAATATAGTATGGTTAAGTCTTGGTCCTGCTAAATCTAGAAAAAGAGTTCTCAAATCATATGAAGACATAGAAACAATAGCCAAAAATGATCGCAACAGCCAAGACATTTTGAAAAACAATTTGCTAGACACATACTACCCGAACAGGAGTATCACTTTGGAAACCATGTGTCTATACCACATAGCCCAAAACTTTGGATCCAAAAATAATAGAAAACCCGATGAAAACAAAGGTAGATATAGAGTGACAGATTGTGAAGGCAGCTTAGTGAAACTTACCAAACAAAGCTTTATTAATCATGTCAAATTGTCATTAAAAACTCCTCAACAGAAAGAATTATATTACATGTCCCTGCTACAACTTTTTAAACCATGAATAAAAGAAGAAGAGATACTAGATGACTATGACTGCTATGAAGACGCGTTCAAAGCAAATGAAAGCACTATCAACAATGTTAATTTTACGCAGTACAAAACAATGTTGCACAATGAACAGCAACACGAAAAAGAACTCCAGGCCCAAGTAGATAAGGACACTTCCAACAGTAGTCAACCTTCTGTAACAGGAAGCCAAGAACCACTAGGACAGCCACTAATAGCAAATGAGGCAGAATTAGCTATGACAGAAGTAGAAAACACCATGTGTCACTATGAAGAAGATACAGAAGACTTAACTGTAGTTCAATCAAAAATTAACAACGACCAGCACACCATTTTTGAAGAAGTAACAAAAGAAATTGCACATGGTGTACAACACGAAAATAAAGAATGTACCTGCCAAAATTACATACCTATACTGCTGTACGTCAGTGGTGAAGCTGGTTCAGGCAAAACATTCTTAATCAGAATCATCAGCAAGTTCCTTCAACAATTGCCAAACAACAAACTGTCAGCTGTTGTAACTACCCCCACAGGTTTAGCTGCCTACAACATAGGTGGTGTCACTTTACACCGATTACTACTCCTTCCAGTAGAACACCAAAACTAATTAGACTATTACAAACGTTCTACAGAAGCTGCAATGGAACTACACAGAGTATTAAAACAAATGAAAATGCTACTAATAGATGAAGTGAGCATGGTCTCCAACCTAATGTTTGCTTTGATTCACCTCAGATTGTAAGAAGTACTTAAAACAAACTACGAAGAACTCTTTGGAGGAAAACACATTATTGTTTTCGGAGATCTTCTACAATTGACACCAGTGATAGGTGAACCTATTTTTAAAACCTTACAACCCAAACTGTGCCGTAAAACTGTTGGTACCATAGGAAATGTCAACCTTTGGCAACATTTCCAATACAGAGATTGAACAGAAATCATGCGTCAATATGCAGACCTCACTTAGGCCAACAATTTAAAAAGTATTAGAGTTGGTGTACTATCTCAAGAAGCATGAGCAATATTGAAAACCCGGCACATCCATTCACTTTATGGCGATAATGCATGTGCTACTGATGTTATGGAACAATTAGCGCACAAAAATGTCAATTGTATGGCCTTAATGCCAACTCTTGCAAGCTCTTCCAAATTCAATGAACAATGTCAAAAAAAGAAATGCAACCAATAATTTAAATTTGCTCCACAGACAAACTGGACGTACATGGTATGACACTACCCATGTGTCAACAAGCCACAACAAGACTAAATACCTTAGAAAATATTAAAATTATCCTTAAATTTTAGAGTAATGCTTAAACGTAACCCTGACTTGGAGCAAGGACTAGTTAATGGAGCACTGGGTACAGTTGTTGGCTTTCAAACATACCCACGTGACAACAACATTCAGTTTCTCAATATTCTCTTTGACAAACTTTCAGAAGTAAAAAGGATAGGGCGCTCAACAGCTTGATTCCTTCTCTTCAAAGACATGTATGTACGTAGAGAACAATTTTCTCTAACTCTTGCATATGCAGTCACCATTCATAAATCCCAAGGTCTTACCCTAGACAAAGCACTGATAGATATTGGGAACACAGTCTTTAAAGAAGGCATGAGCTACGTAGCACTATCACGCTTGCGTACACTTGATGGTCTATTTCTAATCACCTTTGATGCAAGTAAAGTAAACACTGATATTCCTTGCATTTTAGAACACAATAGACTATGTTCACAGTACACCCCCATCTGAAATCATATCCTGTTCCACAAAAAGGAAAATGTTGTAAAATAAAACTAATTCAAACAGAAATGAAACAGGATCTGACTGCAAATCCTTCAAAGAGAGTAAAAGAAGCTAATAATTCACCAATTACCACAACCATAGAAGAACCTATTATTGAAAGTAACTCAGGTACTTCTTCAAAGAAGCAACTCAAACTCCGAAAAAATGACTCGAACACAGAACTATCTGGTCCATTCAAATTTTCAAATGTAACTGGTGTAAGTTGCTACACAAATGTAGCAATGACTATTCTATTTCAAGTGCCACCAATTGTTAACAACATTTACTTACACAGTACAGGCCAATTGTGTTTGCAAATGTTAGTCCTTCATAGAAACGCAACAAACAATCCTTACAACACATATAGTGTTCATGAAATAAGACAAGAATTGGACTACTGTGCTGGAATGGTGAGGTTCACTATAAACTCACACGAAGATCCACAAGAATTTCTAATGTACTTACTACAAGTACTGGAAAACAAAAACATACCTATAGATGAAATCTTCCAGATTTCATATACTGGAAACATACATACATTCTCTGCAACAATGTGACACAGGAACACATCCCTAATGAGCACTTTGTGTATGTATCCATACCTAATTGTGAATCCATTACATTTCAACAACTTGTACAAAATTCAAACCATGGCAGATTATGTACTGTAATTCAGATAATCACTCCACCTTACTAATACAAACACATAGTAACTACGTAATACTAATGCTTCTACGTTACAATGCAGATGGTACCAAAAACAACTGCAAGCTGACTGGGCTCACACACGGTCAAGTGTCATTTGGTAAGAAAACCTTCACAACAATAGGTATAATCTACCACGCAGGAGCCACAACCAATGCAGGTCACTACACTGCATATATTAAAAAGAAATGTGGATGGGTCAAATGTAATGATAGTACCATTACTCTGAAGCAGAGATTACCAGCAAATCTTACAAACGCTTATTTAATCTTCTTAAAGCCAAAATTTTATAACAAATCTGTACTTCAGCATTAACAAAAATGCAAGTAAAAGACTATAAACAGTTAGAATACGCCAACATGTATCTAACTACCCAGGATTGTATAACAACCACACAGATAAATGAATAGCATTGAATTGTAACAAGAAATACACAGTTAGAATACGCCAACAGGTATCGAATTGCTTCAAAAATCTGCAACCAGACAACAGATAGAACATTAACCAGAAACAACAAGTGAACACTCAAAGGAAACAAAGAAATAGTTTGTAGCATAGCAAAAAAAGTTTTTTTTTAATCCGACACACATTTTTATCTGTAATATGGTGCAGTGGTTGTGGCCAGGGCCTAGAGTCTTGGGTGTATAGCCTACGGCCTACGGACTGCGCCCATGCAACCAAGACTCTAGGTCCTAGCCACAACCACCGCAGCATATCAAACCCATGGTGGCTTATAACTTCACTGCTCATAAGTTTGGTCTTGGGTGCACACAACCACGCACCACATCACACCCATGCTGACTTATAACTTCAGTGCTTATAACTTCGGCCATGCACCCAAGACTCTAGGTCCCAGCCACAACCACTGCAGCATAACCCATTCTGGCTTATAATTTCAGTACTTACAACTTTTGTCTTGGGTGCATGGCCTTTGGCTAAGCAACCATAACTCGCGCCACCACCGTGCGTTGCTAAGACTAACACCCAGGACATCAAAGATGATATCACGTAACACAACACACCTCATCACTACAAGCAAAACAGTGACTTTTATCATGATTTACATCAAACAACAAGCAATTCCATTTTAGAGTGTTGTAGTAAACATACAGGGTCCAGAGGTGTACAGTGTGTGACAAGTCGCAGGGTTTCGTCGCTTCTCCCTAGAGGTGAGCATTTCCTTGTGAGGCTAGGGATTTGAGCCTGCTATGCAACATTCCCCTTAGGGGTGGAGGTCAGCAGGACCTCACAGGGAGAGACTACCCTTCTGGGGATAAGAACTCTCATTCCATTAAGGAACTCCCTAGAACTTCCCTGTTGAACCATCAATAATATCTATGCTTCAGAGAAGTCCATCAGACCAAACTACTGTTTAGTATTCTAATTTTAGTCTTAACATTCATTTTAAAGAAAAGTATGATAAAGCCACTGAGACACAGAAGAGAGATGGGCGAGTAATACATATTATTCAGGGCTCCAAATTTAATCCAACTGTGACGAAGGAGCCCAGGCGAGTAAGACAGATTACTCATCAAAGAACGAGAAAATACTTTGATGTTACACTGGGGAGAACCCAGCGCTTCGTTTTAAAATTAGAAGGACTGAAGATTGAGAGTGAGGCCTGGGTAATTCGAACCTGGGAAGATCTGGGACCTGCTGAGGAGTGGGAGATCTGCTGTCATGAAATCCTGGCTAGTGGACATACCGATAAGGCAAAGGGAAACCAGAGATCCATGTTGTGTATGAGAAGAGAACCCTGAGGAAAGGAGGACCAAGTGAGCGTGGCGTGACCTGGGAAAGGTGGACCGTTCAGTTCAGAAACAACGCTGAGACCGCTAAAGCCATGGCTATGCATAGCCAAACTGAAGACCCAAGAAGAGCAGGCTTGACCTCCCAGGTTATTCTGACGCAGAGAGTTATTCCAATCCCGAGGAGAGATCCGGTGACACTAACCCTTGAGTTAAAAGGTAACAAGAGGCAGGAGACATGAAGAGGGATATGAGGAGCAGGACACAGTCAGCCTAATCATCCCAGTGACTCATGACATGTTTCTAAATCTGAGAATACCTACAGGACCCAGCTTATTTGTCCCAGTGACACAAGAAGTGTTTATAAGTGTGAGAATATCTGCGGGACCCAGCCTTCTAGTACCAGTGATGTAAGACGTTTTTATAAGTGTGGGACTAACTACAGGACTCAGCCTACTTGTCTCAGAGACACAACAAGTGCTCATAAGAGTAAGAATACCTAGGAGACTCGGATGTATACGATTTGGCCATGGCACAATTGTTTGCGGCCAAATTGACCATGGTCAATTCAGCCGCAAAGAAAATGTTGCTGCAGCCAAATCAGGCCAAACTTAAACCCTCACTGACTCTAATACAATGCCCTACCCACCCCCTACTTACCTTTTTGGGGTAGTGATTACCCAAGCCGATTGTTTACAATCATCAAATGGTACTGGCCGAATTCAGCCAGATTTACCATACAATCAATTGTAAACTATCAGCTTGGGTAATGCCTGAGCCTCAGCCTACTTGTTGCAGTAACACAGCAAGCATTTCTAAAGACCAAGAGGAGATTTGTGTAAATGCACTTTGTTTTGAGGGAAATAAGGGAGCAGAGGGATACAGAAAGTCCAGATTAAGAGAAGAGACAATTTGGTCCCCTTTAAAGTTTTGGGAAAAGGGAACCTTATAGAGACACTTCAAAATGATGTATCACAAAGGGGTGAACACACTCATATTGAAAGCAGAACAGGGGCATCTCTACAAAGAAAGGGGGCGTCAGGAGGGTGGAAGAGTCCCCAGAAGAACTATAGGAATGAATTCAAGCGATAGCCAAGAACTATTTGAAAATCATCAGTTAGAGCCGAACTGCCAATCCAGGAGAAGGGAGTCATTCTCCTGGACTTTTGTAGTTTCCTTTTTTAGTGGCAGGGCCAGAAAGGATTAATTGAGATCGATAAAAGACTGTTTACTTTTTGTACTTTATTACTGACAAGCACACTAGTTAGTTTTGTTAGGTAGGGAAACCCATAGAATAGGGATAGATAGGTCACTTTCTTATTATTTAAATAAACCATTTGGCACATCTCACAAAAACTAGCCTGTCTCCTTTTTCTCACCTACCACAAGTTTCAACTTTAAAGAACAATTGAGTAGCCAAAGAGAAAAAATGAGGTAGTAGGTAGAGGCTAGCCAACAGGTTCCACCAAACATAATGCGCCACTTGATGACTGCTGATTTGAGAACTCATATAGCACACCTCCTTTAGGTGTTCAACAGTAAATGTGAGCTGAAAGACTGCCTGGAAACCGCAGCAGAATTGAAATGCAGATAGTGCATTGATTAAAGGGGCAGTATAATACAGCACTCCTAGGCAGCAGAGGCAAGGGAGTGAAGTGCATCCTAACAGCCCGCACATGGGAAAGTGAAACAAGCCATTGCAGCGATCCCAGCCATAGAAAACAAAACAAGAAATCCAGCTTGATTACAAAGAGGGGTGGCTGCAATGTCAGAGCTGCTATTAGGGGAGTAAGTGACCCGATGCCAGAAGAGGCATGGATGAGGGGGGGAGATGTGAGACAGGAATAAAGAAAGGGGTTCAAAGCAGAGGAGCAATGATGGGAAAGAGGAAACAGACTGAGGGCTAGTGGCAGGGAAATAAGTCAGAGAAATCCAGCAGAAAGTAGATGGGGCAAGTGATGAGAATGGGCTGTGATTAAGGGAACAACAATGATGCCACAGGAAAAGGACAAATATAGATAAGGGTGTGGCATGATGCAACATTGAATTGTGGATGGGAGAACAAGTGAAGAGCATAAAAAAGACCACTTATCTTAGAAACACCATGTCATGTTGCATTTAAGGAGGGAGCCATGGAGGGATAACTGAACTCAGTGCACAGGCCAAGAGTTGATACTCTTTTCCATGCTTCACATTGCTGCCTTGGTGAGTCCACCATACTGCAATCTAACACACCTTGGAATACCTGATCATTTGGGACCCAGCAACCCAATTAAAGAGGTGTATCAGGCCTGTGAGGTGAGATTGAAGTTTTGAAAGATATGGGTAAGTCAGGCCAACCTCAAGCCTCTGGACCCAGGACCATAACTAAAGTAGTGAAGGGAACAGGGGGGCAGAGGACGCATAGTGATAACTGTACCTACCTGTAGGGATTAAGACTGTCAGCTTTGAGTTAAGGCATACTCTGACTTTCCCGCTCCTGCTCCTGTCTTGATGCCATTAAAACCTGGATGTCCGCTCGCTTTCTTTGTCTTAATTCTATAAAAAAAATATGTTCTATCCTGCTTTTTCAAAGATCTCTACTCCTTCTTTCATCTCTTACTCCCCACTCCAGTTTACGAATTCTCATCAAGGGTGAAACTTAGGAGTCATATTTTACTTGTCATTCTCATTACAGGCTCTGATTGCAGCCAGTGTCCAGTCCTGTCTTTACCATCTTTATAACATAAACAAATACATCATTTGATTACATTGATTTCAACTACAGCATTGTTTCAGACTCTGGTTCTAGCTCATCTTCACTATTGTTGCTGCTTCTATGTAGGCTTCCCCAACTATGCTTTTCTTCCCTTACGCTTTATTGTACACTCAGCAGTTAAGAACCTTTTCTGTCTTCCCCTCTCTTCTCATGTCAACTTTCATATCACTTGACTCCATTGGTTACTTGTTCAATAGCATTTCAAATATCAGTTTATTTGTTTAGTCTTTACAAATATTCATGTTCTTGCGCCTCCCTATCTCGTTTCTCTGATCTCACTCTATCATCCTACTCGAAACCTTTGCTCAGATTCATAGTTCCTCATCCTCCCTGTTCTGCCTCATGTTTTTTTTTCTTTTCAATGTCTTTCTCCTAAACTCTGGCATTCCTTACCACTAGATATTTGCCCATGTCCTATTCTTGCTCACTTCATAAAATGATCCAGAAATTAATTTATTACAGTATGTCTTTCCACTGAATCTCCATATGAACTGAGGCATCGGGTCATGGTTGTTTTACTTTTTCATCTGTTCACATTCTAATGTTTCCATTATTTGTTCTTCTTGTTTACAGCGCTTTGGATAAAAGTGCAAGATAAGCACTGTCAATAAATAAAATACAAAGTAATAAAAGATGGGTAGAGAGATATTTCACTGTAATCGTATTTACTGTATTGTTTTTTGATACAATCCACTTCAATTATATCACTTCCCATGATGTTATTACCTTCTCCCGGGTGTTGCATGATCACAGTAGATTTAGACAATTTATTATTGACATTGTGCCATCTGACAAGACCATTCGGATCTCTTTTATTACAAGATTAGAATGTTGACCAGGTGGAATACCCCATTTAACACCTCA
This sequence comes from Ambystoma mexicanum, assembly GCF_040938575.1. NCBI lineage: Eukaryota > Metazoa > Chordata > Amphibia > Caudata > Ambystomatidae > Ambystoma > Ambystoma mexicanum. The sequence goes on from NC_090922.1 coordinate 382,605,585, forward strand.
CACACATGTGTCCTTCTCATGAGAGAATACTTGATTAATTACTATGAATTGTTGACAATAAAATAGATCTGTTAATAATGGAGGCATTTGGCATTGGTGCATGGTTTCCTTTTTAAATATGAGAAGATCGTAAGAATGTTCAGCTTTTGTGTCAGGTGTACTGTAATAAAGATCTGCAAGAACAATCACGTATGATTTTTATGACCACATTCCAAGTTCCAGATGTATCTGCTGATAGGTATCCAAAGTTAGCTGGTAAAGATGTTCAACCTCCATATTCTCCTGTCTCAGACCAATGTATTGCTCTGACACCCTTTTTTCTCACTAAACCAAATGATCTACTGGGTTCAAACTGAAGAGATGTTCTGTCTGTACCCCCTACTGCACAATGATCTAAAAAGGATGCATTGTATGTTTTGGCTCATATTCTGTTCGTGCCTAACCCTTAACTATAGGAATGTGTTTTGAAACTATGGCATATGACTTCTCGTGCAGGTCATTATGGAGTTTGGGGTCTGACCCTGTGGCTGTACTAGCATGCCACTTAATGTCCTTTTTGTACCCAGAGCAACTGTTTGCATTCATGACTAGTAGACACATACTCAAAACCATGACTTCTATTTCTGCAAATGTGAAATGACCTATCTTATTTTGGTTTGGTATAGCTAAAGCATGTCATGGGGTTGATGAGTTTTCTTGCAGAAGTCATGTGTCGTAGAAACTTGGACTGTACTTCCCCTTTGGGGTGGAACCCTGCCTGATTTGCATATGGTATTTCCCATTCTGTAATGTAATGGCAGACTAAAAATGATGATCAGAAGCGTTGACTAAAGCAATTGGCATTGGTTAAGTTGAATGAATAACCTTCAAGCTAAAAACCTTCAGTTTTTCATAAGCCATATTGGCTTTCCATTTGTCAACCTAAGTGAGATGGTTATGCACAGATGGACCTCCTGAGCTTAATGTGCTGAGAGACTCAAGCTACACATCTCTGATTGTTCCCAATGAGGCTCAAACATGTCCGTGTTTGCTTGTGGTCTTGTGCAGAAGGGATGTGACCTAGCATTTCGGGCTGGGCTGCCCCTCTGGGGTAATACCAAGACTGGTTTGCATATGATCTTTCTCCTCTGTAATGGCATGTCAGACTGAAAGATGTTGGTCTGAGGGGTTGCCCAGAGCAATTACCAGTGGATAAGATTAATTAATTACTGTCCAGCCATCAGCCTTCAGCTTTCCATTGGTCATATTGGTTGCTGTGCACATTTTTTCCAAGCTGACACATTTTACTCTTTTAGAAAAGTTGCCATATGCAGTTACGTTGGCTTGTGTATTTTTGTTCATGGCATTGCATCATTATTGTCTTGCTAGGATCATTGTTTCTAATGTAGGCTTCCTTAATTTCGGCATTTTTGGTAAAGCCTTCAGGTTTTGAGCAAGCATTATCATCTGGTTATCTTCCTTAAACTAGTGTCCACTTGAAGTGGGTAATTTTGATATTGACACTCCATGGCTGTGCTGCCTTTTTCATGCCAACAGCATGTATTGGAAGCTTCTTCTTTTCATTGCAGAATGTATTCATAATATGTATTCATATTTACTACTAGCAGTTGTACCCATGCTTCACTGCTTCCATGCCAACAAAAAGAATAATTAGACAAAGGTATATTTATATTTTATATGTTTTACAATGTCTATACCATGGAACCTACCCACATGCCACATTTCAGGTTTGTAGCAGGTTGAGAAGTATGCTGAACATTTCAAACAGACACACACATTTCTAAGCAACGCAGACTGCTTAAAAAAAAACACTTAAAAAATCAAAATTAGAAACATTTATATTTCAAACTTTTTGTCCACCAATTCCAAAACCTTTATTCGACGCACGGTCATCAGGTTATAATGCATTACAAAATAGGTAAAATGCATGGACAAATATTACAGTTAAAATACTACATCCAAAAACGTAGATATAACTCTCAACATGCTACTAAAAAAGGGTGATACAACAATAATAGGCCTCAGTTATCACAATCAACTAGACATTACCAAACCCAAAAGCGGTTAAGGCACCAGGAAAGAAAAACCTGCAGCCCGGAGCCTGATAAAAGTGCTGTCTTCCTTCTCAGAGGATGCTGTTGGGGAGTTGGTGCTTTGGACCAAACATTCTAAGGCGCGACCCCCTGTCTTGATACCTGCCTCCACCAGCACAGGTCTCAGATATAACCGCCTTAGCCACTGGTAGGGCTTGCAGAATAAAAGGAAGTGAGCAATTGTCTCCTCGTGGCCCTGCACGATGGACAACTGTCTGGGTTGGGGATCCTCCATTTGGAAGTAAAGATGGTAATTGGCAGGATCCCTAGTCTAAGCCTCATATATAGTGATGAACCTTGTACAGGCCTGATCCAATCCAGATAGGCTTTAAAGCCCTGTATCTCCCTTAACCAGATAGACTGGTCCCAGCTTTAGCTTTGAAGCTTCAAGGAGGAGCAGGTTCCATGCTGTATGCCTTACAAGGGGCTTAAATCGGCTCCAGCTTGATGCATGAAGGCATATAGGGTGGGTGCAAAATTCCCCCAATTTCAGACAGAATAACAACGTTGTTATGCCTGAGAGCCATTTCAGGCCATTGGCTCCTTCAAGAGACATCAAATGTGCTAGAGCGCCCCTGCATGGTCCCAGAGGCGGTTTTGACCAGACTCTGACCCATAGTGAGACAGGCCGAAACATAATTTCCACGCTCAGAGGGAGAGTGCCGTATTCCAAATGGACTGGTGAGTCAGAGCACTAGGTGGTAATAATGTCAATTTCTTCAAGAAGTTGTTTTTACCTTCTAAGAATAGGCTCAACATCCTCAAACCCCCATAGCTCCGAGCCATAGAGGGCAGCTGAAACTGCCTGCCTTTGATAAAGTTCTAGTGCCAGTGAAATTGCACCACTACCATGTTTATTAAAAAAGGTTAAGATATATACTATATTTTTTCAACATTGGCAGCCATGTTTGTCTGATGGGCCCAGCCTGGACTTGCCTGAAATCTCATCGATCTTTAATTGAAGCAAGACATTCTTTCCATATTTCGGCTTTATTACCATTGACTTGATTTTGTAGCATTAAAACGGAGACCCAACTCGATAGATTTCCTTAGAAAGATTGCTATGGAATACTTCAGGCCCCACAGTGTTGCTGCTATTAGGATAACGTGGTCTGCATAGAATAGTGGCAGGTATTTAGTTGTAGACAATTTAGGGCAGTCCCGGCTCTGCTTAATATCTTGTCAATAATCTCCTGTATGTAGAGGTTAAATAGGAGGGGTGCCAGGGTGCAGCCCTGCCTAACACTAAGGGCCACATAAAGGTATGTTGTTTGATCACGACCCATGTTATAGCGTACACAGGACACTGTATTCAAATAGAGGGATGATATAATACTAATCAAATACTATGTTACTTTATGCTTCACCAGCATCTTCCATAGTTGTTCTCCAAAAACAGAATCAAATGCTGTTCTAAGGTCTACAAACAAAGCATACAGATGTCTTTTCTGTAGGGCTGAGTATTTTTGAAAGATGAGGAATAGCATAAGAAACTGGTCCACTGTCCCATGGCCCTTTTGGAAACCTGTCTGATGGACGCTAAACAACCTATTCTTTTTGAACCATTACTTTGTTGTCTCATTACGATGTGTCTATAGTGTTTATGTGCACCCTGATGCCTGTGGCTACGGCATATGAGAAATAAATAAATATAATAAAAAATAAATACATTGCAGATGAAGTGCAGCATGGCAATGAAACGATGGTGAACCTATCTTGAAACATTGACAGAGTCAAGAGAAGAGAGTTCTCCTGGTGTCTTTATGTCTATTCGCTCTTTATTTTGATTTGCAGTGTGTAAGAAGTCATGCAAGTCATCCCATGAATTTTCTGCACAACTTAAAGTAACAAACCATGTGGATGGGTCGAGGTTCCTTAGCATACACGGTTCATCAGCATGATTTCAGAACCATTATTCTTTACTCTGTGTGTTTGCCAAGAGATTTGTGATACTTGAATGCAAAACTTCATTTTTGGCTTATATAATTTTAAGCAGTTGGGTATCTGACATGTTTAAGAAATGAGAGCCTGTTTTTAATGTTTTTAATGTGTTTTAACTCCATAACATAGAGTTGAACAGGAGACGATAAATGTATTCTACATTTTGTCTGAATCTTGGGTCTTCAGAATACATTTGTAAAGAGTGATATTCTGATGCAGTAATTTGTGTGGCCTTTTCATCATATCTTACTCCTTTGCCTGTAGGAAATAGTAGATCAAAATAATGTGCTTCTATGCTTTTCTCCCATATGCTCATTGGGGATCCTTTGGCTTGGCGCATTTTATATGTTTCCAATGCTTCCAATGTTTCCAATGCATCGTCTATTGGAATATAGGAGGTATATAGGAGGTGAATTGTACGATGGTCTAAAATGTTGGCTGTAGTAACAGGATCCACATGTTGAAATTAGCCAGTTTCTGGTAAATATTTAATTATTTGGATGGTTTCACTCAAGTTTTCTTCTATGTTTATATCTCTGTAACATTCACTGTTTTCTTTAAGATATTCTTGGGTCTTATTTATTGTTTTTTTATAACGCTCCTAATACCGCACCTGGGTTCTGTTTCTAAGCGTGGATCCGGGATTTAAACCTCTGTTGCTATGCATGGTCTTGCTTTCAAGACCAGCGCATTGCCCCAGTGCTATCTTCCATGCTTGTCTCACTTTTTTTAAGTCAACTAGTTTTTGCCAAATATTGTTGCCTTTTGTTGGTACACCATTAACTAGTACAATCAAAGACTGTTCTAGAGTTTATGCATGTTCTACTACTTTGCCACAAATGCCTTTAAGTAACTCGCATGCAGGCAATTTGGCAGTTTTTGTTTGAAGGTGTATTGTAGCTTGAAATGGGTGTACTGTTTGAATTTGATGCTCTCATCCAAGTTAAGGTGTTGGAGAGCTTTTGAACGTGATAACATTTCTAAGTTAATAGTGATAGCCCGAGATGGCAATTGGTTATTGTCAAACGTTGTATTGCATTATGTGCAAACTATTGAGGGGTCAGTTATTTTGTATTTATTTTCTGCTGTTAGATATAAAGCTATTCAGAAGCATTGGATTCCTCATTGTGCTGTATTTTGTAGGCCTACTATTTTTGTACTCTTTTTTTTTTATAAAAAAGCGCTGCAACAACAGACACATACTTTATCTGGTATTTCTGCAGATGTGTTTTGAAATGTTGCTATTTCTTTCTTATATGTGTTTGTAAGGAGATAGGTGTCTGTGAGGTTTTCGCTAATGTTTTCTAAAGAAACAGCATTTTGTAAGTCAAGTTCACTTCCAAAATACTATGGATGTGTTCTATTTCATATTTTCGCATGTACTTGTCATTTATACAGTGCCTTACGGCAAGGCCCTGTATGAAACCAATTTACAGTACAATTGAGTGAAGATAGTAATACAATTGACAAGAATTAAAAACTAAAATGAGAATAAGAAACAATTAAGATTGAAGTAATAACGTTTTCTGGCCAGCGCAAAAAGTAGTATAAGAGTGAATACAACGTAAATAGAGTGGTAGAGCATTCCAATAGAGAAGAGCCAGCAAAGAAAAAGAGCAGAAACATGAAGATGCAAATGGAGGACAGGGTTCAGTTGGAAGCAAGTGAGATATTAGTGAAGAGCACAAGAGGGAACATGAAAGGAAACAAGAGATGTAAGAAAAATAGGAGGAAGTCCGTAAAGGGACTTGAATACAATACAGAAAAAATTGAAGAGAGGCCAGATAGCTAAACATTGAGTCATCAATAGATGAAGAAGACAATAGATGAACAGATGAATTAAAAATAGACTTGAGGGGCGCTAGGCGAGAGACAGGGAGACCAAAGAGAAGCATAGAGCAGTAAAATAGTCGTGAAAAAATGAAGGAGGAAATTAAAGGCTTAGTGGCACTAAACGTTAGAAGAGGTCTAACTTTCGGAATGTTGAAAAGACGGAAATAACACATGTGATAGAAAGGTGATAAGCAATGGAGAGATTAGTGTCAAGCTGAAAGCAGAGATTGCAGGCAGTAAGAGAACTAGGCAGATGTGAAGGAGAAAATAAAACAAATGGAGGAGGAATAGGCAGATGGATCGTATTAGCTGGGAAAAAGAGAACTTCAGGGTTTGAGGGATTGAGGACAAGAAAGTGGTCAGACATCCAGGTTTTGATAGCAGAGAGACAGGCTGAGAGATATGTTTGAATAACAGATTTGAAAGAAGAAAAAGATAGAAATAGTTGGGTGTCATCAGAATAAAAATGATGAGACAACCGAAAAGAAGAGAAAACATTAGCCAATGGAGGAATGTAGAAAGAAAAGAATAATGGGCCAGGAACAGACCCTTGTGGAACACCAAAAGAGGAAGGGGATCACAACATGCACCTGCCCAAGATACCAAATAGGTGCGATTAGATAAACAGAATTGAAACCATGCAAATACAGGACAAGAAAACCCAAAAGAAGAACAAGATTAGAGAAGTAGTAAGAGAGCCACAGTGTCAAAAGCAGTGAATATTTCCAAAAGTATAAGAATAGAGTAGTGTTTGACATAGCTGGCAGAGACCAGAGAGTCACAGACAAAAAGAAGAGCAGTTTCAGTGCAGTGAAGTGGTCGAAAACCAGATTGACAATGAATTAAGGGTAACAAAGGAAGAAACATTTGAGTAAACAAGATGTTCCAACAATTTGGAAAGGTAGGGAAGGAGAGAGATAGGATGAATATTAGAAAGAATAGCTGGGTCCAAAGAGTTTTTTTTTTCAAAATAGGAATAATAATAGCTTGTTTATATAAAAGAGGTAAGGTAGAAGTAGTGAGAGAAATATTAAAATAGGAATTAAGAGAGGGATAGATTTTCGCAATAAGAATAGAGGGGACAGGGTCTTTCAAAGAAGTGGTAGGATGAGCCCAGGATATGAGCAATGAGATATCAGAATTAGAAATAGGTGAGAAGGAAGAAAGAACCATAGTAGAGGAAGGGTGGGCCAGTAGATGAGAGAGAGATTGGAAGAGGTGCAGGAGATGGGATGATTGAGAGTGCAAGAGATCAGAGTAGTGTAAACATTTAGAAGTGAGAAGTATGTTATCATATAAAGTATGTTAAGAAGATAATGACACACCGTTAGACATAGACCGAGATTAATGCCAGTGACTCTCCAAGAGACGGAGTGTCCTTCGAATAGAGCAAAGGTGTGGAGTAAGCCAAGGCTGGGAGGGTTTTATGCGAGGGGAAATAATTATATTTCTCGCAGGAGCTCTTTGTTTGTTCCATGTAGGAGAATGTTATTTAATGTTTTCAATTCCAGAGCAGGACTTTTTGCATAGTACAATCTATGGACAAGGTTTTGCATAGCAGAATTGTGTGTTACTAACATGTTGATGTGATTGAAGGTGCTTTTGCAAGCAATTCCACAAATGCAGGCTGATGAATGTCCTCGCAGTCCAGTGTGGATCCATACTGGGCAGGAGTGCATGGTTTGTAAAGTTTTAATTCTACTTTTGTGTTTAGTTTCACATAGTGGTTGAGGAATTGCCGTAAAAATTTGAATTATTGTTGGCATACATTACATATTGGGCTGCAGGTTAATTTGTACACTGAACAACGGCTTCTTTGGACAAAAGGAACATTTTGTTGAAAGTTTCTTGGGGATGTTTTTTCTATAAGGGTTTCTTTTGCCATAAGGGTGTCTGCTACAATATCATTGCCTCGCCAATTATTGTCTTTGGCAATTGAGATTATGGGCCTCATTACAAATTTTCCGGTATGGAAACAACGGTGGCGGTAAACACGCCGCCACCGTTGTTTCCATGCCGGGCGATCACAACTCCTGCAGGCGGGAGGTGATGTTCCCGCCAAGTCTGACCTGGCGGGTTTAACACCGCCCGCCTGCAGGCGGACGAGGAAACACCGGCAGCATTACGAGATGCTGCCGGTGTTTCCATGATCCCCATTCCCACTGAGTCCTATAGGACTCAATGGGAATGGGGATTAACACCATTCCGCCTCCCCGATTCCCGGGAAACCGGGGTTGTAATGCCCCGGTAATTCTGGGAATCACGGAGGCTGAATGGTAATACGAGTCCGGCGGTAACCAGGTGGTTTTACCGCTGCAGTTACCGCCGGACTCATAATGAGGCCCTATGTGTTCTTGTTTATAGGCCTCTTCATTGAAATATGGTTCTGTGCTGCTTTTGTAAAACCATTAACCTTCACAGAAGTTGGAAAACAAATTGGAAAAGGTATTTATATTGACATTGTGCATGTTTACAAGTCGTTTTTTTAGTTTATTGAATTATTTAGATAGTGGTTTCATTCTGTTCATGTTTTCTTTAGTTTAAATGCGTTGTCGATCACAGCTTCAAAGATGACTTTTCTGCTGTATCTTTAAGCGTAGAACGTGACTGTAGATTTTTTAATGAGAACTCTACAGTGGAATTTATTTTGTAAAATTTACTTTTTTTAATGTGTTTTACTGTAGCTACATTAACATTGGTAGATATTGGGCCTCATTACACGGTAGGCGGTAAGGGTTTACCGGTACCGCTAAGGGCACTGGTACTGGTAAACGCTTACCGCCTTACTACGAGGTCCCTTTGCGGGACCCGACCTTAACGGCTGGTTTAGACCAGCCGTTAAGGTCGGGTCCCGCAAAGGGACCTTGGTGCTAATTACGGTACCGCAATTTGCGATACCGTAATTAGCTCCTTCCCCATTCTCATTGAGCCCTACGGGGCAAATATGGGAATGGGGAAGGGCCATGAAGAAAGGGGGAATTACTGTCCCGCCAACCTTGGAATGGGGTGGTAATTCCCCTTTTCTCCATGGTGGTACTGGTATGGTACCGGCGGCAACCATGGTGCTAATAGCACCATGGTTTACCGCATTCCGTGTAATGAGGCCCATAGTGTTAGGTTGGTTTTTAGCTCTAGTTTGATCTGTACATCTTTTTTTACTTTTATTTTTTAAAGCAAGGGCTTACCTTTTGTACTACTGACTGGTTTAGTTTTGTTCAGTGAGGTTACTCGCTGTTCTGTTTGAATGTCTTCTATAATTTGTTTTAGTGGTGGAAGACTATATGGCTTGTTCTTATTTTGATATGCTCTATATTTTCTTTGTTTTCTATGGAGTTGGTTTTTAGTAGGAATTCTGTTGTGTCTGTTGGAAAAAAAGAAAGTGTGTGTTTGAAAGTTGTGGAATGTTTATGCATGTGTTTTTTTATAAAAAATGATGGGTGTGTGGGTGTGATTGTAAAGGGATGAAAAATAGTGTTCTGTGATTGTTGGGAATGTTGTAAGAGTAAGAGGTTGTATAGGTGTGATGGGTTTGGGTAAATATGTCACTGAAATGGGGTGCTATTGTATACAATAAGCATAGTCATGTGATGGGGAATGGGTGCTAAATTATTGATAGTAGAATGTGTTGAGCAATACATGTGTAAGTGAGTGAGTGGTGGTGTGATTCAATAAGTAGGAATATTATGCTGTGTTGAGGAAAAAGTGGTTGCTGTAATGGTGTGATTTAGTGTACAAATATGATGGTGGTGTGGGTGTAATTGTAAAGAAGTGAGAAACAGCGTGTATGAGTGGTGATGTGTGTTAGTAATTTGGAATAATTTAGAATGCAATGAGTGTGAAAGCTTTAGGGTTGGAATTGAGCACTTGCGGTGAATAGGGGTATGGAAGAATAAAGAAATGAAATTGTGGTATATAAGTTCCTGAGAGACAGGTGTATTGTTAGGCAATAAGGAATTGGTGGTGTATTGAATAAAGATAAATGTTGAGATAGGATTAGAAAGAGTGTGAATGCTACAATAGAATGAGTAAGAGTGAAATACAATAATGTTGAGTAGAAAAGAATACTTTAGGCTAATTTATAGTGAAAGATATAGCTACTATATTAATATACTTTTTGTAGGATGTGAAGAATTTTCTTTGGTAGCTGTGTCTGTCAATGTTCTTTTTTTCTTGTAATTGTAGAAGAATGTTAGTTAGTATATGTGGTAATGGTGAAGTAGTTTAGTAGCAAAGGTTGTTACTTATTAAGGTAGGAGCAGTTATTGGAAAAAAGAGTGAACACATTTGTGTTATGTGTGGAATGTTAACTATGTTGCTACAATCTTTGGCGAGATTATATAAACATTGCACTGGTTGAAGTGGAAAGTTAACCGGTATTAGCAGTAGGGCAAAGTGTGCCTGATTTTTGAAAACAGTGGGATACATTAAAATAACGACTGAACCATGACAAGTGCAGTTTGGCATATTATAAGCAACCGGAGGAAAATTGGCATAGCATAAAAAGGATACATTTTTAGTGCATTTATGCAGCAGAGGAAAGTTTTCACTAGGGCTAATATTGAAGGGTATTAGTTGTATAGCAACATTTGCATTGATGCCAAAATACATGAAAAGTGAATTTTTTTGCAGTAGAACAATTTTTGTCCTGATGCTTTTAATATGGAAATTGCACTTGTCGGGGTGCAATGGATTTGTAATGTGTATGCGTGTTTTTAAACTGTAGGGCAAACTGTGGCCTACTGGTAATACTGTGGAACTTTGCAGTTGCAGCAGTGTATGTTTTTATTATATGGTGTTTTATAGTTGTGGGTGGAAAATAGTCGTTTTTTAATGTTATTTTATGTTATTGGGCATTTGTATAGCGCCTTTTACCATTGGTATGATACAAAACGCTGTTCGTTGAACGCCCTCACGGACCACATTCCAGGTCAGTGGAGAGAGTAATGTAGTAATACATGCTTGGATGCACTAGGTATGTGTGAAGCCAGTGTGGAATGAGTGGTGTGTAGCTGCATACTAGTGGTGGGTGTGGTGCAGTGGTTGTGTGAGATCAGTAGAATGTGTGCAGCAAGGCCAATGGACATGGGTATCTACATTCTTTCGGTACTGGAGTTTGTGAATGAGATTATGTTTGCGCTAGACAGATTTTGAGGGGTATAGCTGCTTTCTAAAGAATGTTCAGGTGATCGTGGAGGTGTAAAAGTGTGTGTGCAGCTAGTCCAAATTAATTGAGAGGTATAGCTGCATTCTATTGTTTGTTGGTGCAGAGGCAATAGTTATCATAATGGCGTGTTTGAGTCTCTGTGTGATTTCTGTGGGGACCCTGTTCCCTGTTGAGCTTCCAGTGTCTATCGAGGGGGTGGTATCTCCCTTTGTCTTTCGGGCTGTTAGGCTAAGGTCCTCCATGTGTCTTGTTAGGTCAAATTGCTTTGGCGAAGACTGATGATGAAGTTCCCGCTAAATACATTCCCAGATAGTTGGGATTACCGTGTGTGTAGGATTAGCAAGCAAGAGCATTTCCTGGACTGACAGCTTAGCGCATATTTGCAGGGCAATGATGAAGTTCATAAGTGCTATTAGTGCTTGGGTTGGTAGTTCTGCTAGATAGATTCCCGGTAGGTAGTTCCGCTAAATACATTCCCATATAGGCGTGAATAGAAAAATAAGTGCTAGACGGTCCCCGGTATCTAGTTCTGCTCATGGATTTCCAGATGAATAGGATTAGCAAGCATGTGCATTTCTTGGACTGATAGCGTAGTGCATACTTGCATGGCATTGATCAAGCTCATAAGTGCTATTAGTGCTTGGGTTACAAGTCTTCACAATTGGTCCAGATTATTGGAGATAAATATCTCTAGGCCTCAGAGTGTACAGTAATCCTGGTGGAAGAAGACAGTTATTCAATTCCATCATGTACATAGGTGCTACTGCGACTCAGTTTGAAAGCTGGGGCAAAGGCTAAAGATAATGGGGGTAGAATTTGGCTAGCCTGAGAGCCTATTAAAGGGCCTGTACTGAGCAGGTTACCATGTCATTTCTTGGTCATGGTAGTAAATCGAGTGGTCAGGGTGTTCCCTTATGAGGTTTTAGGCAAAGAGCCAGGTTTTGAGTGCCTTGCGGAAAGCCATTTAATCTTTGCTGTGTCTAATGTGGGGAGGGAGTGAGTTCCACAAAGTTGGTGCCAGGGTTGAGTAGGCGGACCCTCTGATCCTGGCCAAATTGAGGAAGGGACCACTAGGAGGAGGCCATTGCTTGACTTTTAGGGTGTGAATTGGGTGGTAAGGTGTAATATTTTCTTGTTGGAATTTGGGGCCTGCTCTGGGCACCGCTCGCTGGGTGATACATAGGAACCTCAAGGTGGCCCTGTGTCAATTGGGTATTAGTGTAGGGGGTGGAAGGCAGGTGAGATGTTGTTAGTTTGTCCCAATGCGAGAAGCAGTCTGGTAGCTGAGTTTGTACTGTTTGGAGTTTCTTTAGCTGGTAGGCCAGTGCACCAAGCTAGAAGAAGTTTGCATAATCAAGTCTGGGCATGACAATGAACATAATTGCAGCCAGTCTGTTGGGGTAGCTGAGTTAAGGGAAGATGTGCTTCAGGAGCCTAAGGTGAAAATGACATGATTTGGATGTGTTGAGACAGATTTAGGTCCAAGTCCATTGTACAACAAAGATGGTAAGAAGAATGAATATGGGACAATATGGGAACCAATTTCATCTTATAGAAGGTCAGTAGCGGCTTAAGGGAGAATCTGCAGTATCTTTGCAGTAAGATTTTTCCGTGTGAGTCCAAATTGGTTGCCTTTCTTCTCACCCCCTCTATTCTTGGTGCTTCGCTTATGCTATTGTTGATGCAAACTCCCAGGTAGATGAAGGAATTGACTTCCTGGACTTTTTTCCCTTTTAGCGACCAGCCAAACTTGCTCTTTTTCCATTTATTTGTTCCCACACTCAGCCTTATAATTCTTGATTTGTCCGGATTAATTAGAAGGTTGTTGTTATCGACGTAAGCTTGAAGAGTAGTCAGCTGATGTTTCAGGCCCATTGGGGTCTGATCTATCAGAACGATATCATCCGCATACAGCAACCTCCCAATTGATGACCCGGCCACCTTTGGGAGGAAGCAGCATGTTTGCTCAAATGCATCATTAAAGTCGGATATGAACAGGTTAAAAAGTTCAGGCGCTAGTGGGAAACCTTGCTTCAGGCCGGTCTTCAGAGGCATGGCTATGGGGACTGGGGGCTATAGCACCAGGTCATTTGGTTGTAGCCCTAGATAGAAGCTCAGGGACTACAACCAAAAGGTTATAGCTAGCCCCGAATCCCGCCAGTCCCGAAATTAGCTTAGCCCCTGATCTTTTCCAGACATAGCAACACCCATGCCGGTCGTGATGGTAATTTGGTCAGACAACAACCCAGTTTTGTCCAGCCTGGCACGAATAACCGTGTCTGAATATAGGTCTTTAATATTTTCCACTATAACTTGAGGATACTTCCATGTCTCCAGTTTGTCCCAAAGTTTGGGCCTTCTGATGATGTTGAATGCCTTTGATAGGTCGATAAAGGCAACAAATATTTTCTGTGCCTTAACCCTTAACCCTGGCCGTTCTGGCTTTTAGTAGGTTAATCAGGAAGATGTTGAGAGAAGTCCCTATTCCCTTGACAAATCCTGATTGCCACGGGTCTCTTTGAAAAGCTGATGCAAAAAGAGTTCCCATTCTGGTGTGTTACTCTTCAGCATTACGTTCATTAGCCCATCAGGGCCTGGGGCTCTTGAGCTTTTTAGTTTCTTTAGGATGTTCTCAATCGCCTCTGTGCCAATGTCCAATTCATCCTCGCCCTTTGTCACAAGCGCCGTTCGTGCCGTCTGGATATGGTTTTTTCTTCCATCTGCATATAAAACATACACCATGTAGCTGCACTTATTGGATTCACTAACATTGAGTCTTGAGGGGTGTCAATTTCATTGATGGTCGCCCAAATTTCTGTTGTGTTTTTTGCTCTTATTTTTTCCAACATCTGCTCTGCATCTTGATTTAGCAATGTTTTCTTGTGGAGATATAACCAATTATGATATTTTTGTTTCAATTTGTGGATCTCCTTGATGCTATCAGACGACCCGTTCTTCTTTAATCGGGAGATGTTTTTTTTTCCATATCATTCTGTCATATGCATGGCGATGGGTCTTTGTTGGTATGTTCCTGCCAATTTTACCCTCTGTTCTAGATTCCTTAAATAGCGGTACATAGTCAATTCTGTGAGTACCCGCTTGATGTTGGAGCGACACTATCAGATCGTTTAAATTTGTATTTAACCCTTAGATTTTGTCGGGTCGAAGCTTAGGTTTATTTCTTCTTTTGTTAATGCCCACATTTATCCAATATGTCACACTCGCGTTGTTACTGATGTTCCTGCATGTCAATTTCAAAATGTTATGGTCACTTGCGACTGTTGTCTTCACTTCCAGAGTTTGTATACTCTATGACAGATTAGTTGAGGTGCATATGTAGTCCAGTATCTCTTCAGATTGGCCACCATTCTAAATTGGATTTGCTGCAATGTCCCATTGAACACATCCATTTAATATTCCTCCTCCTACACACGCAGCGGTCTGAGAGGGACTGTGTCGAGTCAGAATTCGACATACTAGTGTCACACTCCCCACTGTGTCCACGTTCCTATTCATCGTTGTTTGGGTTCAGATCCGTTTGGTCGTATACCAAGGGCCTCTCTTCATCTTCTGATATTGAGTACATCGAGAGGGCCATTACATCAGGTTCTGAGCACTCATCGTCTCCAAACTCTGGCGATGCTGGTTTTCTTTTACTCTGTTCCATCCTCACTTTGCTCGCAGTGTCCACTGTTAAGGCTTTGGAGTGAACTGAGTCTTTAGGCAGAGTCAAGTTTTTTTTATGAACAAACGACTTTTGTTGCATTTTTGTTTCAACTGTGGCATTTGATTCTTTTGTTTTTCATAGCAAAGGGTTTAATTGTGACATCTGTTTTTTTTCCTTTTTTCCCTATTTTTTTGTCGTAGTTGGAATCTCCCCTTTTTTATTCTCTTCTTTTTGACCCCTTTTTTGTAAAAATCTCACAGATGTTCATGTCTGATGTGTCTTTCAGGTTTGCGTTGTTCTCGCTTTGTGTTTTAATATTGATATCTTCCACCACTATCCTGACAGCTGACTGTTCTCTTTGTCTGACAGGTTGTTTCTGTTTGCTGTTTTCTTTAGTGCCAGGGACGTGTTCCCCAGCGATCTGGTCTCAACGGCCACCCTGGTGCAGTTTGCACCTGTTGGGTGGGGTTGCTCCTGCTGGTACTGTGAAGGCCCGTCTGGCTGAAGGCTATCTGGGATTCGAGACTCCCCCTCACAGTAGCAGCGGACGGCAAATATTCCCTACACTGAGTCTCCATGAAAGGGGGATCCGTTGGGGGTTTTTGAATTGATTGGAGGGCATTGGATGTAAAATCAGCCCCACATTCTCTTTATGTATCGGCACATCTTCCAAGCGATTTATTAGCCATAATATCCATTCCTCTTATGGGATGCGCTAAATGAGGTGGGACCACAGGGACACTTGGGCCACCAACCAGTTCATCTCCCATGGGAGCCTTTCTCCCATGTCTTTTATCTTTCAGAATAGGCTCAATTATGTCATGTAGGAGTTGGGAAACCCGTGCAGTACTGTTGTCCATGTTACTCTGTAATGCTGTTATAAATCCTTCCACAAAGATAGTTTTTGCGTGGACCATCGTCAGCAAGGTCAAGTGGTCTTTTAAGGTCTCAGCCATGTCTTCATCCAGCTTCATGAATGGTGCAAGTATGGCTGTCATTGTGGCTACTAGATGAAAATGGTGCTCTGCCATTCTCCTGCAACCTGAGATATATGGGTGATCTCATATTCTCCAGTCTCACTCTCTGATGTTGTTGGGGTAATGTCCTTTGTTTCCCTTGATGTATTCGTGCTCTTATATGCTTCCTTCCTTAGGTCTATCGTCTGAGACAATTGTTCAGTTGTTGTGACTGAAGGCAACTTGCTGTTGCTAAGACCGTGGTGGTCCCCTCTCTGTGGGCAGTCTTGGGCTAGTGCCACATCTGAACTCAAAATAACGTTCAATGGTTCTAGTAAAATGTCATCTGAGATTTCTTGGTCTGAATCAACAACCGCTGAGTGGTACTTCTTGGAGTTGGGCCCAGGTTCCCGGCTTACTCTACTCACTGGGCCTTTATCCTCAAAAACAAACCTTTTTAAAGGCAAAGAGTCTGTTGTTGTCGTTAACTAAGGTTTCCAAATGTTGTTGATCTTCGGCGTAGCCCCCCTTTTTCTGTTGGTCTTAACTTTAGGAGTAACCAACATTGCCTTGTCTATTAAACTGCGGCTGTTCTTATATTGTCAAATGTGGCCTTAGCCTCTGACCGCCAGCTGGATGATCCCCTTCAACCGGCATGACGTTCGGACTGCTTGGCTACATTAAGCTAGTATTGACTGAATTATCAGTCGTGTTTTTAGAAAAGTACTGTGTTTTTCAATTTTCTAATTAAATGGTGTTACTTAGATAATGAGCTTGAAACATGATCTAATATGTATATTTTAAACATGCAATGAAATACAAATACAATATTCATGGTTTCTAATTTTTCTGTTTCTGTTTTTGATATGGTTTGATCTGTGGTTCCAAATTTGGGTGCCCCTCTCCCTGTTCTATAGACGGGCTCCTCCGTAATTTGTCTTTTTTCCGCGGACACATTGTGCATAGATTATAGTTGATCTTCGGTGTGCCATGGAAGGATCTTCTGGTCTGTTTCACAGCCAGCCTCTCCTGTGTGGTAGCCACCTACTGGAGTGTTGTTCTATTCCTCCATTTATATAGCGCTTTATACCAAGGCGCTGTACAGTGGAACAACATAATACAAAATAACAACATTTAACAATGAGAGCAAAATTTACATCATGAATCATTCAACAAAACAGTGCAAAGAGCAATTAACTTAGGTGGGGGGGTGGAAAGGGGAGAGGGAAGAGGTGGGGGGGTAGGAGATGGACAGGGCGAGGGAGAATGGAAGGGGAAAAGAGAGGAGTAGGAGGAGTATTTGCTCCGTTTAACTGTGTATCTTGAGGGAGAACTTGATAAAAAGTCAGCCAGATATTTCACAACCAGATTGTTGCCCTGCTCATTTGAGGCAGGACTTTGAGTCCCCCTTTCTTCTTCAATGTCTTCAATGTCTTTGGAGTTTTTCCTTTTCAAGGTGGAACCTGTGGGCCACCACATTGCTGTTGGCTCCTTCAGATATTACTGCAGGGGACAAGTCACGCCCTGCCGTGGCACTGTCCTTACACGCTTCTTTGTTGGAGTTTACTTTGGCCTCCACTGAGACCCGGTTAATTTCACTGCTCCTTACTTTTGTCAAAGTGACCCCATCTTCAACAAGTGCCCCCTCATCCGGGGCCATAGGCGACAGTGCTAGCGAGCTGCCTTATGCACTCAAACTTGATGGTACTAGTGTTGGATTTGCTGCAGGCCTCAACGTCGAGTTATCAATTTTATTTGCAATGTCTTGTCTCCTCAAGTCACTAGCCAAGTTATCGATGTATTGTGCAGTACTTATGCCAATGTTAACTTTTATGTTAAAGGGACACACACTTATGGAATCATGTGCGTTATGTTATTCCCGAGTGCCGGATGGCACTTCCACTTTAGCCACCCATGAAGGCGTAGAGCAGTGTTCAGCCTGCCCCCCTTCCACCTGCCAATCTTGGAGGGCCTCCTTGTCAAGTTCAATAACTTTAGACATCAGTGTTGATGGTTCTCGGGGTAATGGCTGGTCGCGGGGGCTGGGCAAGACAAGGTTAAGCATCACAGTTGTTTTTGGGGAAGTCGGCTCCCACCCCATGCTTACCTATAATCTCTAGTTGCTAAGTTTTAACTATTCGCTAACCACTGCCGCCTGACACCGGACACTCTGACACACTCTGCTACGCTTCGCTTTGCTCCCAGATTTTGTATGCAAGCGAGAGTAGGGAGGTGGAGCGTTCCATGCCGCGGCTATCCAGGAAAGAAAGACTGCTTTTGCCAAGAAGTGTCCAGGAAGAAAGACTGCTTTCCTCACGTTCCAAAGCAGTTTACAGCAATAAAGTTGAGTTAGCAATCCAAATGTGATGCAGCTTGTTCGGCACACAAGACACTCAGACACACTCTGATGTGTTTTAGTAATGCCTACATTCATTTGTATTTTAATAAGAAATGTAGAGTGTGTACGTACAGCAGTTTTATGAAAATGTTAGTAAAGGAAAGGAAATATAGTTGGTAAACATTAGTATGGTACTACTAAGTGATAGATAATGTGAGCAGGTGCCGAATGGTGGCACTATACGGGATGTGATAGCAAAGGTTGGAAACTATGACCTTTATACTTAAGGAATAATACTGTTGTTTTAAAAATGTTTCTTTTTAGGAGCATTTAATAGGAAATAAAAAATGCATATGTGCCTTTAGAGCTGCACCATTTGTAAGTAAGGGAAATGCGGTTGCAAAAGATTTGTGGAACAATGTTAACTGGCAATTGGTATGTGGAAGTCCAAAATGCTAGCAGTACATGTAAGTAACTGACAATGTGAGCAGGTGCAGAATGTTGCAATACATGGCATTTGATAGCAGTGGTTCAAAAGAGCATATGCGGATTGAGATGCTTATTACAGGGTATGTGGCAGCAACCCTGTATACATATTTATAAAGGTAGTGCAGAAAATTACTTTTAAAAATAGAAGCATACCTATACAATATCATGTTAGATGTAGATATAGTAGCATCTGCAAATTGAAATCTGGGAGAGTTTCACAGTACTTTTAAATGCAGGAAACTGTGAATGACAGAAGACGTGCACTCTGATAGTTGTAATATACATCTGAAGTGTTGAATTGAGGTGACAGGGTTACATGTAGAGATTGTTGATGTGATTGGTGGATAGATGTGTGACTATTTGAAATTAGCCAATGAGGAAGTGTTACAAAGATAAAAGTAAAAAGGGTAGAAGGGCTGCCCTGTTCTTCAGTGTTCACGGATGTCTACCACAGTCCATGATCAGGCACATGCCATCCGGATATTTTAAGGATGCTCTGTATGGAAAGAGAACTCCAGAGACCGTAGAACTAGAACAGCCGCAAACGTCTGTGGACATTGAGTTGAAGTGTACAGGAGCACAGGGTAGCAAGTGTTTTCTTTTGTGTGTGAAGTGGTGGAAGGATGGCATATGGCTATGAAGAAGCAGAGTGTGTGGATTCTGGGAGATTCTTGGATACATCGATTGATGTTTTTTTTCAAAGCACCGTTGCATCTCTGCTAATCTTGGATTTGAAGAAGTGGAGGTCTCGAGGTATGGAGTTGGTTTCAACATCCAGACAGCATTATAGTACATTGTGCAGGCAACAGTTGAGGGCATGTGACTGGAGTATCATTGCAGTTTGCCATGGAGTATACGTTTAAAAGACTAATAGAACTTTTTCAAGCTTTTTTTCATGGATAACTCAAAGGAAATTGTGGAAAGGTTCAAACTTGTTTTGTCCACAGATTGAAAAAGCCAGATGGAATGTGAATAAAGCTGTATATGCTTTTTTACAGGATATAGGAATGGCATCTTTCGAAAATGAGAATAAAAGTTTGATGGCGCAAATATTTTTCTAAGTGATGGAGTGCATTTAACAGATGTTGGAAATTAGATTTTTCTTTTAAATGTTCAGAATGCCTTGAAACTGTTTTTTTGAAAAAAATATAAACCGAACATATGTAGTAAAGCATCTGTTAGTAGGTATAGCACATAAAAGCCAAATACACAAAAAGGTTTGATGCAGTTTTTGTAAAAGTTATAAAACAAATAAGTACAGTACAGTACAGCATTTGTTAGTATAGTACATAAAACCAAAAATCAAATAAAGTTTGAGTCTCCATTGTAAAATGAAAAAAGTAAATTGAGTTTAAACCCCCCCCCCTGCATTCCCCCATAATTCTCCCTAAAGTCAGTGGACAGTAAAAGTGTCCGCAGACTATATGACTGTTGAAAAGGGGGGTGAGTCTTTTTTTAATGGTAGTGTAATATGAGTGAAAAGTGTGAAAGCCATACATTATGGCTAAACACTTCCTGCACATCTTACACTTGATGTTAACATTTTGTATGGCAGAGAAAAGGGTTGTGGGACAGACATACATTACTGTGACCTTTTCTTTTTCTTTGCTATGCAAATTGTCTACAATTTGCATTAGCATAAAATGTTATGATAATGAAAATTGTGGATATTCTTATAGAGTCTTACTACTTTAAGTATACATATAAAGTAGATGGAGTCTATAAGAGTATTTTTTTTCTCCTTCTACTTTTAAACTTTGAAAGGTGGTTATGCCTATGTGTATGTATTATTACATTGCTGTATTACCAACAGCACTTCAATATAATGTTTCAGTTTAAATAAGTTAATTTTTTGATACATGGAGGAGTTCATGAGAGGTCCCCCAATCACCCTTGATATGTTGGTACAAGTGATGTCATCAATGTTGCCATTTGTGATGTCATCTTTGATGTCCTGGGTGTTAGTCTTAGCAGTACATGGTGGTGGTGCGAGTTATGTCTGCATAGCTAACTTGGGTTTTTGATTTTACTTGTAACCATAAAATCCCTTTAACAAAGGTTTTTCACTGGATATATATATACAATCAAGGAAAACACTTTAGTTGCAGGAACGTTGAGGTGATAACTTATTGCAACAAAACCCATGTAATTTGGCTAAAGCCTCCTTAACTTTACGCCCCCTGCTGCACAGCCTATAACCACAATAATAACATCACTGGAGACAACACTAATTACATTGTATATAACAGATTACATCAATAACGGCATTAGACAAAACACGATTAATACGTTATTTCATAAAAACTTTGATTTTCTTAATAACAATTTAGGCCATGGACTTGGCTATGACAAAGGCTGTGGTCACTGGCCATCACAAAACACCTTAGCTAGGAGTCAGTTAGTGTTGCAAAATACTAATGTGCATGGTTACAAGCCTTGCTGAGTGGCATATGCAGTGGGCAACATTGAAAGCTGTAGTTAGTGGCCATAGCTAAAGGCCCTAGCTAGTGCCCATTAATATGTTAGAATATACAGTCAGCTTGGCCAAAGGCCGTAGTCACTGTCTAGTATTGGCTGGTTGTACCATGGCTAGTGGCTGGTTAGTGTATATAATATACAGTGGGCACGGTCAAAGGTCAAAGCTAGTGGCTGGTTAGTGTTGTTTAATACACAGTGGGCAAGGCTGAAGGCCATTGCTTATTACATTTTATTATTTTAAAATATACAGTGGACATAGCCAAAAGATGTACAAACTGCTCAATGTCAAATGCCATGGCTAGTGGCCCATTTATATGTTAGAATATATAGCGGGCACAGCCAAAGATTGTGGCCTGTGGCCAGTATTGTGCTAAAGTCCATGGCTAGTGCCTGATCATTGTGTATAATATACAGTGGACACTGCTGAAAGCTGTATCCACTGGTAAAGGCCAACATGTATGGTTGTTAGCCTGTTAGTGTTTTCAAATATTCAGTGAACATGGGTGAATGTTGTGACCACTGTCCATAACGGAAGGCCATGACTAGTAACCAATCATGTGTTAAAATGTATTTGACCATGCACACTGACCATCGCTGAAGGCCATGCTTAATGGCAGTTACTGTTGTAATGTATTGACTCAAAAGATATCTGCCCTGTGCACTATGCACTTATTTAAGAAACTGATAGAACATCAAAAATGATTCTAGAATAGATCATGATTAAGTCTCTAATAATCTTTTTAATATCCAGTCTTCATTATACATCAGCCATCACCAACATGTGTTTCGACCGAACATATACTGGTCTTCATAAGGGCTTTAACATCACAATTAACAGGGTAATTCATGGAATAATTGTGCGCCGCAAAGGGGAGAGCACGAGTGAAAATCACAGCGCACGCGTGCTAAAGCCACGAAAGCAGCCGTTCTTCGATTCCTGGAATGCGCTGCACTTGTAAAACCTGGGATGTGCGCCAAATCCGTGGGTGGCACACGCAGGCATTCACGTCACTAAACGGCATGCGCGACCCGCACAGGGAAAGTGCACATAGTGTAGCACACACAAGAAAAGTGGGTAGAATACGGGCGTAACACGTGGAATGTGGGTGTTACGGGGGGAAGTACAGGAGGTAAATACTCGCAACGCCCACACGCGCGCTAACAAAATATATTCATGGAATCGAACAGGGGAAGCCGTGCGCCAAAAAAAGACGTGCTAATCTGGAAACAGGTACGCCAGCAGGAAGCAGGCGTAAGCAGCCCCGTGCAGCATAAAAGTGCACGCAAAAAACAAACAAGCTCAATGAATATACCGTTCCTCGCAGCAGGTCGTGGGACACCGCAGGAGAAGAATAGCCAGGCCCTGCATTTTTTTACCCAGGACCAGCCTTTTTGGGATGCCTGATGACCAGGTGTATGGGAGGTACAGGTTTCCACCACAAATAATCCTACAACTGGTCAGGGAGTGGGAGGATGACCTCACATAACCCACCCGGTGCTCCCAAGCACTTATCCCCTTGGAAAAGGTGCTCAATATACTGCACTTCTTGACTACTGGGTCATTTCAGCGGACAAGTGCCATAGTTGGGGGTGTCTCACAGGCCACACAGTCATGCTACCTACACCAGGTTTTGGCCATCATGACTGCACGCTCCTCAGTCCGTAGGCACATATACATGCCCAGAACACCTGCAGAAAGGCAGGCTGTCGTCCAGGACTTTTACGGGGTGGCACACTTCCCCAAAGTGCTAGGTGCCATTGATTGCACCCATGTAGCTCTATGTCCTCCCAGGGCCACTGAGCACATCTATCGAAACCACAAGCACTGGCATTCCATCAACGTGCAGGTTGTATGTGATGCCAAGGGAATCATCACCTCAGTATATGCCAACTATCCAGGGTCCAGCCATGATAGTTTCATATTCAGAATGTCACCCCTAAACCGGGACCTGGAAGCTGGGCAGTATGGCGACACATGACTAATTGATGAGTATAAATGCGTCTGCATATGCATGTATGTCAGACACTGAGAAATGTGAAAACCCCACTAATGACAACCATGATCACCACCCCAGGGGACAGTGCCTACCCTCTGAGCACCTACATGATGACGCCAATTCGGAACCCCACCACACCACTCGAGCTAAGATACAACACAGCCCATAATGCAACCCGAGCATAGTGGAGCACACATTCGGAGTGCTCAAGTCACGCTTTTGCTCCCTTGACCGCTCTTGTGGGCAGCTGCTATATGAGCCCCCAGTAGTGTGCAGGATCATAGTGGCAGCATGTGTCCTGCACAACATTGCAACCCGGTGGGGCGTGCCGGTGGACATGGTGGTGCCCCCACATCCCCAACCACATGGACGGCCGCTGCACATGGGAGGTGAAAGGGCACGTGGTGAGGCAGCCCGTATCCAGTTTATGGCAAATTACTTCACCTAAAATCCCACCCCTGCGGAGTGCACACAGGCCTGGCACATACCAGCTTACAATCAGTGATGATGACAAAAGGGACAGTAAACTGTCACAACCATACCAGCCTGAGATTGTTCACCTGCAAGTGCTCCATTGTGTGCACCCCTAGCTACCTAAAGACACCTAATGCTGTGTCAGTAAAAGACACACATTCATGCAGCATGAAGGACTACCCCCTTTCAAAATACCACATCAAAATAGTGGCATGTCACCCAACCCCTCCCCATCTCAGCTACCCAACACACCATGGCATGGCATGCAATGTGAAAGCAACCACATGAATGCACAACACATGACACAAGTGTCACAAAGTGCACTGTCCCAAATGGAAACAGGCCACAGACAATTTCCTCTCAGTAATGAATAAAAAACAACACACATGAACAAATACATACAAATACTTACCAGCAAGACAAAACATCAGTACAGAATCAAACAGTGGCAACATATGACAGTAAAATATTGAAGTAGTGCAAGTGTCACAACCTGACTAAGGCAGCACATCGACCCCTTCCAACTGCAGATTGTTGCTGGCAGGCAAATGTGTCAGTGTACTGCATACAACATTAACATCATCTGCAAAGGAGACGGGTTTGTTAAGACATGAAGAAGGTATACAAGGAAAAAGTCATGGATGTAGAACCATATATAAATCCACCATGCAGTGCAGAATTGTACAACAATCCCCACTAGGGATGTATACACAGTTTGGACTACAGACTGCCCACACAACTTATGGGAGCCCAATGCCACTGTGTAAGTTACTGTCACTTGGTCACACCCTTTGCGAGCCCATGGAAAGGGGAAGCAGGAGGAGTGTATGTGTCAGTAACCCAAGTTTCTAACCCAAAGATTGGACAAGCCTGCATGTGAACACCTGGAATACACAGTGGATGCCCACGGGAGCCACACAAAGCAACACACTGTAACATAAAAAATCAACAAAAAAAATCAAAAATGCAAAAATGGCCATGTGTGGACCGGAGGCGGGCATCCAGAAGGGATGAGGTACAGGGTGCACCCCAACACCCACATGCGTGGATGTTGAGAAAACTAAAAAAAACCTCCATGGGCTTATGGCCTGCACGGCTATGCTGCAGTGGGAGAACTGCGGTCGCTGTCATCACCCTCTGGTGCTACATCAGAAGGTGTGAGTGATATGGGAGGCAGACCACGCAAAGCCCTGGCATGCTCCTCTATGGTAGCAAGCATGCATTTTTGAAAGTTTTGGTTCTGCAGGATGATGGTACGGAGATCCCCATGCAGCACCTCACGGGTAGCATGTATTTCTGTCTGCATGGCCTCGCGTGATGCCCGGATCTCCTGATGGGTTGCCTGGAGCTCAGCTGAGAGTGTGCGTGTCAGCTGATCTAGCTGCTGTTCTGACCTTGTACTCCGGGACACCTCAAGTTCACACAGAGTATCTCTGAGGGACCTGTGTTCTAACCTCAGGGCATCCCTGTGGGCCTGTGACTCTGCAGATATGGCTGTGCGAGAGTCTCTAGTCCAGCCCGTCGGTCCCTGTCGGACGCCAACATGTCCTCCCTGTGTGAGTGGCAAATGGACTCTGTTGCCTGCTGCTCGAGCTACACCTGTCTTTCAGGGGGGAGAATGGAAGTGGCCACCCTATCCATGGCCTGAGCCATCATTTCACACAATGCCCCCTGTTGTGCTGCTATAGTGTAGATGGAGTTCTCCCACACAGTATTGCCGGGTGGTGCACGGCCACCGCATTGGCGGGCACCACACCTGTTTGGGGCAAGGTGATGTGCACCTTGCTGTGCTGGCACTGCCTGGGGCTGCAGGACTGCATTCCTCCTTTGATCTTCTGGCCCAGGAACAGGAGCAAATATTCTAGAGTGTGACCCTGCATCCCTAACCACCACAGGTGGACTTTACAACACTGAATGCCCCATAGAGGGGTCTACCCCCAGTGCAGGTGGGTTGGACAGAACAGCATCCCTGCCAGAAACACTCACCTGCGACGGGACATATGTCTCAATGTCCGATTCAGCACCTGATTCATAGAGGTCTCCGGAGGTGTACCCAGAAACACCCGTGGACAGTATGGTCTGTAGGAGTAATGGGTTTTCTCCCACCACCACCCCATGTCCTCCACTGGTGCCCGGTTGTGGCTGTGAGTACTCCTGGCTCTGCACATCTCCTCCTCCTCAACAGCATCAAGTGCCTCATCACCTGCAAAAACATAAAAGAAAAGTAATGAAAACAGGCATGAGCACCATAGCCCACACACATAGGCATGATGAGGCAGACATCCAGTACATAAATGACAAATGTCACACATGACAATAACTCTGGCATGCATGCACTGTCAATGAGTTGGAAGGGGAGGCAAAAAGCAGACACTGAAGACTCCAAGATGGAAAAGCAACACATGTGCTGCATGGCTGATAGCACTGGCATCACACATTAGCCTGTGATTGGCATGGACAATCCACATACATGACACATGCCAGCACACAGATGGCACATAGCATAGCCATGGCAGATTTGACAAGGACATCCAGATGGTAGCAAATCAGTACTGTCACCCAGCCATGTGAGATGGACATCATGAAATTGAACATGCAAAATAGTGTGACAAAACATGCATGTGCCACACACTGCAACAAAGCCAGTGTTCACTGATGCAGTGATGGCAGGCACATGGATACATCAATGGTTGGTCACTTCTACATGACAGAAGACAATTGTCATGTTGAACATTCAAACAGGGCCCTGAAATGATTGTGTGCAGGCCATGTGTAGGTGCACATTACCCAATCAGCCTGATTGGTGAAATCGTTCCCATAATAAGGTAACAAATGTGGGCCATTGTGGGGTGTAATCTATGACTGAAGTATGTTACATTTGGGGCAGTACGGCACAAAAATGTGTGGTAAAAATGCTAAGGAATTCATCAATCAGGCAGAATGAACAGGAAAACAGTATGAACAATGTTGTGGCAAGATGACAGTTGAGGGGCAAGTGCATTAATGTGGTGCTAATTGTCTACTGACGTCAGAAGGGACACTTGAAAACACTAACCCAAGGCTGGGGTGTGGTTTGGAGGCACGAAATGGGTGATCCATAGCAGTCATGACTACACAGCCTCACCTGTCAGGTATCGCTGACACCTACACGAGCGCCTGCTCCAAGGAAACTCTTACTGACATTCTCTTTTTCGTGCCTTCTCCTGACCTATGGACCCTTCACATGGTCGCTGTGCTCTCTCCTTTCTCCTCCTCTCCCATTAATGGTGGCACCCGTTGGGATGTCCTCTTGGCCCCTTTCCACTCCTCTAAGGCCATCATTAATGTCTATGCTAACGGGACCGTCTTGGTCCAAGGCCCTCAGGCCAACCTTCACCTCTTTGATAGGCGCCTCCCACGCCTCATCAACTTCCTCCCCGCTCCCGCTGTCCCCCTTCCTCTGTCCTCGGCTACCTTGACTCTCCCCTCCCTCCCTGCCCCTTCTCTTGCTCCCTCCTCAACTCCTTCTCTAACACCTCCGCAGGGCATACCTCTGATCTGTACCCCTCCCCGGAAGTATTTCAAAGGTGGCAACCTTCTCTACATTGCCACTCTAAATGCTCGCTCTGCCATCAAGCACTCCTCTGATATCTGTCGCCTTCTTGAGGAACTGGACCTCGACGTCCTCGGTCTCACTGAGACATGGTTCACAGCCAGCTCTGCCACCAGCTTCGACACACTCCTACCTGACGGCTACAAGATCCTCTCCGTGCCCAGGCCTAACCGTTCAGGGGGTGGTGTTGCCCTTATCTTCCCCGAGTGGATTCCTGCCTCTGTCACTCCTACGCAGACCTACTCCTCTTTTGAATGCCTTGTCTGCCGACTCTCTCTCTCTCCTAGCCATTCCCTTACCGTGGCTACTATCTATCGGCCACCTGGTCAAATTTCCTCCTTCCTCTCTGAATGGGCTGACCTCTCCTCCTCACTCCTGTCCTCAACCACCCAACTCCTCTTTCTCGGTGACTTCAACATCCACCTCGATGCCTCCTGTCCCCCCACTGGTCTCTTTCGCGAACTCTGCAACTCTCTCTCACTCTCTATTCTCCCGTCTGGGCCTACCCACTCTGCAGGGCACACTCTTGATGCTCTGATCTCTTCTGACCTTCCCCTCTCCCTCCCTCTCTCCACTCCTCTCTCCTGGAGCGATCACTTTCTCCTATCCTCCCACCTCTCCCTCCCTTCCCCACAGGCAAAGCCACCCTCTTCACTGCCACCCACCTTCTCGGTCATCCGACCCATGAAGCGCGTGTCAGTTGAGGCTTTCGCTGCTACCTTCTCGCCCCCTCCTCCCCCCTCGGCTGACTCCCACCCTGACACAGCCCTCTCCATGCTCTATTCCTCTATATCTCATACTCTCGATATCCTTGCCCCCGTCATGAGAATCCGCCTGAAGCCCAAAGCCAAATGTAACTCCTGGTATGACTCGGATCTCGTCACCCTAAAACGCAAGTGCAGGGTGGCAGAGAGGAAATGGCGTGCTTCATGTTCATCCTCTGACAAACTGGCCTGTCGCCTGCTCCAAAGGCAATACCGGCTCTCCGTCCTCACCAAGAAGAGAGCCCTTATCCAAGCCCGCATCTCTGAGGCATCTAACAACTCGGCCGAACTCTTTAAAATCTGCAAGGAGCTGGCCAACCCTGCTACAGTCTCTACCTCTCCTGTCCCCTCCCAGGCCCTCTGCACTGCACTGGCCTCGCACTTCATCTCAAAAACTCAGGACATCCTGTCCTCGCTCTCCTCCTCTCTCCCCCCTCCCTCTCTTCCCGGCTCTTCCTCCTGCTCTCTTGCAGCCGCCCCTCCGCCCTCCTTCTCTGCTTTTCCACCTTTTTCTGCTGATGAGGTTTCCAGACAAGTCCGATCTATGAAAGCCTCGTCCAAACAGGTTCACCCCTGTTCCTCCAAAACCATCAAGGACCACATCGACTCCCTGGCTCCTGCCCTGGCTGTCTTTTGCAACCACTCATTCGCCTCTGGAGTCTTCCCATCCCCCCTCAAGCACTCCCTTGTGCACCCCCTCCTCAAGAAACCCTCTTCCGACCCCTCCTGCCCGGCCAATTATCGCCCAATCTCCATTACTCCCTTCCTGGGTAAGCTCCTGGAGAAACTGGCCATTTCCCAGCTTAACCTCCATGCTGAATCTGTTGGTAATCTTCATGACCATCAATCCGGCTTCAGAGCGGCCAGAAGCACGGAAACTGCTCTCCTGAACATCCGTGAGGACCTGCTCCTGAACCTCGATTCCAACACTCCCTGTGTTCTCATTCTGCTCGATCTCTCCTCTGCCTTTGACACTGTCAACCATGCCATCCTGCTCAACTGTCTCCGTGATAACCTGGGTATCACTGGTCAGGCTCTGGCATGGCTGACTTCTTTCCTTTCCGGTCGACCCTCCCAGGTCCAAATGGGCTCCTTCCTCTCTGACATCTTTTTCTCCACCTGTGGTGTCCCCCAGGGTTCCAACCTCTCTCCCTGGCTTTTCAACCAGTATCTGGCACTCCTTGCCCACCGCATCGCCGCTCTCTGCCCCTACTTCCAGTGCTATGCCGACGATACCCAGCTCATTTTCAGGCTACCCTCGGCCTCCTCCTCTCCTTCCCTCATCTCCGACTGTCTGTCTGCTATCCAGGAATGGTGTGCCGCCAATGACCTCTGCCTCAACGCCAGTAAGACTGAGATTCTACTCATCGGCACACCCACTCCCTCCTTCCCTGCAGCTCTCTGGCCGGCCTCCCTTGGCCCCCTTCCTGCCCCTACCTGCAAGGCTAAAAACCTCGGGGTCATCTTCGACTCCACACTCTCCTTCTCTCCTCATATATCTGACGTCTCTAAGAAGTCACACTACCAGCTGCACCTCCTCAGAGGTATTCTTCCCTTCCTCTCCTTCCACCAGAAGCTCACTGTCTCCCGAGCCCTGGTTCTCTCAAGGCTGGACTACTGTAACTGCCTCTATCTTAATCTGCCTGCCTCCACTCTCCGCCCTCTGCAACTTATCCAGAACAGAACTGCGAGACTTGTCCTTGGCCTCAAGCCCAGGGACCGTATCTCTCCAGGACTGAAATCCCTTCACTGGCTCCCAGTGGCTGCGAGGATTAAGTTCAAAACCCTCTGCATTGTCCACAAGGCCTTCTGGGGCCAGGGACCTAAATACCTTCAACTCTCTCTTCCTAAATATCTTCCTTCACGAGCCCTTCGCTCATCCGTCTCCAACTCCCTCATGGTCAGCCGCTTCTCGAAGCAACGAGCTGGGGGTAGATCTCTCTCCGCAGCAGGGGCCTCCCTCTGGAACAGCCTTCCTGCCTCCCTGAAACTTGAGGAGAACCATCTCCGGTTCCGGAAGCACCTCAAAACCTTCCTCTTCGCTTCTGCCTTCTCTCTCCCTCTCCCCTGCTAAACCTGCTTAACCCCCCACTTAATTCAGCACTAAACCTGCATCTGGGCCACTCTCAGCAACCTCGGTCCAGGGCCCAGCCACTCTCCACTTGCACTGCCTCCCTGGCTCCCCTTGCACTGTGGGACTGTCACTGTACCCTACAGCCCCCTTCCCAGCACTTGCTCTGCACTTACCTCGCACTTGCCACCAGCTGGCCCTTTTTATTTATTATTTATTAATTATTATTTCTTACGCTACTTACCTTGTACTGCACTTTCCCCCCCACCTCCTCCCCCTGCACTTCCTCCTTTTCCCCTTACCTCTGCACTTGCGCGATCTGAATGACACCTGGCCTAGTAGGATCGTTTGTCTGTCTTCCCCTTGTTTCCCTCCCTCCCTGCCTCGTCGCGCCTTGAAACACTTGTGTATAGGCGCGTTACAAATACCATATCATATCATATCATATCATAGCACAACACATCACCCAAGTAACATACACATGGTTTGCACACACATGCATGGCCACTCACCGGACATTGCCTCAAGATCTGGTAGGTCTCCCACGCCTTGGATCTGATCCTCTGTGATGAACTCTCTAACGATTGCCTGATGTTCTGTTAGTTCATCCTCCTCTGGTGGAGACCCACTGCCAGTCACCAGAGTAGAGGCATAATTGGAAGCCAGCTTGTTCTTTGCTCTGCGTTTGAAGTCATTCCAACCGCTTAGAGCAATCATCAGCTGTGCGCCTCACAAATCCAAGGGAACTAATCTGGTCCGCGATGTACTGCCAGTGGGCCCTCGTTGAGCAGTCGTAGTCTTGCACCCTGCAGTCACTAGCAGTCACTAGCATTTCGCGGCCATGGGCCGACACATAGCCCACAAGTGCGTCTAGTTCTGCATCATTGAAACTCCGCTTCCTTGAATTGCCGGGGTCCCAGCCTGTACCACAAGAGCACCCTTCTTCCTCTTGGAAGGTGGTGCGGACCCTGATTGGCTTACGCCGCTCTGGTTGGTAGGGGCGGAAGCGCAGGTGGACTGGGCACTGGAAGTAGCCAAAGGCACGATGACCAAAGGTCTCACTGCAGGCATTGGCTGCTGGGTGATGTTGGCAGGACCAACCTCGGTGTGATGGACTTGGACCAACACTGTCCTGGCTGGGAGACTCGGAGCTGGGGTGGATTGAGCTGCAGCTGCCCCTGCAGCCTCCTCACCCTGGCTATTTGGGGCAACAGATGACATTGATGCCCCAGATCCACATGGCCTGGTGACAGCAACTTTCACCGCCACACGTGGCATTGACTTGGTGACACAGAAGTCAGCCTGGGAGTCATCCTGTGCCGGTTCGGTTGACAATATGGGCCGGGTTAACAAGGCCTGAGCTGGGATGGTGTCAGCTACATCTCCCTGACCCATTGGGGGGGCATAGGTGTCCCTGATTGGTCCTCCACACCCTGGCCTCTTGGGCCACCCTGCACATCCTGGCCACGTCCCCTACCACGCCCACCTCTTTGAGGTTGGCCACCTTTGCCTCCCTTACTGCTTGGTTGCCTCCCAACCATGGCACTGATGTTGTTGTGCGAATGGGAGGTGCAGTAAACAATTGTCCTGGGCAATTGGGGTGAAAGGGGTAGGGTACTAGATGGAATGCGTACCCTAGTGCTCTAGGAAGGCTGTCTGTGACCCCTAGGGAAGATGACGGGTCACGCAACGCTCAGGCACCCCAAAAACAAAATTTAAAATGCACGCGACCCCTGGGAGACCACGTGAGTGAAATAAAGAACCTGCACTACGCTGTGGCACCCAGAAACACAAAAATAAGCGTATGTGTGGTACACGCAGGCTACAATGACCTCTGAATGGGTAAGCAACACACGGGGGCAACCACAGTTGAAAAATACCAGCGCGACTCTGGAAAACCGTCTGCCTTGAAAATGTACATGAAAAAGAGGCGCGTGTGCGCGTTGGCAACACCCCCGCCAAAAGAAGAATTGAACGCTTTCTGAGTATACAAGGAGTACGAACTGGAACCGTTGCGAAGTAATCGCGTGTGAACTGACAAGAAGTACAAGAATCACCCGCTCGCTCTCCACAAAAAGCACATACAAGAAAATGGCGTCCTACGTGTACCTTTTAACCCAGCCCACACGTGCAACGTCACTTACACGCGTACGCGCTAAGGGCCTTTCCTCCAATTACACGCAGTGACACCGGGAAGTGCAGT
Organism: Ambystoma mexicanum; assembly: GCF_040938575.1. Lineage (NCBI taxonomy): Eukaryota > Metazoa > Chordata > Amphibia > Caudata > Ambystomatidae > Ambystoma > Ambystoma mexicanum. The sequence goes on from NC_090922.1 coordinate 382,637,645, forward strand.
TTTTGCAAGTGTACAATCAACATGCACCCGCGTTGAGGGAAACGCCCTTGCGCATCACGTCACAGATGCGCTTACGCGCTAAGGACCTTTCCTCGAATTACACGCTGACGTGCAGTTTTTTTCACATGCCAAATCACTCCGTACAAGATGGCCACGCAACAACACACGGAAGACCATGCTCCTGCCCAAAAGGCCATTTTCCTGCCCCCCAGATCCCTGAGCATGCTCCCACCTGCCATCTGCAGCTGCCTGCCTGCTGGCCACTTTCCCTGCTATTTGGTGCCTGCACATCAGCCATCTGCAGGGGTCCAGTTGCTGAGACCACCCCTGCTGGAACAGAAGACTCCCGACTGGTATTCCAGTGCTCCACATCCCAGCTCCAGGACCCAGTTGCCCACCCACACCTGCCTCTGGGGTTGCCATGTCGAACACAACACAATCTGGCACCACTGGCAACCCCCAGCCAGAGAGGCAAAGGGCTACCAGCATCAGTGCCAATGAAGTTGGTATCCTGGTGGAGCAAGTCCTGGTACAGTATGATGCCCTCATTGGAAGTTCACGCGCCGTCAATGAAGGACGGACCAGAATCTGTATGGACATTGTGGCTGCCATCAACGTGAGGAGGTGGCAGCCCGCGACATTCAACATGTCTAGAAGCGCTGGCAGGACTTCAGGTCCAGGACCCTCAACAAGGCCTGGCACCTCTTGAAGGCAGGGGATACTGAGGGGTGCTGGGTATGTCTTAACAACAACCAGATGAGGGTCCTGGAACGTGTACACCCAGCGCTTCACCTCCAGGTCCTTGAGAGGCAGACCCGTCCGGAGTTGAGCGGTAAGTGTACATGCGTACTGATTGGATGCTGTGCATGTTGAGGTGTGCCAGGAGTGTGCGGGTTGGACATATGTCTTTGTAGGCCCATGTATGGATGTGTATGTACAGGGACATGAGCCTGCCGCATGTGAGTCCTGTCATGTGTAAGACACATCAATGGTGTATGTGTTCAAATGCATGCTGGCCGAATGCATGTGTGGGTGCACGCGTTTCAATTTCTGTGTATGTACTGTGGCATGGTTGTGGTGTCACACATGGATGCTGGTTCCACCTGCATGTATCTGCACTATGCACATGTGTATGTGTGTGCATCGACAAGTGTGCAACTGTGATACACCATGGATGCATGTGATACATGTAGGAGGCTGATGTGACATGGATAGCGATGATATCAGTGCGGCAGGTGGTGGAGATGTACAGATGCATGTATGTCTGCTGGCGAGTGTGCATGTGTTCTGCACTCCCCGTTTTGCATGTGACATCAGGCTAAACTTCGGCTGCTCATGCTGTTGTGTGTGTATGGATGGTGCTGCCTGCTGCAACATTCCTGTTGATTTGCTCATGTGTGTGATTTGAAATATGTGTGTTGGGGAGTGTGATGCCATGTGTGAAGTTTGACATTGACACGCATGTGCAACTGTCATGTGTGTATCAGAGCATTGTACAGTGCCATGATGCCTGTGTTCTATCTCTCCCTGTCTGCAGTGTCAATTGATGAAGAGGGCGGAGACGGTGCTGTGGAGCAAAGCGGCAGGGATCACACTGCTAGCTGGAGACGCAAGGCCCGGCTCCCCTCCCAGGTTTTCATCTCGTCAGGGAGTGAGGAGTCTGGTGCCGCATCCACGGCCGCAACTGCCGAGGGTAGGCCCAAGAGGCGGAGGTCGGAGGTGGACTCCTCGGCAGCAGAAGGGGCAGCTGAGGCCCCACAAGGTCCGATGGAGGAAGATGGCACAGATTCATCCAGGGTGTTGGTGGGTTTGGTTGAGGAGGAGGCCGTGGAAGGGACACACACAGGGTCTGGAGGGGGGAATTCCACTGGTTCTAGTGGTGCAGACCAGGGGCAGGGACAGGATGCAGCACAGGCCGCCGCATAGGTGCCTGTGTGTAATCCTGTCCCCGATCCTGTGACTGCATCATCTCGCACCAGCAGGGATGCCTTCGTCCAGACCCGTTTTCAGGGAGGGGATGCACGCACGACAACTGGCCTTCCTCTCCCTGCGGACGTGGCAATCCGGGACCGTGTTGGGCCTGTCCTGGCTGGGATGGCGTTGCGTCAACAGGGCATGCGAGATGACCTGCAGGGTTTTCGTGAAGACTCTGCACATTATCTGGGATGCCTCTTTGACCACGTCAACCTACTAGGACGGGTCACCAGTGCTGGATTCCTCCGTGTGCTGGACCTTGTACCGACCCCCTCCACAACTGAACCCCCTATGTACCAGTCGTACTCCGTGCCATCTTCCGGCCCAAGCATCACCTGGGTACCCTGTGGAGCTGCCTCTCACCCAGCGGTCAGGCTGGTGGAGGACACATCCCTGCCACAGTCGGGAGTTGGAGGTCTAGCAGGGGTGGCCAACCCAACAACTGGACCCCAGCAGGAGGAGGATGTGCAGGCATCATGAGGCAGGGCACATGCACGGCAGCAGCAGGCTCAAGGTGGGAGCGATGATGGCTCGGGCCATCAACATCAGAGGGGCAGGCATCGGTCGGAGGGCAGGAGGACCCTGGATTGGGAGTGTCTTCTGTGTGGCAGCGGTTGGGCCAGCAAATAGATGCGGAGCGTCGGCGGGCGGAAGAGGCACGGTTCACTATGGTCAGGGCGGAGAACTCCACGCGCAGGGTGCTGAAGCGGGCTGAGTGCCTCGAGGCAATTCGCAGGGAGTTGGAGGTGGACATGGCTTTAACCCTGCAAAACCTTGGGGCCATGGAGCAGGCTTGCCTCCAGGATGTAGAACGGGAGTTTGCCCGCCGCCATTGTATATAGTTAATTAGTGTTAGGTTTCCTTTCTGTTTTTCTTTCATTTGGGCGCTTGCACTATGCCTCACCTTTTTGTATATAGTTGTTTATTAGGTAGGGTTTTGTGTAGGTTTCCTTTGAATAGTTGGGCTCATGGACCCTGGATTTGTACTTTGTATATAGTTGAAGACTGGATTTCACTTCATTTTTTTGATTTTACCATGAATCAATGGATTTGTCTTATTTTTTACCTTTGGATTTGGTTTGAAGGATGGACACTTTGGACCCATTTCCATTCGGTTTTATTTGGATTCTGCTTTCATAAATGTTTTTTCTATTATTTTGGACATGCAGCATTTTGTTTATTATTTCCGTTATTGTGTGATTTCATTTAATTCCCTTGCTTTTGTGTTTAATACATTTTTGTTTCATACTTCAATGTGTGGTATTCTCTCATTGGTTTCATGCATGTCACGATGTGGGTTTTCTCATTCACTTGCACCGGTTGTGTGTGTGTGACAGACATGTATTGATGTGCATACTTGCCATTTGGGATGTATCATGTAATGGGGATTTCAATGTGGGGTGGATGTAATACTTGGTTGGGTGTTTGGACTGGGGTGGCGTGGGGTGGGATTTGGGTGGCCACAAGGGCCATGATTGTGGATCGTGATGATGTGTTGGGGGGACATGAGTCGGGGCCTGCTGGCAGGTGCCTGTCACTGCTGGGTGGGTGAGTGGGTGGGGGGACATGAGTCGGGGCCTGCTGCAGGTGCCTATCACTGCTGGGTGGGTGGAGGTGCAGGGGGACATGATTCGGGGCCTGCTGGCAGGTGCCTGTCACTGCTGGGTGGGTGAGTGGGTGGGGGGACATGAGTCGGGGTCTGCTGGCAGGTGCCTGTCACTGCTGGGTGGGTGGAGGTGCAGGGGGACATGATTCGGGGCCTGGTGGCAGGTGCCTGTCACTGCTGGGTCGGTAAGGGGGTGTGGAGACATGATTCGGGGCCTGCTGGCAGGTGCCTGTCACTGCTGGGTGGGTGGGGGGACATGAGTCAGGCCCTGATGGCAGGTGCCCGTCAATGTTGGGTGGATGGGGGACATGTGTGAAGTCTCCCAGGTGCATGGTGCCATGCGGTCTGCCTGCGGGGCATGTCCAGGGGTGATGGGCTGCCTGTGGGGAATGGGGAGGGGGGTAGGGACATACCTGGGAGGGACCACACTGCCAAATCGCATGTGAAACTCCTTGCGCACCCCTCAGAATACACGCACCCCTCTTGTGCTAGGGAAAACACGTGTGAAACTCCCTGTGTACCCCTCAAAATACACGTACCCCGCTCGCCCAAGGCCCATCGCATGTAAAACTTCCTGCACACCCCAGAAATACATGTACCCCGCTCGCACCAGGCCTATTGTGTGTAAAACTCCCAGCGCACCCCAGAAATACACGTACCCCGCTCGCCCAAGGCCTATCTTGTGTAAAACTCCCCACGCACCCCCAAAATACAAGTACCCCGCTTGCAAAAGGCCTAGCGTGTGTGATACTTCCCGCGCAATCCCGAAATACACGTATCCCGCTCGCACAAGGCCTATCGCGTGTGATACTTCCTGCACATCCCCGAAATACACGTACCCCGCTCGCCCAAGCCCTATCGCGTGTAAAACTTCCCACGCACCCCTGAAATACACGTACCCTGCTCACCCAAACCCTATCGTGTGTAAAACTTCCTGCGCACCCCAGAAATACACGTACCCCGCTCGCCCAAGGCCTATCACGTGTAAAACTTCCTGCGCACCCACAAAATACACGTAGCCCACTCGCACAAGGCCTATCGCGTGTGATACTTCCCGCGCACCCCCGGAATATACGTACCCCGTTCGCACAAGGCCTTTCACATGTAAGACTTACCGCGCTCCCCCAAAATACACATACCCTGCTCGCACAAGGCCTATCACGTGTGATACTTCCGGCGCACCCCCGAAATACATGGAGGGACCCCATCCACCATGACCATGCCCCACAGGCAGCCCACTCACCCTCCCCATGCCCCACAGGCAGCCCATCCACCCTGGCCATGCCCCACAGGCAACCCACGCCACAGGGGGGTGGTTTTTCTGCACAATTTACCTGGCGCGAGTGGAGTATGCGTATTCGAAGGGGTGCGCCTTTACATTTTTGCGCTTTTGGCTGCCGTGAGCAGGGTACGCGTAGTATTTTCATGCAATTACAGTGTACCGGCACTATAAACTGGTGCAGGGTTAGCATGGCCCTTTGCACTGCATTGGGGATTTTAATGCCCTTTCCTTGCCCAAGGGGCGTTCTTGGGGGCATAACTGGCGCTGCGGGATGTTCTCTGTGCCAGCGCTCAAAATGGCTTTGAAATTCCATGAATACGTGGTGCGCCAGAATGCTGTTTAGCGCAGACGGCTGGCGCACGCTGGTGCACGCTCCCTCTCTGCGCTGCTCGCGTGCGCTGCCTCTGCGCTGAAATCTATGAATTACCCCGTTTGTTACAGATTACATATCAAAAACAAAATCATGATATACAAATTCAGACCAGAAAACAGGCCAGCGATGTGTCATATTGAATGGGAGAAGAAAAAATAATAAAAAATGGTAAAGAAAAGAAAAATACATATATCTAATGCCAGTTAATGATTGTTCAATCAATTGTATTACAGAAACACATTGGCATCCATTTCAACATGCACATGCATGTGAATGCTGCAATCAATTAACCGCTTTCCGTCGTCATTTTACTCCTCTTACCTAACTAGTGTCCAACTGATAATTGTGATTATTCACATTAAACAATCCACAATCCACAATCCACAATCCTAATTCCACATTAGGTCCAGGAATCTTAAAACCTAATTGAAAATATATATGAATGATATACTTATATAATTGCACTTATTGGCTAACTGCCCAAAAACACACCATGTTAGCCACCTACAAGTGTGTTCCACATTTGCATGTATTATGCCCCAGGGGGCAGGGCACCTTAACCTTCCACCAAGTGAAAGCCCCTTTAATCATCACTTAAATAATTGATATTGGTCATGTATCTTACCTAATGGCTCTGCGCCTATCATAAAATATGGATTTTCCAACATTGCAATAATATGCATGACTTTATTTCTTTGGGTTAATTCCCAGCAACACCAATTCCTAAATAAAGTTTTCTCCAAGTCAGCCACATTCATATAATAAATAATAGTCATTGTGAATACTTCACAGGATTTAACAAAACTGATACGGTTAGCCTGTCTATTGATGAGTGGCTAAAAAAAAAAAACCTAATCCCAATTTATTCAAAATTGACACAAAATCAACTGCCACTTAATTATAATTAGCTTACAGCCTCACCTCATTCAAACAACTATCCAAACTATAAAATCACTAGCAACTATAGTACCGTCAGATCAGTACAACAGGTCCCTACGGAGACTTACATATATGGCTTATTGCCCCTGCATCACTCAAACTGCCATGAAGCACCTGTCTGTGCAGCGCAAGAGCTCCATTTTGTTTCAAACTGCTTTATAAAACCCACAGGACGTCGCTAGATGTCGTCTGACGTTACTTCATCTGCATATGGGATACAGAATTAACTCAACGTGAAAGCTATATGATGATGCTCATAATACACATCGCTGTCCTATTTTCTAGTCTGTATTTGTATATTTTGATTTTGTTTTTTGATATGCAGTCTGTAACTTAATTGTGATGTTAAAGTGCTGATGAAGACCAGCAACTGAACTACTCCAGCTGTTGCTCACCTCAGCCGTTGAAGCATAATCTGACTCATTGGCTGACTCATTGGCTGATGCTATAACCGGCTAGAAATATTAATAAAATAAAATAACAGAAAATATACAAATCTGTGTCTATAGATATGTTCATTGCACATACATATATATCATATTTATCAAATGTCTTACCCAATACCTTTATATGTGTCGTCTGTCTTCAATATTACTAACTTTAAAAAACAAAATTAAATGGATTTCATAATGAAAAACAAGAAAATGCATGATTAATGAATACAACCTTCTATTGGTTGTGTACTGGGAATACTGACCAAAAGGTTGTATTCATTCATCATGCAAAAGAGGAAATAAAACTTCTTGTTGGAGAGAAGTTCTTTAAAATATTTAACAATAAATATAAATACAAATTATACACTATCTCACTTTCTACACGTATGTCTATATAACATGTGAAATGTAAACACTTTTTTAAAAAATAAACATTATATCAAAAAACACCCTTACAGAAACAGGGATGCTACAGTGTAGTATAGAAAATAAAATGCAGTATGATTATCTCAACTATATTAACCATTTAGGTAACTAGGAACTTGGTTTTGCATCAGCAAATTCTAAAAAGAATTTCCCACAATCTCAATAGTGTGTGCACCTATAACAGCATTTCACTACAATGAAGATATGTTAAAATACTGTACAGACATTATTTAATATTAAATGATGAGAAATACACAGATTATTTTATGCAACCTTAGCCAGGAAACCAAGACATATAACCTAACTAGGTCTTCAGTTTTACAAAACAATAAATGAAGATAAGCCAACAGTGTAACATTATTTTGAGTATACATCTTTTTAAAGTATAGACATACCAATATTTCAAATAATAGGTAGACAATAAAAGCTTTTGTGTGTGCAAACATATTAACACTTAGCATAAACTACACTAATAGCTTAACAAATGTAATTTCCATACTTCTTGTAAAGCTTGTGTGTGTCTTTTGCTTGACCACCTACATACATGGGAAGTTCAGAATGATATTTCAAAATGTACCCATCATATTTAAAACATGTAAAAAATAGAAATTGTTATTTAAACTTCTGTTGGCACAGATAGTTGTGTGCAGTGTTGAATACTTTTTTATGATATCAAAATTCATTCTAAAATATAAAAATCATATTTACATTGCCATTATAAAACTTCTTTTATTGGTGTGTGTGTCTGTTTTTTGGCCACCTACACACCTAAGAAGCTAATGACAATTTTCTAAAACCTACTTTAAAAAAAGCCCAAACGTCCACAGGTTAATCACTCAATACATAGTACACATTTTTTGAAAACATCCACACTGCACATGGAACATATTTAAACATTGAACAAACTAACACTTCAACTAAGCTGTTTTCATTTTTTAATTGAATTGGAAAACATTTGTAAAGCATTAAGTGTACTTATTTTCACCACCTATTCACATTACAAGTAAACACAGCATATCTACATTCTTACATAAAACTCTTATTAGTAGTTACATCTAATTTATTTTACAAACATTGCACTTTTTTGTTTTTATCTATCTACAATGTACTTTTTACATGTTTCAAGTGTAAACAGTCATGACCTCCTTCTACACTTCCTACCATTCAAAATAATGTACATGGAACCAATTATGTAACCTGTCACTTATAGGGAACACTTGTAAATATTCAAATATAAATCACCATAAAATAGAAGTAGAAGATTGCAGAATTCTGTTTTCTCTTCTAATTAGTGTAATCATCAGAATCTTACCACTACATTTATTTTGTACTGTTTTTAAAATATGTCTTCTACTTAAGATAAAACAATTATTTCCCTATTATTACATTTCAAACTTGTATTTTGCATGTTTATTTTTACAAAGAATACAAAACATACATTTTAAAACTTTGGTTCTAACAACATTAAGTAAGCATTCTTTAAACCCTTTGGCGATCTAGCTTGGTGTAATACTTCCCACACTTTTTTGACTATACTTAGATTGCAGAATTTTGTCAACTGGTTGACCTTTCACAGGAGTTAATTGTAAAAAGTGTCCAAAAACAAGTATATGCTTACCTCCAAACAAACTATTGTAGTCGGTCTGCAAAACCGCTTGCATTCGCAAATGAATAAAAGCTAGCATCAAGTTAGACACCATACTTATTTAATCAACAATCAAGGAATTCAATTTTCTAAGAACTTTAACTACTTCTTGTGCAGCACTTGATACAGGTTTGCAATACTCCAGTTTGTTGTCATGCTCCACTGGTAGCATCAACAGTCGATGTAAAGTAACACCTACTACATTAAATGCTGTTATACTGTTGTAACAGTTACAATACATGACAAAGAGCCATCTGTTATATGTGTGATCCTAGCTCTTATTGCATGAATTAAAAAAGATGTACCTGTTCCTACTTGTCCACTAACATACAACCATACAACCAAACAGGATATGCAATTAAGCTTTTTTTAGAAAAAATAATTTTTCAAAAGTTTCTAAACTTCAAATCAAATCACTCTCTGCACACAATGGGAAGAATAACTGCAAAAGACAAAAATACAATAATTCCTTTTTCTCTGCAGTTTGGCAAGACAGTTTCATGTGGTTGGTGAGATGTGCCTTGTTATGTCTCACTAGATAACCAGTACATCCATGTTCTTTAAACCGTCCTCTGTCACTGTTTGCGTCAATATTTTGATATGAATGGTGTTCTGCTACTTCATATAAACAAAGATCCTCCAATGCTACAGATCAATTTGGATAATATGTATCAATAAAGTTGGTTTTCAGAATCTCTGTACTATCAGGTACTGCTTCAGCTAACTGCTGAATTTCACTCAAAGACTTCAGTACCCAATTTCCAGTAGTAGCTGGGCCAAAACTTAACCAAAGTGCATTAATGATATGTCCCTACAGAGGCAAAATAGTTAGCAGAGGTGCAGCTTCGTAGCTAGCACACTCTCTATGTGAGAGCATCTTCAGACCAAAGCTTAGACGTTTTTGACTAAGACGAGTATCTGCTGATAAATCTACCCATACATCAGCTGCATTGCTCTTTTCAGATTTTGTCATGTATAATGTAACATAACGAGCAACAGCTGTATCATCAGAAACATACTGTACATCAGTATTTACATTCCAAAGCTGAGCAATGACAGGATTGTAATCATTAATTAATTGGCATTTGTTGTTTCTTTTTAAATGATGTGTATTTATTGGTGCTTTACCTGTAACATGGTATTGAACAGATGACATCAAACTATTCACTCAACCAACTGGTGTCACAGGCCTTGGAAAGCCAAATCTGCACTGAGTGTAGTACTTGTTTTTACTTTTGGATTTTCTCTGACAGTACTTTCCACATGACTGCCTTTAAAACCTGTCACCTTGTTCCCTAGATCAGCATTCACATGCTGAGCAGGAATGGAACAAGTAACATATGTTTCTATGAACTTCATCACACAGCCATCACTTTCTTTAAAAAACTGAGGAGCATCTTTAATCCACAACAGTATATGTATACATGGAGCCCCACATGCCTGGTACTCTTTCCTCCAAAAATGTATTCTATGTCTTCTTTCTATGGATTACTACCATGAATCCACTCTGCAAGATCATCCCAACCATACTCAGCATAACCTAAAGTCACAAACCAAGTTGGAGGGCCCACGTTTCTTATCATGCATCTAACCTCTGAGTTTCTCCTCTACCAATATTCCTTGGTTCCTCTCATTGTAGCAGGAATATTGGTAGGTTTATACTCTAACACTTTATTTTTTTCTTTAACCTGTTGCAACATCTCATAAGTAGAAAGATTTTGAAATCTAGTTCCGGTCTGAAGTGTATGAACAACAGTATAACATAATATTGGAAATTCACTTTCATACAATAAGTGACAAAAATATTCAACATTGGTGTGGAATCGTGAATCTTCAAAATACATTATCATTCTGAAAAAGAGATTTGGACCTTCCGATCATCCCTACTGCTTCCTGTACCAGTAGAAAGAAGCATAGGGAAACAATGAGCTTCTAACGTCTTTCCCCAGACACTGATTGGTGCACCTATCGTTGCTTTCATTTGATACAATTCTAAACTGTCACCCATGACTTCACATGAGTGTTGAGGATTAATAGTGTAATTTCCATAAAAACTATTCCCTTATGCAACAGATAGACATTGGAACTGACCTTCACTGCTTTTGTTTTTTGACTCAAAATCAAGCATAGACAAGTCTGGTACAGTCAGACTGCCTTTGTATAAATCAGTGTGCTCCAATAGAAGCACCAATGCATTTTTTACCTTTTCAATATCTATAAGCTGTTGCCAAATGCTCTTAGCTTTAGTGGCAACATCATTTTCTAAACACAAACAAAGAATCTGCAATGTCACGCTTCACTCCTAGAGTGTTCACATTTTCTTCCCAATTGAGAGGTAAATGCTCAACTTCCACTAATGATTTTTTAGGCAGAACTGACATCTTTCTTTGCAATCTAACAATAACCTGGAATGGATGAACAGTTTGCAATGCATTCACTTCAACCATGTTACATTTCTGAAGCACAGGAGGGATATCAGGCACTAATAAGCCGTTCAAGACACTTCTAGGATGAATACTTCTTTGATTATAAAACCCAACACAGTGTCTACAAACATTAAGGGGGCGATTCATGGAACAAACGTGCGCCGAAAATCCCAGCGCAAGCAGGCGCAAGGAGGCGCAAGGGTGAGAAAGCAAGCGCACGCGTACGCGTGCGATTCAAGGAAGGCACTGCACTACTTTCCCACTGGTTGTGTGCCAAATCCGTGCATGGCGCACGCTGGCGCACACATCTCCAAACAGCGTGCGCTAAGCGCTCAGCGAAAGCGCACATAGCGCAGCGCACACAACAAAAGTAGGCGTAACAGGGGGCGTAACACGCGGAATAGGGAATAACGTGTTAAAAAGAAGGCATAACTGGGGAAGTACTGCTGGGAAGTACACGGAACACCCACACGCACGCAAACCACACGTATTCATGGAATCGAATAGGGCAAACCCGCGCATGAGCAAAGACACGCACAGGCCTAAACACGTCCACCACACAAAGGCAGGCGGTAGTGTCCCTGCGCATTACAAAATCGTGCACAAATAAAAAGCACGTATATACTGAGTGGGGTATGTCTATTACTGGGGTTCACAGGAAGTTTTACACACGAAAGGGCCCTGTGCGAGTGGGGTACATGTATTACTGGGGTTCGCGGGGAGTTTTACACGTGAAAGGGCCCTGTGTGAGTGGGGTACGTGTATTACTGGGGTTCGCGGGAAGTTTTACACGCAAAAGAGCCCTGTGCGAGTGGGTTACGTGTATTACTGGGGTTCGCGGGTAGTTTCACATGCGATTGGCCCTTTGCGAGTGCGGTACATGTATTACTGGGGTTTGCGGGAAGTTTTACACGCGAAAGGGCCCTGTGCGAGTGGGGTACATGTATTACTGGGGTTCGCGGGCAGTTTCACACGCGATTGGCCCTGTACGAGTGGGGTATGTGTATTACTGGGGTTTGCGGGAAGTTTTACACGCGAAAGGGCCCTGTGCGAGTGGGGTATGTGTATTACTGGGGTTCGCGGGAAGTTTTACACACGAAAAGGCCCTGTGTATTACTGGGGTTTGCAGTTAGTTTCACATGTGATTGGCCCTGTGCGAGTGGGGTACGTGTATTACTGGGGTTCGCAGGTAGTTTCACACGCGATTGGCCTTGTGCGAGTGGAGTACGTGTATTACTGGGGTTCGCGGGAAGTTTCACATGTGAAAGGGCCCTGTGCGAGTGGGGTACATGTATTACTGGGGTTCGCGGAAAGTTTTACACGCGATTGGCCCTGTGCGAGTGGGGTACGTGTATTACTGAGGTTCGCGGATAGTTTCACACGCGATTGGCCCTGTGCGAGTGAGGTACGTGTATTACTGGGGTTTGCGGGAAGTTTTACATGCGAAAGGGGAACACCCGTGCGCGATACGTCACAGTCGGGCTTACGCGCTAAGGGCCTTTGGTCCAATGAAATCGCATACGTGTGCTGACGCGGATTTCCTCGGATTTCACACTGACGTGCACTTTTTTCACGTGCCAATTCACTCCGTATCAAGCTGGCCATGCGTACACACACGGAAGACCACGCTCCTGCCCTGAAGGTCATTTTCCTGCCCCCAGAGCCCCGAGCACGCTCCCACCTGCCATCTGCTGCTGCCTGACTGCCTGCTGCCCACATGCCCTGCTATTTGGTGCCTGCACGTCAGCCAGGGTTCCAGTTGCTGTGTCCACCCCTGCTGGAACAGAAGACTCCCGACTGGGATACCATCGCTCCACAGCCCAGCCCCAGGACCCAGTTGCCCACCCACACCTGCCTCGGGGGTCGCCATGTCGGGGCAAACACCATCTGAGACCACTGGCGACCCCCAGCCAGAGAGGCAGAGGGCCACCAGCTTCAGTGTGAAGGAAGTTGGTGTCCTCGTGGAGCATGTCCTGGGGCATTATGATGCCCTCTTCGGAACATCACGCACCAACAAGGAAGGACGGGAGAGGATCTGGGACGACATAGTGGTTACCATCAACGCGGAGGGGGTGGCAACCCGCGACATCAAGCACGTCAAGAAGTACTGGGAGGACTTCAGGTCTAGGACCCTCCACAAGGCCCGGCGCCTCGCGGAGGGGGGCCGGGTCAGCATGAGTGACATCCAGATGAGGGTCCTGGAACACGTATGTCCAGCGCTCCACGCCCAGATCCTTCAGAGGAAGACCCGTCTGGAGTTGAGCAGTAAGTGGCCAAGCATTGGTGTGCGAGACAGGGCATGTTGCAGTGTGCTGGTAGTCTGATACTTGCCTGTATGTGTGACATGGGCCATGTATGGATGTGTGTGTGCAGGGACATCATGGTCATGCATGTGAGACCAGTAATGTGCGAACCACATGGTTGGTGCATGAGTTCCAATGCTACATGGGGAGCTGTATGGCAAATGCACACATGAAAGCATGCCAGTGTCTGTTCTTGCACATGGTGGGGGTGTGAGGGATGGGAGCTGCTGTCATGTACATGTATGGTGCACATGTGTGTGTGTCTGAGAAGTGTGTCTGTGACTTTGATACGCCATGGTTTCATGACACATGTCTGTGATGATGTGTAGATTCACTCATGCAGTGCGGTCACCATTGTATGCACTGTGTCTATCCGCTGTGTCTGTGGTGTACAAGGCATGATGCATGACCTTCCGGTGATGTGTGTGCTTGGGATCAGTGTGAGCCAGGATGCATGTGAGTTTGAAGGCAGCATTTTGATTAATAGAGGCCCTTGTACATGAATGCTAATGTTGATTGCAGGCGCCATGCCTGTTCATGCATGTGTGTTGCGTGCATTCACCCATGTGTGTGGAGGGACAGGATGGAAGTGACGTTAGACACTGCCACTCATGTGTTATTGCTTCCTGTCTAGGGGAATATTGTACTGTACCTTGATGCTTGTGTTCTATGTCTCCCTCTACGCAGCATCAAGTGAAGAAGAGGGCAGAGACGGCGCTGTGGAGCCAAGCGGGGGGATGCCTCCACTGGGCGGCGACGCAAGGCCCAGCCACCCTCCCAGGACTTGCCATCACCCGGGAGCGAGGGGGCTGGTGCCGTGTCTGCCACTATGGCTGTGGCAGAAGGGCCGGGTGAGCCCCCACAGGGGCTTGCAATGACGGAAGACGGTACAGAGACATCCAGGTTCGTGGTATCCACAGAGGAGGAGGAGCCCGCTGCTGAGCCGCACATGGAGCCCGGTGGGGGTAGTACCACTGGTGCAAGTGGTGCAGTCCAGGGCCAGGGTCAGGAGGCAGCACAGGTCACTGCAGAGGGGCCTGTTCATGTCCCTGTCCTTGACCCTGTGACTGCACCACCATGCACCAGCAGGGAGGCCCCGTCCCAGGCCCATCCGCAGGTAGGGGAGAGTGCCATGTCATCTGCCTCTCCACTACCTGCGGACGAGAGGTCCCATGAACATATGGGCTCCGTCCTGATTGGTGTTGAATTGCGCACATGTGACATTCGTGATGACGTGCGTTCTTCCAGGGCAGAAAACGCATGCCATCACGAAGAGCAGCGTCGCGACATGGCACTGTTGGGAGGGGCCCTGATTGGTGGGTTCCTACATGTGACACGCACTCTGGCGGACCTCCTCTGTGGAGACTATTCGCCAGTCATTCTCCCTACATTTTCTGGCCCAGATTCCACCAGGGCCCCCTGTGGACCTGGCCTGACCAACACAGCCAGCTTGGTGGAGATCCCATCCCTGCCACAGTCGGGAGTCGGCGGTCCAGCAGGGGTGGATACCACAACTGGAGACCAGCTGATGGAGGATGTGCAGGCATCATCGGACAGGGCACATGGACAGCAGCAGCAGCAGGAGCAGGCTCTAGGTGGGAGCAATGATGGCTCGGGGCCATCAACATCAGGGGAGCAGGCATCGGCCAGAGGGCAGGAGGACCCTGGAATGGATGTGTCTTCCATGTGGCTGCGGTTGGGCCAGCACATAGATGCGGAGCGGCGGCGGGCGGAAGAGGCGCGGCTCACCATGGTCAGGGCGGAGTTCTCCATGCGTCAGGCGTTGAGGCGGGAAGAGTGCCTTGAGGCAACTCGCAGGGAGTTGGAACAGGCCATGAGTGCCTCCCTGTGAGACCTCGGGGCCAGGGCAGAGGCCCGCCTCTTGGACATCGACATGGAGTTCAATGATGCCCTGGCCAGGGACACCACAGAGTGAGCCACAAGACTTGCCCGCCACCATTGTATATAGTTAGATAGTGTTAGGTTTCCTTTCCTTTTCTTTTTTGTTTTGGTTGCGCTTGGACAATGCACCACATTTTTGTATATAGTTTTTTATTAGGTAGTATTTTTGGTAGGTTTCATTTCATCAGTTGGGCTCATGGACCCTGGATTGCTCATTTGTACATAGTTCGCCATTGGATTATTCTCATTTTTTTTATTTTCACCATGGAGCAATGGATTTCACTTTCTTTTTTCCCTTGGATTTGCTTTGTTGGACTGTGACTTTGGACACCATTTCTTTTGGATTTCTTTGGATTATGATTTCTTGTTTTTTATTCTTTTACGGACATGCAGCATTTCTTTAATTATTCCCATTGTTGTATGTTTTCTTTTAATTACATTCATGTTGTGTTTAATACATTTTTTTCTTCATACTTCGATGTGTGGTATTATCTCATTGGTTTCATGCATGTCATGATATGGGTTTTCACATTCACTTGCACCCATTGTGTGTGTGTGATGGACATGTGTTCATTTACATACTTGCCTTTGGGGTTGTATCATGCAATTGCCTTTTCTATGTGGGTGGATGCAATACTTGGTTGGGTCTTTGGGCTGGGGAGGCTGGCCATAAGGGTCATGATTGAGGATCGTCATGACGTGGGTGCAGGGGGATATGAGTGGGACATGAGTGGGGGCCTGCTGGCAGGTGCCCTGCACTGCTGGGGGGTGGGGGTGCAGGGGGACATGAGTGGGGGCCTGCTGGCAGGTGCCCCGCACTGCTGGGGGGTGGAGCTGCAGGGGGACATGAGTGGGGGCCTGCTGGCAGGTGCCCTGCACTGCTGGGGGGTGGGGGTGCAGGCGGACATGAGTGGGGGCCTGCTGGCAGGTGCCCCGCACTGTTGGGGGCTGGGGGTGCAGGGGGACATGAGTGGGGGCCTGCTGGCAGGTGCCCTGCACTGCTGGGGGGTGGGGGTGGAGAGGGACATGAGTGGGACATGAGTGGGGGCCTGCTGGCAGGTGCCCCACACTGCTGGGGGCTGGGGGTGCAGGTGTCATGAGTTGGTGATCAGTAGTGCAAGCTGACATGTGGCTTGGCTGGGGGGCATGCCCATGGTGGATGGGCTGCCTGCGGGACATGACCAGGGGTGCAGGGTAGTCCCCTGTGGTGTGGGCTGCCTGCAGGGGCCGTGGAGGTTGTAGAGGGAACACCTGGGAGCACCGACACTGCCAATTCATGTGTAGGACTCCCCGCACACCCCTGAAATACACGTACCCTGCTCATATCGCATGTGAGACTTCACGCGAACCCCAGTTATACACGTACCCCGCTCGCACAGGGCCAATCGCATGTGAAACTTCCCGCAAACTCCAGTAATACACGTACCCCACTCACACAGGGCCAATCGCGTGTGAAACTTCCCGCAAACCCCAGTAATACACGTACCACACTTGCACAGGCCCTTTAGCGTGTGAAACTTCCCACGCACCCCCGAAATACACGTACCCCACTCGCACAGGCCCTTTCATGTGTGAAACTTCCCACGCACCCCAGTAATACACGTACCCCACTCGCACAGGGCCAATCGCGTGTGCAACTTCCCGCGAACCCCAGTAATACACGTACCCCACTCGCACAGGGCCAATCACGTGTGAAACTTCCTACGAACCCCAGTAATACATGTACCCCACTCGCACAGGGCCAATCGCATGTTAAACTTCCCGCGAACCCCAGTAATACACGTACCCCACTCGTACAGGGCCAATCGCGTGTGAAACTTCCTGCGAACCCTAGTAATACACGTACCCCACACGCACAGGCTCTTTCGCGTGTGAAACTTCCCGCGAACCCCAGTAATACACGTACCCCACTCGCACAGGGCCAATCGCGTGTGAAACTTTCTGCGAACCCCAGTAATACACGTTCCCCGCTTGCCGTGCTGGTACAGGGTTAGCGCAGCCGTTTGCGCTGGATTGGGGATTTTGATGGCTTTTCCCTGCGCGAGGGGCGTTCTTGGGGGCGTAACTGGCGCTGCTGCAGGGTCGCTGCACCACTGTGCGCCACGGCTGGTTTTGGTAGCTAAAATCCATGAATACGCTGTGCGCGGAAATGGATTTTAGCGCACGCGGCTGGCGCAGAGATTCGCACGTGCACACTGTGCACCAGCCGCGTGCGCCACTTGTGTGCTAAATTCAATGAATTACCCCCTAAGTGCCTTACTTGTGTCAAATCATTTTTCTACAAACAAATACAGATAAAGTTATTTCCAAACATCTTCTACACTGTGTTTCATTTTCTCCTCAATGTACACAAGTTTCACTTGAGACTTATACAAAGGGCATCGACAAGATACGAAAATAATGGCAGGTCTTTCAGTAGAAGACTACTCAAAAATTGCGATACTTTAATTTATAGTGTTGATAAAATCAGATCCTTTGAAAGCATAGGATCATCATTTCCACTTCCTGTAACTATTTCATTTACATACACATACTCTATTAAATGCATGATATTTATCATTTGGATTGTAGAAACTAAACTTTCTACAATTCAAGTCATTTCAAAGTGCAAGATACAAACTTGGCGTTGTGCACTCATACAGTTCAACTAAAAGGTATCTAATTTTAGTATGATGTGCAGCCAGCATCCGTATATGCTGAAACTGACTCTTGCATCTACTTTTATCAAGACAAACTAGAGAGTGACCCAGAAGTCCTGTTTTTCACAGTCATCTATTCGCTGTAGCATCTTGATCTGTCTTTGAACATTATTATTTGTGTGCAAACATTGCAAAAACATCTTTAAGACTTTGCACGAAAACGTATCAATATTGCACAAAAAATTGTGCATCCATACCTCTCAATGCTTTTTTACGTTTTATTCTAGAGTGATCTAAACTTTCCATTTTGGAATTATCAGACCTTAGGATTTCTTCTTTTTTAGAAATCAAACCTTTTCGGACTTGATAGCTACGTCCACTCTCATCAACAGATAGGGAAACATTCTTTCTTTGAATGTAACTCTCCTCAATAAAAAATCTTTCTGAATGAGAAATGTGTTTCCACTCTCCACCAAACATGTCACAAATGTCGGCACGTGTAAATACATGAACTCTTTCTATATTTTTATAGAATTGTGCAGTCAACTTATTCATTATGAAAATGAACAATTTTCTTTTCAAATGAAAAGCTTCTTTAATGATTACTTACACTTTTTTTTCATTCGCAAAAAACACTTTACCACACATCTAGATTTTGGTTTCACACTTCTCCAAAGATTTGTAAAAAGTCAAGAGTGGTACATTTTCCTATATATATATATATATATATATTTAAAAAATGTATCAAACTACAAATTCCAGCCAGATAGGTATTTAAGGATGAGAATATCATAGCACAATAATGCCCAAGCACTGTAGACCGCTTTGGTGAAAACATATATATTTTATTTCTTCATTGCAATAATGAGCATCAGTGTTAAAAAATTCATATTCAATTCTATGCAGACCAGGTAAAAAGCATGATGAGTACCTCACCGGGTGGAGTTTGCCACGCGTTCCGCTCTATTGAAAGAGCTTCGTCAGGCTATTTGTAATCCATTTGGTTGCACTCCCGCTATTGTTTTTAAAAGGTAACCAAGTGGGCGTTAACGCGTTACGCGAGCGCTCCATCTCACTCCATCTCACTCTCTACACTTACTTTTTGCAGGCGTTAAAGTCCAAGGCGCTAAGCGACCTTGGTGCTAATTATGGCACCGTAATTTATGGTGCCGTAATTAGCGCCTTCCCCATCCCCATTATGCCCTATGGGGCAAAATTGGGAATGGGGAAGGACAAATGGTGAATGGGGAATTACCGCCCCACTCACCTTGGAATGGGGCGGTAATTCCGCCATCCACCATGGCGGAATCCGGCATGGACAATGGTGCTAGTAGCACCATGGTCCATCGCCTGACTTGTAATGAGGGCCTTAGGGTCAAGTCAAATCATATGAAACACATACATAGAATTTCATAGGTTTTTAGCAGCGCAACTTAACCATAATGTCCCTTTAACAAAGTTTTTTCACTGAAGTTCTTAGGTTTTTAGTAGTGCAATTTAACCATAATGTCCCTTTAACAATGTTTTTTCACTGAATTTCATAGGTTTTTAGTAGTGCAACTTAACAATAATGACTTTGACTTTATATATATGTCATATGGAACTGACTGAATCTCTTCTACTGTACTTGATGTCCGCAAACTCATTTAATGTTCGTGGACATGTTCGAAGAACAGTACCACTACCTAATAACTCTGGGGGGGTATGTTTGATTGTTATATCGTAACATAGGAACATTAAACAAATTCAAAAAGGAGCACACAAACACATTATATGTACTAATACATAAGAAATGTAACCCATATATACAACACACTAACCATTCATTTAAATGCACTATGTTCTAAAATGGGATATACCACAAGAAGATAAATTGGCTTCCAACATAATTACCTCACAAACACGACAGAACTGAGAACAAGAGCAGACCCACTGAGTACATAGGACATATCTTACTTGAACTATTAAGTGTACTTAATTTTATTCATATATTTATAAACTTTCTGTATTAGAAAAAAAAATTATCTTTTTTTTTTCTCACAGAAATGTCTAGTACTCTGGAATGGCTAGAGGAACATTTCCCACGTGAAGAAATGTCACAAGATAGTGAAACTAATGGTAAACACTTTATAATATAAACCATTTCATTATTATTATTTTGTATACATTTAAAATATATATATTTTTTTTTGTACAGAGCATACCAAAATAGAAAATACTTCAGAAAAACCTGTTATGGATAACACTTTTCACAGTATAGAAGAAAAAATGGATTTATTGTTGACTAATTTTAATAATTTGAAAACTTTTGTGGAAGATCATTTTAAACCAAAACCCTCGTACCATTGCCCCACATGTACTTGTCCCTCCTCACCATATCCCAGTCAATTATCCCCAAACCCTCTCCATAACCCAAAACGTTTTGATGAGACTTCCATCCCTTCTTCACCTAATAACAATCATGTTGAAACACCTAATTCTCCTGTTTTTGTTTCTGTTTCTGCCTCACCTTCTCTGTCATAAATTATTAATATATGTTAAATAAAGTTTCATTTTTATATTGTGTTGTAAATAGTTTCGTTTTTTTTTTAAAAACAATGTAGGTGTCTGCGGACAGTGCAGGTGTTCTAAAATGTTCGTAAATAAACGAAAATGGAAGTGTCCTGAAGAACACTATACCTGTCCGTAGTGTTCGCTATCAAGTTTAAACTGTTCTAAGAACACAATTGGTGTCCTGAAATGTTCGTACGTAAACGAAAATGGAGGTGTCCTGAAGAACACTATACCTGTTCGTAGTGTTCGCTAGCAAGATGAAACTATTCTAAGAACACACGCAGTGTCCTGAAATGTTCGTAAAAACTAAATTAAAGTGTCCTAAAGAACACTATATCTGTCCGTAGTGTTCGCTATCAAGTTTAAACTGTTCTAAGAACACAATTGGTGTCCTGAAATGTTCGTACGTAAACGAAAATGGAGGTGTCCTGAAGAACACTATACCTGTTCGTAGTGTTCGCTAGCAAGTTCAAACTGTTCTAAGAACACACACGGTGTCCTGAATTGTTCGTAATTAAACGAAAATGGAGTTGTCTTAAAGAACACTATACCTGTCCGTACTGTTCGCTAGCAAGTTGAAACTGTTCTAAGAACACAATTGGTGTCCTGAAATGTTTGTACATAAACGAAATTGGACGTGTCCTGAAAAACACTATATCTGTCCTTACTGTTCGCTAGCAAGTTTAAACTGTTCTAAGAACACACGCAGTGTCCTAAAATGTTTGTTTCACGTGTGACACATTTTTTATTACTTCAGGACCTGAACAGTGTCCGTAGAACATCAACGCGCATGCGCTAACCAATCTCTGTGCATTTGGTGTCCTGCAGACATGCGCTTCCTTCGCGGACTTGTTCGCGAACGGATCATATGACCGCGCCCGCGCTGATCGTGTGTTCTGAATGCGGACACTGTTTGTGTCCCCGAACAATTTAAAAGTCCATTTTCAATTAATCCATAATATTTTTCAATAAAATCTCACCATGGCACAAGTCCCACATAGTAATTTTTGAGTTTCTACATAACTTTTGAAACTTTTCAAACTTTTTTTTGTGTTCGATCTGTCTGTGGACAGCGCGCATTTCTGCGGAGCGCGCACAAGTACCCCTATAAAAGACCACGCCCTAGAGCTTATTCTCATTGTGTTTCTGGCTATTCTTCAGAACACAGCGATTTCTGCTGCCACCTGCAGATTGCACCATCATCGAGATGACATCCATGGCTGAACTACTGCCACCTGGTG